>NC_090677.1:1537500-1845000 GCF_013368605.1 Nyctibius grandis
TGGCTGCCGCAGTGTTTGACATTGCAACAACAGAATATTTAGGTACCTGGGTTCTGCTGTAGGACTGCAGTGATCTCATATTTTTACCAAAATGTTAATGCACAAAATACTTTCCAAGAGCAGCTGTCACCCAGCACGACTTCTGCTACTGTGGTGCAGGGTCTTCAGCCCTGCTCCAGCACACTTCCGAATCCACAAAATGTTTTTTTTTTCAAAAGGGGGGAAAAAAGGAGGAAGAGATGGTGAAATTGCCTATACCTACAAGTGGCAATGAGGAAAAAAGCGTCCACTGAAATCTCCTTAGGCAAAAAAACGAACCTTGACCAGTTTCCCCAGACCTGAGAAGGATGTTTGTCCACTGGGGGGACTACCTTGTCCAGTGGTCATCTTTTAAGAGAAGAGCTCAGGAGAGCATTTTTTGCCGACTGTAGTCAGATGTCTCTGAGTACAGCACTGGACAGCTGTCATGGTTTAACCCTGGCTGGCAGCTAAGCCCCACATAGCTGCTCCCTCCTGGTGAGATAGGGGAGAAAAATCAGAAAGGTAAAAGTGACAAAACTTGTTGGCTGAGATAAAGACAGTTTAGTAGCTAAAGCAAAAGCTGCTTGCAAGCAAGGCACGATAAGGAATTCATTCACTACTTCCCATTGGCAAGCAGATGTCTAGCCACCCCTGCAAAACGTCCATAAAATGTTCATTGAGTTAATTTACTCCAAAACTTGGGTTCCGTGTGCTACATTGGTTACTCAGGACAGGAGAGACAGTGTGTTGTGTGGAGTTATTGGGCATCAAAGCCAGCTTGGGTTACATTACTGCTGGGCCATAGTCCTTTCAGGGTGTACCTGCTACAGCCTGGGCTTATTCATGGGCCACAGTCCCTTCAGGGCATACCTGCCCCAGCCTGGGCTTATCCATGGGCCACAGTCCCTTCAGGGTGTACCTGCTCCAGCCTGGGCTTATCCATGGACCACAGTCCCTTCAGGGTGTACCTGCTCCTCTGTGGGCTTATCCACAGTCCCTTCAGGGTGCACCTGCTCCAGCATGGGTTTATCTATGGATCATAGTCCCTTCACGGTGTACCTGTGGCCTTAGCCACAGGTCACAGCCACCACTGTTAACAAAAGGTTCCCCAGCACAGCAGCAAAAGATGATGAGCAGCACTGCAAAAGCCAAAAGCACCCACTAACAAGCACAAAACTCGAATATATAGTAAGGCAAGCAAGCCCCATGGCAAGCACAGGAGCCTTTTAGCCATTTAGTACCCAATTGTTTAGCCATTTAGTAGCCAATTGTTCAGCCAATTAGTAGCTAAACAGCTACACCTTTGGTCTAGCACACTCCAATCAAATCTGTTGTCACCTCAAACCCAGCCAGCAATGGGCCCTTGCAGTGAACAAGGCCAATGGTATCCTGGGCTGCACTAGGAGGGGTGTTGCTAGCAGGTTGAGGGAGGTGATCCTTCCCTTGTACTCAGCACTCGTTAGGCCACTCCTGCAGTATTGGGTCCAGTTCTGAGCTCCCCAGTATGAGAGAGAGATGGAACTACTGGAGACAGTCCAGCAAAAGGCCACTAGGAAGATGAAGGGACTGGAGCATCTCTCCTATGAGGAAAGGCTGAAAGAGCTCGGACTGTTCAGCCTGTAGAAAAGAAGGCTCTGGGGGGGATCAATGTCTATAAACACCTGAAGGGAGGGTGCAAAGAAGACAGAACCAGGTTCTTCTCAGTGGTTCCCAGTGACAGGACAAGAGGCAATGGGCACAAACTGAACCACAGCAGGTTCCATCTGAACATCAGGAAACACTTTTTCATTGTGAGAGTGACCAAACATTGGCACAGGTCACCCAGGGAGGTTGTGGTGTCTCCATCCTTGGAGGCATTCAAAACCCAAGTGGACGTGGTCCTGAGCAACCTGCACTAGGTGGCCCTGCTTGAGCAGGGGAGTTGGACAAGGTGATTTCCCACCTCGACCATTCTGTGATTCTGGCCCATCCTACAAAAAGGACAAAACTGAAACACTGCTACCAGGCTACATGAATTCCGTTCCCATTCTACCCTCCACAGCTTTCTCGTTATTACGTATTTGACTTTACAAATGATGAGCACAACATTTTGAGAATGTCTTCATCTTGAAGAAATGTCAAGAAGTTTTTATTTCTTCAAATAGAAATCTCATCTTGGCTTCGCATTTCCCCATGTGGTTCTATAATAGGATAAAACTAATATTCATAGACCTCTCCTCCTGTCCTGCTACACTATTACTTTTTTTTCTTTTTTTGGGGGACATCAGTATTACATTTCACCCTACAAAGCACACCTGACAGTATTCTGAGGGCTGTATAAAATTGTCTGCTTTTCCCATACCGTAAAATCCTCCCCTACACACCACAGACTGCAGTTGTGGGCATCTCTTATTTAAGAATGCAGTTCTGCAGGAATCAAAATATTGCTGGAAAGGAACCACATTCTTCTAGGATTTGGGATATTGACTATTTCTTATACTGAAAATGATAATGAAAGGTCTCTCCAGCTTGTGAAGAGACCATGCTGGAGCAGCCTCTGGAGAATCCCACATCAGATCAGGTAGATGAAGGACTAGAATGAAGATGGAGGACTAGAATGAAGGACTAGAAAGAAGGACTAGGTAGATGAAGGACTAGAATGACCAGGTAGATGAAGACCTGAAGGACTGCAGAAATCGGAAAATGGGCAACAACCCACCTCTGGAAGTGGCTCCTGTCGAATGTGAAGGCAAGATATCCCCTCAAAGATGACCCTGTGAATTGCCGAGGGAAGCAGAACACCATGAAAGAAGGCATCCCATAACTGAGAGAATTAGTGGTGCTGGAAGTTATCTACAGTGACCTGGATGACAACCACATCTCCAAAGATCTAGAAGATGTCCAGTGTATGTGGATCATGGGAATGAGGTTGGTCTGCAATGCACCAGCGTCATATTCCAACACCCTGGCAATGATGGACTGGCCAGTCTTGCCTGTGCCTGACCTCAGTCTGTCGTCACAGAGGAGCCTGATGTCCCTGGGCTGGGGCTGCCTCCGGCCACGCTCTCCCCGTTGGCTCTACTTCAGTGAGTCCCTGCGTTGGGTCAAAGGTTGGAACAGAGACAAGGAGTCTCCAGGCACAAATGAGACCAGGCAGAGAAATGACAACTGCTACAGCTACCACACATCAGCTCTGTTCAGTATGTTTAGTTGCAGAAAGCTGTCTGCTTAGCTGTAAATATTTGGGGTAAGGCATCTGTGTTTACTCAATCTATATAACACCCAGCAGTGTTCAGTGATGGAGCTGCTGCCCAAAGCTGTGCAGTTGTTAGACAAAACTACAACAGCTGTATTTCTAAAGTGAAAATTCACTTATGGCACTGCTAGAACAAAATAGGCTCAGACGGGTGGACCTTAACAGAGGGAATGTTTTGATTCTACATTTTATTTGATCTTTCTCTTTATTTCCTTTTAGCACGACACCTTTCTAGGAGCTATTTTTTTTTCTACTGAACTTTAAGGCTCCGGTCTATCACTCTGACCAGGTGTCAAGCAGGTGCTGTTCAACTTCACATCAGGTTTGCAGTCCTGCACACACACTACAGCTCAATCTTAGGGCAGTATATATAGCCTGTATAAATACATACAGTTCACAGGCAAGGAAATCTAGGAAAAAGGTGGGGAGCAGCACCTGTGTCTGTATTCATTAGCCTAAGGCATTACATATTATCAGTCAAGCAAGCATCTGAAAGCTGCTAAGCAAGCTGAGAGAGTTTGACAGCTTCTGTAGCCTCGTCTGCTCTTTTCAAGGCGATATGAAAGCCATGTGATGGAAGATGGATCTATGTCAAAGACAGGCATGTGTATAAGTCAACTCTGTCCACCCTTTGTTCTCAGCAATGGCTCAGAGGTGCAATGTGTGCACAGGCACCATAAAATTGATGGCCACCTTTTCAGCCTGTGATGCAAACCCAAGGTCACAAAGGCGTCGATGTGAAGCTGTTTTTTTGGGTGTACATTTATTAAAAGATGTTAAAAAAATATTTTCACTCATCATATGGCATCATCCATCTGGGACAACTACTAGGATCCAGCAGGCTCCAGGTGAATTTGACAGCCAGCAGAACATGACTCCACATAAGTGAAGTTTGCCTTACTAGAGGTCCCTGGGGCTCACCAGCAGCTGCTGACAAAATATTGGCTGGGACGATGTGCAGGAAATTAATGAGGACGCTGGTGTGGGCTGTGCCTGCTGACGTGCCATACCCAGCAGCCTGAGCCCCTGGGGAAAGGAAAGTGTTGGCTGACAAGAAGCTCACCATGAGCCGGCAATGTGCGCTTGCAGCCCAGAAAGCCAACCGTGTCCTGGGCTGCATCCCCAGCAGCGTGGCCAGCAGGGCAAGGGAGGGGATTCTGCCCCTCTGCTCCGCTCTCGGGAGACCCCCCCTGCAGTGCTGCGTTCAGCTCTGGGGCCCCCACACAAGAAGGACACGGAGCTGTTGGAGCGAGTCCAGAGGAGGCCACGGAGATGCTCAGAGGGCTGGAGCACCTCTGCTGTGGAGACAGGCTGAGAGAGTTGGGGCTGTTCAGCCTGGGGAAGAGAAGGCTCCGGGGAGACCTTCTAGCACCTTCCAGTACCTGAAGGGGCTATAGGAAAGCTGGAGAGGGACTTTTTACAAGGACGTGTAGTGATACGACAAGGGGTAACCGTTTTAAGCTGACAGAGCGGAGATTTAGATGAGATATGAGGAAGAAATTCTTTGCTGTGAGGGTGGTGAGACACTGGCCCAGGTTGCCCAGAGAAGCTGTGGCTGCCCCCTCCCTGGCAGTGGTCAAGGCCAGGTTGGATGGGGCTTGGAGCAACCTGGTCTGGTGGAAGGTGTCCCTGCCCGTGACAGGGGGGTTGGAACTAGATGGTCTTTAAGGTCCCTTCCAACCCAAACCATTCTAGATGGTCTTTAAGGTCCCTTCCAACCCAAACCATTCTATGGGCCTACGATTCTATGAAAGTGTGCTATAGGAAACCCATGTTTGAAATGGAAGTTTTCATAGATGGACTTCACAAAGAACACCACCACAGCAGCTTTTATGCTGGGCAGGCAGACAGATGCACAGTTAAATGAATACCTAAGGGTAAAACAAGAGTCAGCAAAGACAGGGTGTAGGCAAACGAGCCCAGGCAATGCAGTTTTGACCAAGAAAGGCAGGCAAAGGATGAGGTCTGGCTCCTTCAGGTGAGTAAGGTTGGGAGTGTAGGGCCTGTGTGATCAGTGGGGGTGGCTGTGAGCTGTAAGACAGCTGAATTTGCTAATTATTAAATTAGGGAGGGGAGGCTGTGTTATGTGATGCCTTAATCCTGCCAAGGGGCTGGGACTTCCTCCAACCCATGAGAGAATAAAAGGGTGGTATCTCCCTAAGCTAGGGCTTCTTGCATCAGTTTGGCTTGAGGGGCTGCCCTGGTGAGTACATACACCTTGTAGGAAAGTATGTGTGCCTCAGGTCAGCTGATTTCTTTCCATGCACTTGCTTATGGGTTTGTTTCAGCAAAGCCAGACCTTATTTTGTAGATAGTGTGCTAAGGCTGGAGCAAGGGGCAGCTGATGCCTTAATCCCTTTTATTAATTAATTATTCTGAACCTTTAAACATTAAAAAACAAACAGAGCTCAGAACAGAGGTATCAGTCCAGCATTAGACTAAGAAGCTCCTGGGTTCTTGCACAGAGCTCAGTGTGGGTGGGTACCAGTTGAGGCTTGGGGTGGGGGGTCAGGTGCTCTGGGCCATGAGGATGGAGGTGTTCTCCTGGGACCAGGGTGCTTGGGCAGCTGCAGACCAGATTGTCATCAAGCTCCCTTGCTGTGGCCTTGGTGGCTGGTGTGGGCCAGGCCATGCCCCCTGCTATGCTGAGGAGGGGGAGCCTGGGGCCAGGAGGTGGCTGGGCTGAGGAGGAAGGGGGAATCATGTTTTCCCCTTGAAAGCAGCATCCTTCTCCTGCACTGAAGGGAAGTTTGGGGTCAGGATGGGGCATGAGTGATGCAGGAGGGCTGGTTGTTGGCCCCAGGAGAGTCAGGGAGCAGGTGGCAATGCCTGCCAAAACAAGCGTACTGATGCAGCAGAGGGCTGAGCTGGGTTTGGGAGAGCTGGGGACCCTGTAGATACTGATGGCATGGTGGGGAGTGGGGATATGCTGGTGGTTCAGTGCTGGCTGCCAGGCAGGAGCCCCGTGGTTGGCACTATCCCTCAATCACTGTCTGGCCCTGCCATGAAGCCCAAGGAGCAGCAAGTAGTGCCACTGGGTGCTTGGCTGAGTAGTGGGGCAGAGAGGAGGGCTGAGAGCCTTTGGGGCAGGGGGACTCTATGCACGGGGAACAGGCTGCACTGTAACTGGGTGCTGGCACTGGGGATGGCAATGCAGGAGTATCCTGGTGAGAAGCCAGAGAAAAGCTGGCCGGCTCAGGGGAGCTCCTGGTTTGGGCTGTCAAGGAAGATGTCTGATGTTCAGCCCCAGAAAGGCTGGGACAGGTATGAGCAGCACACCAGCAATAAACGGGGATGACAAGCCAAGACTGCCTGCAGTGCTGGGGGAGTAGGACATGCAGCATTAAGGGAAGAGGTGAAGGCAGATCTTACCAGTGGCTCTGTATCAGGGCAAGGAACCTGAAAGATAAGATGGGGGAACTGCAATACCTGATGTGAGATGATAGCCCTGGTACAGTGGGGCTCTTGGACCTGGTGGAGGGAGGATAATCAGTGGAAAAAGTTGTCAGGCTGCTGAGTGTCCAGGAGTGCTAGAGGCATGCTGTATATAAGAATGTGTGGCCATGGGTCTGAAGGGTTCAAGGAGGCCTTCAAGCAAACTGGAGGCTGCTCAAAGTTTACTATAAGCTCAGGTAAAGCCTGTGCTGCAACTCAAGAAAAGTGGTCTAAGCAGCCCCTGCGTGGTTTAGCAGGGAAGCTAAGGAAATGCTATAGGGAAAGCTCAGCATCCAATAATGGGAAGCAGAACAGGGATCTCCAAGTGGGGCAGGCCAGGTGCTAGCAAAACATGAGGAGGCCTGAAACAATTTGCAGACCACCTTGGAAAGGGTGATCAGGCTGATGGTAAACACTCCTGCATTCTTCAGAAGCAGAAAAGCAGCCTGGGAATCAGTAGGACTGCTCAGTGACAAAGGTGTAAAAGGTATGCTCAGGGATAATAAGGCTGTGCCAGACAAAATAGGAACTGCATCACCCTCTCCTGCAAGTACTGGAGATATTACATGTGTCCTCTGCAGCAGAGGAGTAAGGTCAGTTTGAGTTACACCAGACAGATGTGACTAAACCCCAGGATTGAATGGCATCACCTGAAAGTCCTGAAGGAATTTAGCTGGGAGACTGCAAAACTCCTAGTCAGGATGTGTAACCTGTCACTGCAAACTGTTGCTGTGCCAGGCACCTAGAGGGAAGGGCTGAGTGGGTTCCTTGAAGCTGTGGAATAAAGCCAGTCCTATTGATGACTGGGAAGGGAAGGAAGCAGTGAAATCTCCAGGATCGTGGATGACACTGAACTCTTCTGGGCAGTCAAATGCTTTGCTGACAGTGAGAAACTCCCTGAGGATCTCTCACCCCAGAGTGAAAGGGTAAAAAGGAGGTAGAGGAGTCTCAGTGTAGACAAACATAAGCAATGTACTTAAGGACAAAACAAACCAGAGCCTACTCACCTCATGCTGAGCTCTGAACCAGCAGTTACAGTCAGAAAACACCCCAGAGTTAACACTGGTGGATTTCTGAAAAACCAGCACGTTCAAAATGGGTTAGTTGAATTAGTGATCGAGTGCATCTCCCCAGATACTGTGGATGGACCTTAGAAGTGGCCAGGCTCATGTGCTTGCCATAAAGAGGATTTCCAGTGACAGCACCCTGATGGGCTGCTGATGTGAGCACAGCACTTTATGTCTCCAATGGCATTCCTAGAGGCTCCTTCAGCTTTAATGGGGAAATCAGCAAAGCATCATGTGCTTGAGCACAGTTACCACTGTACCTTGTCAGGTCAAAGCAAAGCCCTGCCTGGATTAGTAGTAATTTCTGACAGCAGTTGACAGCAGACACTGTTTTATTTGTGTTTGGCAAACTCCTTGCAGTAAGTTTATGCATGACGAGTGTGATATCTGAACTCCGATTTGGGAACCCTGCTGTACTGGTGATGAATTGCTGGGAGTGTGCCATCTTAGATCATTTAGAGCTACATATTGTACTGGGACCCTGCAAAAGCACGAGACAACTCAATGGAACTGAACACAGATGATCCACACAGCAAAATATAAGTTATTGCATAAACTGATGCTGCTAGATGGTTTCTGTAGACACTAATCAAACCATATAAATCCAGTGCTGCTATTACAAGAGCTGTATCACTGCACCAAGAATTAATTTCAAATGTATTAGTAGGCTTAGAGAAGGGTGCCTGTATGAGCATATAGAAATCCACAAGCCAGTATTGGCTTGAATTTTTCTCTAAAAATGAGAAGCTGATGTGCTGCCAAAGGTGCTATGGACTGTATGTAGTACTCAGCAGGACTGCTGAACTACTTATGGCTCATTTTGCACTGGTACATTGCCCTGAATATCTGGAGTTGCAATGAACCCATCCTCCTTTCATTATCTTTGGGTCCACTTCTAAACAAGACTTCTGGAGCTAGACAGATGATGCCTTTAATCTAGGTGACATCTAGGGACATATTGATGCTCTCCAGTGATAATTTGTCTGAAATGTCGTGCTATCTTAATTGTTTCAAGTAGCTTAATTTTCGCAATAAATTGAACTACAAATTGTAGAGCAGATGTAGCAAGGAAAGGAAGGTGATGGCTGATGAATGCAAGTACAAAAAAATTCGTAGTACTCTTCCTCTCTGCTTTCACACATTGCTAAACTTTATACTTCTTATAACACAGTTTTTTGTAATAAGCCCCCAAATTAAATAGAAGGAAAGATTTTTTTCAGGATTATTGAGCCAAGGGTGGACTGCTGGACAAGACATGCATCACTTACTTGCAGGATCACAGAATCACAGAATCAATTAGGTTGGAAGAGCCCTCTGGGATCATCGAGTCCAACCATTGCCCTGACACCACCATGGCAACTAGACCATGGCACTAAGTGCCATGTCCAGTTTTTTCTTAAACACCTCCAGAGATGGTGACTCCACCACCTCCCTGGGCAGCCCCTTCCAATGGCTAATGACCCTTTCGGAGAAGAAATGCTTCCTGATGTATAACCTGAATCTCCCCTGGCGAAGCTTGAGGCTGTGTCCTCTTGTCCTATTGCTAGTTGCCTGGGAAAAGAGGCCGACTCCCACTCCACTACAACCTCCCTTCAGGTAGTTGCAGACTGCACTAAGGTCACCTCTGAGCCTCCTCTTCTCCAGGCTAAACACCTCCAGCTCCCTCAGCCGTTCCTCGGAGGTCAGACCCTCCAGACCCTTCACCAGCTTGGTCGCCCTCCTCTGGACTCGCTCCAACACCTCAACATCTTTCTTGAAGTGCGGGGCCCAGAACTGGACACAGTGATCCAAACCCTTTAAAAGGACAAAGCTGCATCCAACAGCAGTATCAGTTTCTTATTATACATGGCTCTTAAACACGTACAGCACAAGATGAAGCCTAGGGCTTGGAGGATGTTCTAACTTGCAAAAAACAAGTGAGGAATAATACAGAAAAGATGCTAGTATCAGAGTCAGACTATCATGCAACGCTCTGTATACTTGTGTATATATAAATAGATGAGCAAGTCACTCCCTTTGAGTGTAAAGTTCCTCAAATTTATGGCTTTAGATTTCTATGCTTACTAACAAATACTAAGTAAAAAATCAAGTACTTGGCACAGGAAGAATATATGCTTTTACTTAGCTGATAAACAGTGTATCATGCTGTCTAGTCAACAAAATCAATTAACACTTCAAATACAAGTAAGGACTGACTTCTGCTTCCATTTGCACCAGGAGCAAAGTTTCTTTGAGTTTCAATGGAAATGACATCGGTTCCTCATTCTTCAAATCACACCCAGGCACTGAGGCTGCTTCTTGTGTACTTTCTGGTGCTGGCATCAACGGCCAATGGAAGCCACTTGAGAGCAGCCATATACCATTTCTTTCTGTGCAGCATGGAATGGTAGTCAAAAGGTCCTCCAAAAGGGGATGAGAAGAGCTGCAGAAGACAATAGGACAGGAGTGGGAAGATGAGTGTTTTTTTTATCTGATGGGGGGGGAGGGAACAATGTGCTCTCTAGACTTGTTAACCTGCAAGACATATCATACTGGGTCAAATGTATTGGGTCTGTAAGTGGGAAACATGCTGTTTGTGTTTCTCAGCTCTGCCCACCTCCCATCCAGAGGCTGTTTTGCAGTGAGCAGGAGGGCTGGCCAGTGAGGGCCAGCTGGACTGTGTGCAGGCACTTAGCATCTCTGGTGGCAGAAGGTGGGCTATGCCCTTAGCTGAAGCCCTCTTGGGCCACCCTTCACCACCCAGGTCCTCTACCAACAGCAGCATATGTGAACAGCACCTTCTATCCCAGGCTAGATAATTGTCTCTACCACTGTACAAGATTCCTGCAGTATTGATGGGGCAAAAATCCTAGTATAGGACCTCTGATGGGGAAAAAAATCTTGGCTACAAGTTACATTTTTGGGGTTGGTCGCTCTAACAATTTTCCTTCCCAAAGCTACTTTTCTACCCCAGAATCCCAATGCTGTTAGGGTGAGAGACATGGGGAAGGATTTTCTACGAGTGACACTTTAGATTCTATGTATGGTAATGAATGTAGGAGATAAAATCCATGAAATGGCATGATTTTTCCAGGGCTACTATTGTTACTGCATTCTTTTCTCGGAGCCTGCAGTGCAGACGTAGCGAGCAATGGGACAGACTGACTGGCAGTGAGAATCATAGGGATGAGAGGAAAAGGAGACAAGGAGTGTTTAATGCTCCAGCCCTCCTCCCCACCTCCAAGTTAATTCAGTGTGGGCTCTTCTTGATCAAAGTCCCTACCCCGCAATATATTGTAATTTATGTGTGTTGGAGGCATACAATAATGCTGAGCTAATGTGGTTTTGTAGTTAAGTAAACATGTTTTCAGAGTTACTAATGCATGACAGAAAGTGCTGGGTCGAAGTCTCTCCTGAATTAGGAGAAGAAAGAAAAACAGCTATATAAAAGGAGCAATGCATCTCACTGAGTAATGTATCAAAGTCTGCAAATCAGCATCTTAGTCTTTGATAAGGAACTATTTTTTGTAATTATGGGGCTGAGGACCAAGCATCCCATTATACCTGTGACTCTTCTGCAGAGCAGGCAGCTATTGCTTTTGGAATTTTTATCCTGTTTCTCAGAGCAGTAAAAGAAATAGTCCATCTCTGGTCTTAGGACTGAGAGACACAAACATCCCAAATAGGTTTTAAATGAGGAAAAAAGCACATCAAAAAGTTTACCTTAGTTGACCATGAAAGAATAAACAGTGCCATGTACTGTCATAGGTCGGATGTGAATTAAATCCTACTGCTTATTTTTCTATCTAGTGGAGTCTCAGCATTCTCTAAATCTGACTATGCAATTGAGTAATACATCATTAAACTAAAAAGACATGTTATTTCTCATTTTAAAAGATCTTTTTATAAGATTTCTTTGGAGATCTATTTGGGTAGGGAAGTTTATCTGCTTACATGGCAACACAGACACAAAGTCCAAGTCCTTATCGCTGGTGGTACTTTCCTACCATTCCCTTAAAATGAGGTTGTGAACTATAATAATTATTTTGTTTGATGTATTTTTAATGTATGTTCTAAAGGACCTTGTCTGATAAACTATCATGAGAAACGGACCTTCCACAGCATTTCCTAATACAGCACATGGTTTTGATCTATAAAGTAAACCACAATAAGAAAACCACGTGTTAACAGCGTGGGAACACCAAGAAGAGAGACCTTTCTTACTGTGTTTTGAACACGATGAGATTTCTAGATAGTTTTGCACCACTGACGTCTCTTTCATCAGGGAGACAGATCCCAGAGCTTGGTCAGAATAACAAAAGTGACTTGAACCAGGAAAATTAGAAAATGGAGGCAGGGGTGGTAAGCTGGTAAGATTTACAGATATTTCATAGGTTTGTGTGAGATGATACTATCATGATGGAGCAGTTTGAAACTCATATGTGTATGTATCCCACAAATCACAGAGTAGAAACTGGATTCTGGATTACAAACACTGGATTACATTAAGGATCCAGATACCCAGATGTGACCACTACAGACAGTACCCACGATACCCAATCAAAGCACTGCTCTCTTGGTCTTGAGTAATGCTGTGATCCTGCCAGCACTTGCTCCTGCAAGCCCCTACTCAAGCGAGAGTTTCCTGCAGGAAGGAGGACTCTTAGTAAGGAAAATAAATACCTGGGAGGGCAGGAGATGACAGAGTGCTCTGTGACTGCAGGGTGGCATGGAGAAGAGGAAAGGGAAGCTGTAAGCTGCTGTCCCATGCCACAAAAGTCAGGCAGTGTCACACAGAACCAGGAGACAGCAAGTTCAAAACAAGCCAAGGAGATGCTCTGTCATGGTGCATCCCGTTAAACTGTGAAACTCCTTGTTGCAAGAGTGGATGCTTGAGCTCTGCGTGCATTCAAAAGTGTCAGACTGTTTCAAATAAAAGCCCGCCGACTGCACAAATAACATTGCTGCCTTAAGAAGTCCTTCAACCTCCAAATCACTGGGGAAAAGGGAAGATATTTTGGAGAACTATCACTGTATGCTCAATCTGATTTTATATTCTTCCCTAGGCACCTACTGCTGAAGGTAGGAGAAATGGACTTCACAGACCTAAATGACTTGGTAGGCTTGGTTTTATCTTCTCTCCTAAATGTAACTGTGAAAACAAGTAACAGCTCAAAATTTGCAGGTAGGCAAGAAAGGGGTGTAAAGAAAACATAGTAGGTGATGGCCAAGAGTCAGCTAGAGTTTGCTTCTCAACTGTGCTCCTGATGCCAGCTGTGACAGGTAATAATCTTGTGACAACATAAAACCTCATAGTCATAGAAAAGGTAAAAGTACTTCCTAAACACACACACACAGAGAATATAATCAAATTATGCAAGTACATGGACCACAATATTTTCCACTGCTACCGAAGTGAATGAATGCAACAAGTTTCACTACAGTAAATAAAAACATCTCAATGTAAGCACATGCTTATGTTTATCAAGGCACTTAAAATTAGGTGTGTGCTCAAGAGCTGTTACTTGTACTGAAAAGTGGGCTTAAAGCATTTTCCTGAGCTGGGACTTTGCTGCATTGATAGCTATGCAGCCGGAGAAAAGAGGAGTAAAACCTAAAATAGATGCATGCGCACACAAAAATGCAGAAAGAACGTTTCTTTTTATGTCTGTCTGCCAAGCTTAGTGGGCTTTCTTGGCTAAGTCTGAGCTAAATATTACTGAAAATAGCATAGTACTGTAGTTATTTCAAAGCACTGTCTGTATTTGTTCTGTGCACTGGGTGGGCAGGAAGCTTCATTTCATAAATCACTTTCAACGAGACAGTAGGCTATAAAAAGGGAGGGTTTTTTTCCCTTTAGTGTTTTTAGTTCTCAAAGTTCTGAAGTGGCACAGCCTACATACTGGGAAAAGTTCAAAAAATATGTTTCTCACTGCTCCACAGCCCTTCTCTTGCACACAAGAGACCTGGGGAGATGCTGGGCAGGCACCCCTATGCTCATAGGTTGCCCAGGTCAAGCTGCTTAGAGAAGGCTAAAACATTTGTCAGCAAAACTGCTAAAGCATCTCCTCATTCCCAGCTCCATGCAAAGCCCTCTGCAAGCAGTTTCACAGAGCACTGCCAGCCTAGGGGACCCATCTGGTGGAATAATTGCCCAGAAAAGAAAATGGGTTAGTTTTCAGGGGAGTCTCCTAGGACACTTTTGGGTAGTCAGGCAGGGATGTGCTGCAGGACAGAGCAGTAGGAGGAAGGGTGTGAGGAAGAGAGGAGTAAGCAGGTAGAAGAGCCTACTTAATTCAGTGATTCTGCTTAGAAGATACTTGTTAAAACTTTGTTAGATTGAGCTTTACGCTCAAAAAGGAGCCAACTGCAGATTAGGTTGCTCCCTGTGGTAGATGTTAGGAACAACAGGATAGGGGAGAGAGAGAGATACAGAGAGTCATCTGCCCTCAGCAAGGAAAAAGCTGCTGTCTGGTTCAACTCACTGAATCACGACTTTTCCCACTTACTCAAATTACAAAAAATAGAGTTCTACACACCAGTACCTAAAACGTGCCCTGCAATTTTGGCACTGGCTGGACCTAGGCTTCTAAAATACTACAGAGGAGTAAATGTCAATGGGTGAGTGGTTTTTATCTGGGTGGGTTGTTTCTTCCCAGTGTCAGCAAAACTTGCAAAAACAGGGGTTAGGCAGCATGGGAAGTTCCCACCTGCTAAATGCCATGCACTGAACATCATATAGGAACAGCTATATGGAGACAGCCCTCCTGAATCATCTGCTCCAGCCTCTGTTTCGGACTGTCCCCAGCACTGAAAGCCTCAGTAAAACACAACCAGCAATTTTAGCACCAGTCTTTCCCTGGGCTGCCCTCCCAGCTTTTGGCACTCTACAACTTAGCAGTTTCCTGAGCTAACGGTTGCACACAACTGGCTTGCTGCCTGCAAACAAGCTCCCTTGTAGACTAGCTCACATCTTCCATGTTTGCAATGAGTACCTGTGCCAGGTCAGGCTGATTCACCATCTCATGTGGGAGATCCACTGCAGCCCTGCTCTGCACATGAAGTTGATAGGCTTGGAAATGTGTTCCTCAGCTACAGCTTCTGTCTCTGCTCTTGCAGTTCTGGGATGAAAACAGTTGCAAACTCTGATCAGTGTTAATAACCCAATTTTTTTCTTTTTTTTTTTTTTTTTTCTATAAAAGAACAGATTGTTCTGGTTTTGGCAGAAAAAGGTCTGCAAAGGGCTCTGGGAAAAATAGCAGCAAACATGTAATGATTTGTTTTAAAAGCAGGAGTCACCATTCTTTCTACGCTACAAACCCAGCCTATGAAAGTGTAAAATAGGGTTGCTTAAAATAGTTGAAAATACTCCTCCAGCAGGAACCAACCTGATGGACTGAACACATATGCAGAGTGTTAGTTATGACACTACCCATATATGAGAAGGAAAACTAATTAAAATTTGTATCTGAGGCTACGTCCATTTTACTTAGTGAATTACATGCAGGATTGCCTTGTAAAACCTCTGCAAGGTTGAAATGTTTGTTTTAATCCAAATAGCGATTTTTAGCACAGTTTTAGATGGGAATTTTGGAACTGGTAGGCAAGACAATCCAAAATATTGACTGTGGAAAAACACGTCTCTCTTGCGCTTGGGAACGCTGAATTTGTAGGCAGCCATTTGTATACACCATTTTGTGGAATCACAGAATCAACCAGGTTGGAAGAGACCTCTGGGATCATCGAGTCCAACCATTGCCCTGACACCACCATGGCAACTAGACCAGGGCACTAAGTGCCATGTCCAGGCTTTTCTTAAACACCTCCAGAGATGGTGACTCCACCACCTCCCTGGGCAGCCCCTTCCAATGGCTAATGACCCTTGCTGAGAAGAAATGCTTCCTCATGTCCAACCTGAACCTCCCCTGGCGCAGCTTGAGGCTGTGTCCTCTTGTCCTATCGCTAGCTGTCTGGGAGAAGAGGCCGAGTCCCACTTCACTACAACCTCCCTTCAGGTAGTTGTAGACCGCACTAAGGTCACCCCTGAGCCTCTTCTTCTCCAGGCTAAACACCCCCAGCTCCCTCAGCTGTTTCTCATAGGTCAGACCCTCCAGACCCTTCACCAGCTTGGTCACCCTCCATCAGAACATCAGAACAGAACCAGTAGCCAAAATTTAACCTGAATTCTTTTCAGCTGTGCTGATGCAAGTATGCATTCTGCTGTTGCCAGTTGACACTACTCCAGCATGTAAGATAACTTGTGGAGAGTTTCTGATGCTGGAGTTCACAGTGGATTATAGCCCTTCAAGTTTAGATTACTGCTCCACATTACGCATCAGAGGAGTAATTCTTAAAAAAACAACTCCAACCAATATCAGCAGCTCCAAAGCTTTTCCTCCCTGGAAAAATGCCTGGTGGTACTCCCTGACCTGAGCCAGTATTTCAGTGGTTCTCCGCTGTGGTTCAGATTTCACTCCATTGTATTAATCGATACTGCCTTAGAAGAGAACATCAAGTGCTGGGAAGGCGCCTTTTATAGGCGGATTAAATCTTTTAATTTTCCATGGTAATTATTAAGATGAATCATTAAACTAAGGCTGCCAGCTGCGCTCTGTTAGACTGCAGTCTCCCATGTTCAACATTCTCTAGCTGCTTTTAGCCCAGTAAATTTGTCATTGGATTTCCATGAATTTGCTGAGTGTTGAAGTTTGCTTTTCAATCCTCTTGCAATCACGCAAACCACACAATAAGGCTAACCATTGTAATTTGATTTACAGAAAATGAAAACGAGCTATCTGGAAACTAGTTTTAGTGGTGCTATATTGGCTAAGTTCATTGTGGTTCATTTTGTATCACTTTGATCAGAAATAAAATAAAAATCTTTGAAAATTAAAGCCAGAAAAAGTTTGCCTCAAACCAAGACTCTGAAATGTAAAAGTATTGGTTCAAGCTGAGTGATAAATAGCAGAAGTTCTCTCTTTTCCACAATGGTGTAAACAGTTAGTTCAAGAGTTCTGTTGCTATTGTTACATGCTTAAAGCTGAAATTTGCTATATATATCACATTTCAAAAAAGAGAGCTCTGCATGTCAGGCAACAACATTTTAGCTCTTCTATCTTTTAGACATGGATTTCAGGCCCCAAAGGAATAGATGTAAGACTGTAGATAAATAATACTTTGCATGCCATAATCTTGATGAGTGGGGTGTACAGCTATTTTTTCACTACTCTCCCCACCATGCCAGAATAATGGGTTTCCAGTCTGAATTTCCCTGTGTGTGAAGCCAGACATTCATTGCCCCCCACAAAGCTGTCATGCTTGAAGACGTGGATATGCTACGCTGTATTCTGTTTGAACTCAGGTTGGCCGTAACCCTTCTCTTAAAACTGCCACTACCTGAAAAGTGTTACAGTCTGGAAAACCTACATGTTTTATCTTTGACTTCATCAGAATTGGTGTGAATAGCACAAACCCTACTAAAGACTTTTACAACAGTACCAGGGAAAGCTGTCTGCTGAGCCAGTCTCGCAAGGCACGTTGATCTGAGATGGTGTTTCTGAAATGTTCTTGAGCATCAGCTTTTGCCAGCTAAATTACCTGCATTTAAAAAATAAAATCAAAATAAATCAAAGAGCTGATCTAAGGGCACTATAAATCCCCTCCCTCTGCTCACCAGCAGCAATAGTACCTGTAATACATATATTTTTAGTAAAAGAGCCTCTAGGCCAGGATGCTGTTGAGAGCTCCTGCAGTGTATCCCCTGTTCAGGTAGACAGAGAGAGAAACATGCTCTTGGGGCTTAGTCCAGACACTCACTGGAGACATTGATTGAGGCTGAAAGACTGCAGACAGATACACACCAAGCAAGTGAAGAAACTTGCTGACTGGAAACTAAGGCAAAGTCTTGCAAAGAACTACTGTGAGGTGAAGCTGGGGACCCCAACTGAAGGGTGCTGTGGGACTGCAGGACAAGGTGCCAGGAGAGACCAGCTCTGAACACTGAAGCGTAGGCAAGTTCCACCCAGGAAATGTGATTTGAGTCCCTCAACAGGATAAAACATCTTCTGGCAGGGAAAGGTCAAGAGGATTACAGCTTCTCTCACACGTTCTCTGCCCAGGAAGGCCATAAGGAAGCTGTCTTCTTTTTTATGAGGAACTATGAAACGATGCTAAGGAAGCAATTTAAAGAGAGAAGTTCCTGGGATGTGGCTTCAGGAAAAACACCACCTCTCCCATGCAGACTCCAAAGGAATTGTGTTTACAAGCTGTGTGCTGAGCTCCCCTCTGGCTTTGCTGGGTGGAAGAAGATGACCAGCCTGAACACACAGTAAAAGGAGATGCAATGGGTTATAGTATGTAGCTTGTTTTAGGCAAGATTGATTAGGTGAGGCAGACAGAAAGGTGACATGGCTGGCTGGAGTGGCTTGGTCATCTTTAAATCCGTATTTTACAGCTAGTTTTTCCAGTACCTTATAATTTCTTGAACTCATTCTATGCTTGATACAATTTTCCCATAGCAAGTGCTCAGGACCTAAAAAGGTAAGAGAAAGGGCCTCTTAGATCATCTACATAATTCATTCTGTAAAGGCAGGACTGGTCTATAAATCTGCACCTTTCAAGTTCATTGCCCGTTTTCCGTGTTTTAGAACCTGCTGAGCCAGCATCCTGCTCTTGATGCTTAGCCCAGCATTTCATACATCTCAGGAAGACCTATGCACCCCAGAAAATTTCCATTTTAATTTCAATTCAGTTTAAGTTACTGAGTAGCTAGCTATAATTTATCAAATAATACCTCTCTCCCTAAAAAGATGACATCCTCCAGGCATCCCTAATCACAACACAGTAGCAACCTATCTGTCGTATTTCCTGCTAAAACACATGGAGCTGCTTTGGAAAGAGTTAAAGAGAACTTTAAAGTTGCTGGTACTCTTGGAAGCTGCTGATTCTGCTCTGGGCTACAACAGCTTATGAAAGGAGGATGACGATGGAGACCAGAGCAGAAAAGAAAGGAAAAGGACAGGGAGGTGATGGAGAGATGGAAGAGCTGTGAGGCAACGCATTCTGTAAACTGTTTCCTTCTGTGACTTGCTGGAAGGTATAATCAGTCATCTGCTGCTTGTTTTTGTGTGTGTGGTGTGTGTGTTTTTTTAACTTCCATTGCAATCCCCAAAGACTACCCTCCTGGTTTTACTTTTTTTGGTGGTGAATAGTGTATGTTTGTGTAAGGGGTGTCAGGGGACTGAAATTGTGATACCAACTAGCAATTTGGGTGTGTGGGTGAAAATTAACTGTTGTAGTTGGTTATTTTATGGGCCCAAAATATGGCCGTTAAAAACCCCAACATTCACCATATGAGCTTTCTGTATCCAGACCATAAAATGTCTGGGATACATAGACGGGATCCAACCCGACTTCCTGCCATGAAATTGTGCTTCACTAATGATCACTCCAGCCTGTTTTCTAAACTTGGAGACCTCTTGTTTTCCCCAGAGGATATTACATTGTTTGTCTTTGGGAGAAAGTGTTTGTGTGCTACAATTATGAAGTTTACAGAACTTAAAAATTCACCTGAACTGGGACTGCTACTTTACACACAGTTCAGCTTGGGTACAAAAAGAAAAAAACCCTACATTTGAAAGCTGCAAGACAGTACAAAGGTAAGGGATCATTTAAAAAACTAGTTGGCTATCAAAAACTATATTTAAACTCAATGCTGGAAGTTCTTTTCTAGGTAGGGTTCTCCCTCCTCCCCCCCACTGCCCCAATTCTGCTCTCAAGTGCAGCGTTTCTCTAGCATCCCAAAACACTGCTTTTCTAATCCCATTTTTAAATAGAATATATGCTATTTTTTTTATTAGGACAGTTTGAACTGTTCAGTGAGCATCTGTAGAGAGGCTTCTGAAACTGTATCTCCACTGTCTGATGCCTTGCAACACAAAGATTCCCATTCAGAGTACTCACTATATGTAAAAAGACTTTATACAAAAAATATTAAACTGAGATGTGATGGAAAGAACATGCATTTACAAAGTTCACTGAGAAAGCGGGTTTTATGTTTTACCATCACCCTGGTTACGACTAGTTTCTCTGAGCTGCCTTTGAAGAGTCATTTTTCAGTGCATATGCCTGGGTGACTGTGGAAGGCTAATAAAGATGGATTTGAAAGAGGACAGATTAGCCTCAGCATCAGGGAAATACACCTCAGAGATGCAGTTATCAGTGGTTTAGGTGCTACTTAAAAGCTAACCAATCTTTTAATCCTTTTGATTAATCAGAATATTTTTCTAGGAAGAGAAGTAAATACGACTCGTATTTGGACTTCAGCTCAGGGAGGGTTTTGAGGATCAAAGCTGGGATTTTTGGATTTCTTTTGAGCGGAAGGGCAGTGTGATTAGTGTCATGCATGCCTGTGACACACCGATTATTGCAATGCAGAGCAGTAAACACGGGTGACAGCAGCCACAGCACGTGAACTGCAGAAAGGAAAAACTACCCTTAATCCTGTTCACTATTTGAATTGCATTGGCTCACACGTGGGAGTGTGACTGTCAGCCTCACACGTGAGGCTCTGTAAAACACAGTCGTGTTTGAGATCGTTCCCTGCTTCCCAGGGCACACACACTTGAGGAATAAAAATGTTTACCAGCAACATATAATTTGGAGGCAGTTTAGATGGGATTTTTAATTTGGTCACTCCCTCTACTGGAGGCTTTTTGCCTAGGTCTTATTCAGATGGTGATCACATTACCAATTAATTAATTTTTTTTTTTAAAAAGACAAACAAAACTGCATGTAACTAATTCTTTGTATCTTCCAGAGTGCAAGCTGTGCACGGCTGGCAGAGCTGTACCTGTGATGAAACACACGGCATAACTGCCGTGCAGCCTGTCATGACTCTGTCCTAACACATAGTCACAGCGAGGCAGTGAAAGATGGTCCATGTGAGTTGAGAGAGGCACGCTTTCTCTACAAGAGTCTTTAAAACTGCACCTCATTTTTAGTTTCCCAGTGTATGCTTTGGGGGCACACACTGCCAGGATGCTAATCCAGTTTACTAACAGGATTTTGAAAACTAACTCCTACATCCTTTTAAGTATTGTTTCAGAAGAAGCTGAAAATTGAGAAAAGGGCATTGCAGGATATATTCCCAAAAGGTTTTAGCTTAAGGAGCAGAGGTGATGGGATCACTATGAATTTCAGTAACCTATTCAACTTTCATTGCATAAATCCAGCCGATTAAGAGTATGGCTTTGAAGGCTTTACAGTGCAGGCATAATATTTAGCTTGGAGATGGCTCTGTGTAAATGGTAACAGCCTAGACAAAGGGTAAGCAAATGTAATTCCAGCATATTTTGCTGAGGCAGATTAATAAAATGCAGCACTAACAGAAAGCTCAATGAACGGTCAAGATGTACCTCAGTAAATATCATTAATTCCTAGCTTCACTAAACATAATCTCAGTAGCAGTGCTGAGAGACTGATGCAAGAACATTTTCCTGCCTTCATCTGCTATTAAAATGGAAAGACTGGGGTAATTAATGAAAAGTTTTGATGGGAAATGACTTAACTTCCATTAATTCAAATCCTTGTCAACAGCAAAACTACTCAATCAAAATACAGCATTTCTGCTGTTGTGATGTATTTAAAGTTTTGTTTCTTTGGTGGCTCTCACTACAACACTAACCATGCTCAGAAATTGCACGTCTCGAGCGCCGCAAGCTTTTCTTAGCTAGGTTTGGTTAAGCAAGGACTGTGTTTAAGCCAGGGGCCAGCCTCTGTTTAACACGGGCATGCATTCCACACTCTCTTGTTTTCAGATTGCTGGTAGAAATTTTCATCTCTCCTGTCTGCGTTTTCTTCTAGGCTGCCTGTCACAGTTCTTACAAGATGGAGCAGTTTTCAAGTGGCTGGTGAAAGTCTCTTTGTTTTCCCTCTACCTCTCCCCATTTCTTTTACTGCTACGCTGCCGCTCACTCTTTGATCTGGTGGCGTCATTACTGGGAGAGGTTTTACCAAAAGCTGGGGTCATCTAACCAGACAGCAACATGCCCAGGCTCTCTATGTGAAGAGACCTTCTCTTGGTGAAGACACCCTGGCATCAACCACTCAGCTCAGCCCCATCTTGAATTTAGCATCATTTAGGAATGCCACCCTCTTGGAGGGATGAAAGTCTTGTATTAAATCAGCCCTTCATGTGCCAGGATGTTAAATTTAATGCAGATAGACTGAAGTTTGAAATTAGATATAATTCAAGTAAAAAAACCTAGGCTGCTTTGTTCAACAACATCAGGAGGTTCAGGTTAGACATTAGGAAGCATTTCTTCTCAGAAAGGGTCATTAGACATTGGAAGGGGCTGCCCAGGGAGGTGGTGGGGTCACCATCTCTGGAGGTGTTTAAGAAAAGACTGGACATGGCACTTAGTGCCATGCTCTAGTTGACAGGGTGGTGTCAGGGCAATGGTTGGACTCGATGATCCCAGAGGGCTCTTCCAGCCTCATTGATTCTGTGATTCTGTGGGTCGCTACAGAAACCTGTAATCTGTGAAGTTTACACTGTGTGTCACGGGCTTCTATCTTGCCTGGGTCAGAGGACACTGCAAATATTAGAGTTTCACAGAAGGAATAGGGGATTCTCACATTTCTATTTAATGCAGTGTGTAACCTGGTGTGGGAAATTTGGGGAAAAAAAGTTAAATCTATGCCTGGCTATGCTCCCACTACCTTTGGCTGAGAAAAACCTCAGTATAGGATACATGTTTCTAATCAACTAAGCAGGAACTATCAGATATCTGAAGTTAAAATGCAAACTCCCAAGCTGAACATTGAGGTGTTCAGAGTATCATAAAGAGATGGCTAGGGAAGAGAAGGGCTGAAAATGTTGAAAAATAGGAAACGTTAAGGCAGCACGGCTATTTTAAATGATGTCTAGCAAAAAGTGATGGTATTTTTAAAAGCTGTTGAACTGATATTTTTGACTGTAGCATCCAATAACCCAAAAGTTCTGAAACTTTCTGAGAAAAATTGGAACCCACTGAATTCTTCTCGATAGCCATGGGGAAACTGCACCCCTGGCATGCTGTCCTTAAAGATGTTTGCTCATATATAGTTACAAGAGTAGGTGGTTAAAGGTGATTGAACAGCATAAGATCTTCCAATCCCACCATGATTACAGCAACATCCCAGAAATATAACATTCTGATGAATCAGTATGAAATATCACAAGGTCAAGTCCAGGCCTGCTGTGCAGGTGGAGCCCTGCTGTGTGCTGACATCAGGCAGGAATTTGCATATTTAGTAACAGCAAAACATACACAAGTTTTATGTTATGACACTTGAAAGCACCACCTGTACTACTTCACGCTTACTACTGTAGCTTTAAAAGAGGCACGCAAGCTTTAGATGAACAGAAGAAAAGCCCTCAGTAAAACATGACACAAGGTGTAGTAGCATCAGACTGACTCAAAACGATGCACTAAGCCAGAAAGACAAACAGCAGAAGGTGATACCCTCGTGCAGCTGTTGGTCAGATTGGCTGAGGTAATCTATAGAAGTGTCACTTGAAGTCTCCAAATTTCTCTTGGGAGTCAGAAGTTGATTTCTCTACCAACAAGGGTATAAAATGCTGCACACGGTTTCACTGTCCGAGTTGAAGAACATTGCCTGAGAGCACGTGGTGTGTTCAAACATGATTCCTCCTTCCTTGTCCCTAAAATTGTGGTTCTTACATATGAAGTAAAGCAGCAACCCATGGCTCTGCCATGCAAACAAAAGGTCAAGAGAAAATTTTCAAGGTTCGCTCAGCTTTTATGATCTAGCCCTACCTGTTGCTAATAAAAAAAAAAATCAAAATATAATGAAAATATAATTTCTTAAGACATTTCTGCCTCCTGGTTATCCACATCCATACTACAGCTCACCCCCCCACCCCAGCTCACAGCATCCAGGTTAGACATGGACATAAAGCTCAGCTAACTTACGAGCCAATATTGCCAATCAGAAGCTGCTTTTCAGCTCCCAAAAAGTTACAGAATAAAGATGTTTCAGGGTTGGTTTTTTTGTTTGCCTTTTTTTTTTTCCCAAATTGTTGAGAACCCCAAACTGAAAAAGTAGCAAAGAGGACCTGTGAACTATCAGGCATAAACTTGTCTATAAATGCAAATAAAATGAATTATGTAGATTTTTGTTTTTTTTGTTTTAACTGAGTGAAATGAACTCTCCAGGCTGCTGTGGATTTTCATGTGTACTTCCTCGATTGTAAGAGTTTTCAAGCTCCCTCATCTGTTCCCAGCTACATCCTGTAATTTCCAGTGCTGGTTGCTGCACTCTAAATCTGGTCAGCACAACTTACATGTACTTATCAGTGACTCATCCACATTTTTGAAGATCTTAAGAATGAATCACATCTACATGTTTGCTGAATTCCTGCCGCTGCCTGTGAAGGAAGGCTCACACTGACGGACTGTAGAACAGAGCTCGAGACAAGAGAGACTTTGATGTTTAGGGACTTTATACGAGCGTGCACTCTCTGAAGAGAGGATTTAAATCAGGCTATTAAATCATGCTGACTTTGTTGTCAAGCTCAGGGAGTGACACCTTAACAAAAATGCATCCTTCAATTTTTCAGGCAGTAACTGAACACGAGGTATAATTAAAATGTTTGTTTTTGAATCTGGCATTTAAAATATGTTGTTGCTGCTGTGAGAATAGCTCGCTGTCAAATCAGATCAGAGGAGGAAGTGTCACTCAGCGCAACAGGCCACAGTCTGCGCATATAAATTGTCTCAAATCTTCCCTTTCAAATGTCAGCTGACAAATCAAAATGAGAATGGGCTATGCAGCATAAATACCAGTTATACATTAAAGACTTAACACAGGGCTCCTGTCTACTAACGTCTGAGAGCTCCAAACGCAGAGAAACCACACAGAGTTAATGATAATTGATATCATATGGTCTTTATCAAAGCTTCCTCAAGAAAAGCAGCTTAAGGGAAAATCCGTAAATGTGTGTCTTGACCACAGTCTACCAATCTTCTTCCGCATTGGAGCCTTTAACTAATTTGTTGGTTTAATTACCGAGGCACAGGAAAGTTTGCTAGAGTGATAATTGCGTATTCTTTGATTGCTGATCGCTACATCAAGTGGTCTTTTTGAATTAAAAATAAACCCCGAGTGTAACATGTGAACCTGGGAAATCAGTCTGTGCCTAAATCTGGAAGTATAAGCCAACTACTCCTGGCTGACAGCACAAAGTAAAAAAAGCAAAGCAACAGCAAAGTTCCAAAACCCTGAAACTGCTGTGACAGACAGTTAACTGCAGCCTACAAAAACTGGGGATTCAAAATGGGTCAAGCAAGATCAATGAGACTGCGGGCTCTCGTTTGAGGGGGGTAACTTCTAACGTGCCACATACTTACATGTTTAATTGGAGGGGGTAGTATAGCCCGCTGCACCGTTCTGAACTAGCGCCGGAGGAATTACCAGGAGGTCAAACGGAAGAGAGAGGCAGGGGGAGGAGGAAGTGGTAATTGAAGAGACAAGAGATGATTGTGAAAGTACTTGGAGGAGTCTGTGTGTCTGGCAAGATGCAACGGGCCAAGCTACAAACAGGAGGCAAGGCACTTACTGGAACAACCTCTTTCCTCACTTCCCTCCCAGCCTAGAGCAATGCCATCACTAACTGTCCCCAGCAGCTGCCGCAGCAACAAAGCACAGTAACAGCTAATTAACTGCAGTCTCTATCTCAGCATAACGACAGAAATACTGGCCATACATACACTCACACGGTGATCAAGCGTGTAACTGCAGATGCCTCTGCTAAAACACCTTTGTTTTCCAGACATTAAGTGAAATGAGAAGATGACAACAAAAGCATGTAGTCAATAGTTGAAAGGCCTTCCTTCTGTTCTGGCTCAGTTTACAACAGGTCTTCTCTGTCCTTTCTACTGTGTATTAAATGGATTATCTTATAAATGTTTGCATCATTCTGCAATAAAACTGGGTCAGAGCTTACCTAGGAAACAGGCCAGGCCTTCAGTCATCAGTCTTTTCACACCCATGAAAAACTAAACGCGGCCTGAAAGAGAAATTCAGAGGAAATGTTCTAAGCAAACTGACCTACTTTAGGATTTTTAAAAATCCTATCAAGAAGAAGGTGACAAGTGGTCCTGGATGGCACTATGGACATAATGGAGGAGTTTGGAGTAGAACCTGAAACACATATGGGAAAGAGGGACTGGGAGTGCACGAATCAGGCCTTGTGTCACAGACAACTCAAAGTGCAAAAAGCTCAAAGGCTAAAAAAGATTGCACTAGAAAAGAGGGTGAAAGAAGAATTTGGGCAGTATCATTACAGATGGAAGTGTCTGAGGGACAGAGGTGGTAAGATAGCCCAAGAAACACCAAGAGAGAAAACGGCAGCATTTGCAATGTTGTGGAATGACACAAGAAACTGCAACTGAAATAAAAGAAATCAAGAGTCTGATGATTACAGTTCATCAGAGCAAAGAATAACAAATCCAGAGTAGCACAGATCAAGGAAGGGGTTTGAATAAGGAGAAACCACATCACTGAACACACGTGGGACATGATCAAATCAGTTATGTGGAGAGACAGAGCGAGTCAGGTGCTAATGGTGGCTTATGAAGACACTGTTTTTATTTCAGATGCTGAATATCCAGTCTGCCTGACTGGGAACAAAATGTTTGCCTAAGAGGACATCTGGCATGTTCTCATCCCACTTTTACAGCAACCCTTGTTATACATTTCATGGATTTCAAAGGATTCTCTTGCAGATTAAATGGACTCAAACATTTTCAGCGGTTCTGCTAACCATTGTTTACTAGTGTTACCTTATACCTGAAAAAAGGTTCTTTATAACCCCCAAGACATTTTTAAATTATCACAACCTCCAAACCGTGTAGTTAAAACAATCTGCTCTTCAGAATTTCTCCTCAGATCTTCATGCACCACCTTGTTCTTATATATACATGCCCCCCACTCTGCAGAAGCTATTCTGACACGCAATAGTCAATTTGAGATGCAAAAGTGATATAGGGAGAGAGAGTGCAGAGTTCCTTATGCAGCACACACCAAAATTCGATTTGCAACATTTAGTTATTTGAAAGCTTCAAGAAAATAGCAACAACATTCCAGTTTGAACCCCTATACTGTTTGGAGATTTTTCTTCCCCTACAGATAAGGAGGATGAAATACATAAGCAAAAAAAGGGTTTGTAACTGGAACTTTTTTGATCGGTGCTTTAAGAGTCATTTCAGTTTTCAAAAAGAACATACATTTATAATTAATATATCATCTGTTTTTAATGAGGATTTTTTTGGTGTAACACATACCTTCAATACAGCTACAATGTCTCTTTAAAATGCACACCATTTGCCAAGACAGACATTACAATCACAAGGAAAGTATCTTAAAGTATTTGTGTAGTATTTTTAGAGTTGTACTATAAAATGCAAAGCCATGACAGTATATCATTATAATTCAAATTTAAAGGCAAGAAAATTCAATATTAAGTACTTTCTTCTGCAACCGCTCCGAGACCGATACATTGATATTCTGCTGCATAAAAGTACAGACAGTATTTCAGCCAATGGGTCTTTAAAGTATGCACTGAACCTTAAAACACTTACAGACATACCTGCTTTTCACTTGTGATCCATTCCACTCTGCAGTGCAAAAGATATTGGCAGACTGAGACCAAACTTGGAGATCTTGATCAGCACTTGGACACCTGGTTACAAAGGGGAAAAAAAAAATTACACTGGCATTGAACAGTTGGTCTGCAGTCACCCTCTTTGTGACACTCCTTATTTCACATAGTTCTATCATATCCTCCCAAGTGTTTTTCCAGGCTGATGAGTCCTCCTATTTAGTCATTGCTCATACAGAAGTCACGCCAGATCTCTGATTATCCCATCAACCTTCTCTGGGCTTTTTCCAGTTGCCCTCGTCCTTTCAGGAACGAAGGTACCAGAACCACAGAGACTGCTCTGCACTGACCTACAACAGATTCATAGTGTTACAGGCATCTCCGTTCCTGACATTTGATTTCCTCCTTTGACTGCTGTTGCACTCAGCCAGTGTTTTCACGGCACTATTAGCTTTAACGGAGGTGGAGAGTCAGCTGAGAGCTGTAAGTGTAAAGATGAGAGCACTTCCCCCACCCTCTCACGTACTGTCACTTTCACTGCTTTATATGTCTTGTCACACGAGTCATTTAGTCTCAGTGTCCGTTTGCAGCCTATCGTAGTTGGTCCTCAACCCTATTCTCCTGAAAAGCTTGGTATCATCAACAAACTTTGTCACCACACGGTTCTCCCACTCATTTCTCAGTACATTGAACACTGAACAAATCCTCGCACAACCTGCTGGTGATCTCTCTCCTTTCTGAAGGCTGGTTACTTACTCCTGCTTACTTTTTTCTGTCTTTTAATTACTTCTCGTGTAAACACATAGGGAATATGTTTACTGAGAGGGACTCATCCCACAGTGCCTTTAATGGCCAAACATTTTTTCAAAATCTATATTAAGTGGGAGTCGGGACACACACAGCAATGGGGTTGCCTCAAAGAACTCAAAAAATGAGAGACTTAACTTGCCTTCGTAGACGCCCCACCAGCTCCTCCCAGGTATGTGATGTTTGTCAAAGCATTGGCTAAGTCTGGTCTAGAGGACAGTCCCTCCTTATTGCCCAGTTCTTATGTCAGGCTTCACAGTCTGTGGTTCCCTGTAGCTCTGCTTTCCCTGTTCTCAAGACTAGATGCCCTTGTATCATGCCTTTGGAGTTGGCAGAAAGACAAAGCTACTTTAAGTGATCATTTTGCAAAAAATGTAGTTCCCCTTTTGAAACTAAGTGTGACAACAACAGATACAGGGATATTTGCTGCACGTACAAGAAAGCAGAATTAACCTATGTTATACTTGCTGCTGAGTGGTTTGGTACTCCCCTGATATCGTTCAAGGTTTCTAATATTGGAAAATCTTCAAAATTCTGTGAGCAATTCCATTCCTCTCCTCACTCTCCTACTCTGCTGCCATTTGTGGGTCTCCAATAGGACGGAGTCTTCTTCTTGCTGGCCCCAGGACTTGTGCAATGATAAAACTGTAAGTATTATCTTTTCCATTTCCTTCCTTTCTATTTCAAGGCACCATCTTTCTTCTTCCTTTATCCTCCCCCCCCTCCTCCCCGCTGGCAATTTGTTAAAGATCCTGGTTAGACCTTTGTTGTTTTACTGTGGAACGGCCTATCAATAGCATCTGTTGATAACAGGACACAGGGGCTGGAAGTATTTTGTTTTGGTATTTTTGATGTTCAAGTTGAGTCCCATTGGCTCCTGGCAAACAACGATCTGGAAGTTGGCTTCACGTCTTGTCTATACACAGCCCAGAAATCTCTCAGAGGGAGACAATGTGACTGCTGCTCCCAAATCCATTCGAATCTGTTTGAGAGCAACAGGATCGCAGCTGGTAGAGAGATTTCTTAAGGCCTCACAAGTTTCATGCTGGGTTCAAATAACTCTTTCAAATGTAATGGTGGGTAATAACCCAAGTAGCATTAAGGGAGCTAAATAGTACTTACACCCAATGCAAGAACTGTCTCACAAAGAGTTTATGTGCAAACTGACTCGCCCTGACTATATTTGAATGGTTAACCTTATCCAACATACTAACAAAATGATCTGAGCAGAGAGATGAGAAAGTCTGCTAATGATACTGAGCAATTTAAGATAATAAGGGCTGACAGGAATTGTTGAAGGACCATATGAGACTGAAAAGCTGATCAACTTCAAGATTGATACATGTAAAACAATGCATAAGAGAAAAAAAATTCCAACTGCATACACAGAAATAGTGAGAGCTGAGCTGATCATTGCCAAATCTTGGTGTTACAGTCAAGAGGTCCACAAAAACATCATCTCAGTGTTCATCAGAGGTCAAAAAGCAATTCAAACATCAGGAACTATTAGGGAGGAAACAGCAAATGAAACCAAGAATGTCATTATGCTGCCAAATTGATGGTTTACCCACAACCTGAATGCTTTGGTCTCCTCATCTCAAGAAAGACTATAATAGATAGTGCTGGGGGGTGTAAGTAGAGCAGTCATAAAAAAATATAGAACAGCTTCTGGGCAAGGAAGAACAGCGTAGACTGAGACTCTTCAGTTTGGAAAAGAAACTCTGCCAGCCATCCTGCAAGGGCCCACTGAGAGCACTGCAACAAGAGGCAGTTGTGCTTGAAACCATCTGGTAGGAAGCGAAGTGGAACACGAGCATTAATCTAAGCTACAGTAAAAACATGCACCATTATGCATTGGTTTAAGACAGCTAACACTTCCATGTTTGATCTTTGGGGTTTTTTTCTTTTTGTTTGCTGCATAGCTGCTTAGTGACTTGGATCATACTTGTTCTTGTGCAGAAACAGAGGAACATCAGCTCACGATCCTCACATGAGTTGTTTCTTTCTTTTTAGCTTCTATTGTACAATGTACAAATTCTTCTCCATTGTAATTCTCTGGCAGGACACAGCCAGACTCGGATGCCCTGAGCCTTGGTGGAGCAAGAGGCAAAAATGTGGAGGTAAGATGGGGACCACCTCAGACCCCTCTTAATACAGGTCTCTTACAGTTTGGAGATGAAAACTCAGAGCAGATCACATTTTATAGCAGCTCTCAGCTTTTCCTCATTTCTTTGGCTTTAAATAGCTCTGCCACCTGCCTCCTCATCTAAGACAGCCCGTCTGAGGAGGCAAGATAGACCATCTCAGCCTGCTCTGCCTGAGGGGCCCCTACTGCAGATCACAAGCTCTACTTCTGACCCTGAATTTCCATAGCCCATCATCTCTGTAGGGGCAGTCACACCTAACCATGGACCTGCTGCTTTAGGGGGCTGTACCAACTTAGCTATGAAGATAGCCCCCCACTACTCCTTTAATGCAGGTTGATCTCCCTGGCACTGCCAGCATAGCATGGAGAGGGCTTCACAAGAGGCAGAACTGGAGCAGGAGTATTTTCCATGTGTTTCAAGCTTTTTCACCAGCAGCAGGCAGGGCTCTACATTCCTCTCCAACCGAACCACTAGTTACATGCAAAGCAGGCTTCTGACGCTCTGCAGTGGGTGTCCATAAAGGCTTTTTGCCTGTATTACCCCAATCTTGTTTACTTTATCCTTAAATTAATTTGGTTACGTGAGCCTGCTAAGGAGGTCTGAGGACTCCGCATTTGCAACATTCTAAACGGACCCGATTTAAACTGATATTCAATGGAAGAAGTTAATCATTAATGATACCCCTACATCTAAAATCGAACACAGACTGATAGGCTCCCTATTTCAATAAGCGTATGCCATCGTGAGATGGCAAACAGGGCTGTAAGAGGGTGGAAACGTAAGTTAAAAGAGAAAAGTAAATGATATGGTTTAGCTTATGTACTTACTGGGGCAAAACTGAAATGCTTTTCATGCTGCCTAGCCTGCTCTGTGGAGGTGAACATTCTCATCCCCCATATAAAACAGTCTCTTGATACGACATATATAAAGGGGACCTAAACACGAGAGGATCAGCTAAACATATAGTCCCCCCTCCCCGTATTCCTGCAGATTACGAAACAGACTAAAACCCTGATGACCTACTACCATAATCAAAGAGCAAATATTTTCCCAATATCTCCCACCGTTTTCTGCAAGTGACATGTGCTCTCTGTCACAGATAGGACAAACTTAGTGGGCTGGATGCCAAGCTCATGCAGCAAGAGAAAGATTTAGCTCAGGCATAGCCAGCACTTGAATCTCCAAAGGTGTTCAAATTGAAACAGCGTGCGGCAGGAATCAGGTTTTCTTAACAACATTTATCAAAACCCACAATCAACCAACCCAAAACCCCACAGTAAATACATGCACGCTAGATATTTTTCTTGCTGCCCCTCACAAAACTGCCATGAAAATTTAGTGTTCCCCCCACAAAACCATTTTATATTCAACCAAATACACTATAAATTAACTCCTGCTTCCTGTTTGTATGCAAATACTGATATGACACTGTTTCTGGAAAGAAACAGTCCCATCCATCTTTTACATTTAATTGATTAATTGTTTTTCCATTTGTATTCTTTGTGATGTTCCTCCAAACACTCCACAAATTATCTAGCCCTTAGAAAGCCAGAAGTTTGGCTTTTTTTTCCCCCCTCCTTCCTCTTTAAACTTGAATGCAGCTTGAGAGACTTAAGATCTCACATTAGTTTTAACTGCTTCACTGTAGACCTGCTGGCACCATTGCCAAAAAGGGAGGGCTCCGACCCGCCGCGAAGATGCGCTCGTTTCAGTGGCCAACAAAGAGCCAAAGGCAAGCCCTATTATTAGTGCAAGTGAGACTAGATTTACCATATTATTAATCATTGAAGTCTGACTCAAAATTCAGACGGGTTTGTACTTACTCCATGGGTCAGGGAGCTTTACCAGAGCTCATTAACTGCACTGGGCTACTCATTTACTCTTTCTGCAACCACCTTTTTCCTAATGCATGAAGGGAAAAATGAAATACAGGTGATTTTTCTGTTTGAGGGCTGTTTGCTGCTTGATCTCAACAAATAGAAGCAGCAGGAGTATTTTGCTTGTCAAGAGGACAGTAATTCTTCAAACCCCTCTAAAGAGATAATGAGTGGCAGCGTAATGCTTTTGATCTGTCATAATTATAAAAGAAAAGAGAACGGATGCAAAGCTCACGTGCCATGGGAAGGTCACTCACTTTTAAAGGTCCAGGATTCCCTCCGTGGCTAATCCCAGCATGTCCCGAACACGGGCTATTTTTAGGCACAATAGTGGCTCCGTTATACATCCTGTCCCTATAAAACCAGTGCCTTACTGGTCATTCTCCTGTAGGGCAGCTAATAAGTAGGTAGGAAAATGACGTCTCTGTACTTTTGACTCGCATGCTATCGCAAGGAAGGACAGCAGGAACGTCTCCTCTCTGGCGTCAAACAGTCCCCCGCAGCATACATGCAATTTAAATTATTACAAGGCAATGTTACAAGTATGAACCCTGGCACAAAATAAAGTAATTACATTTAATTAGGCAGCCAAAAAAGTGATGGCCTGAGACTCACTGCCTTAGATGTAGCCTTTTGTTGACTTAACACAGGACAGGTAATGAATGAAACTTCAAAGTGTAAGCAACTAAATTGCTACTTAATTAGTGGAGCCCTAGTCAAAAACACAGCAAAACAAAAAAACAAACCCTCAATTTTCTTTTGTCAAAGGAATTCAGACACAGATCCCACATCTCAGAGAGGCCTTGAAATTAAGGATTATTCTATTAAGTACATGTTTGCTTTCAAAAGCGAGTTTCTGGTTTTGTTAATGCAGAGCTCCCAAAAGGTGCTAGATTGGCAGTCCTGGAGCCTGACATTGCCCAAAAGGGAACGTGGTGCAAACAAGTTACTAGCCCACAAATCTCACTCGCCTGCTAAGCATCAAGTACAGACATTTAATCCTCGGAGTACTCTCATCTGCTGGTATATCCACACCAGGCAGCCTACCACAGCGAGACAGCTTTCAGAAGTCAGAAATGCTGGAAGATCTGGAAAAAGAAAAGTAGGTATTGTAACATCAGATTTTTATGTACAACCTCTCTCAGTTTTGCTATTTCATATCCAGGATTGCACAGTTTGCCAGAGCTCTTCTCTGGAAGCCTCTTACACTTCCATAAGCATCCTGCTGCTTATCATACAATTAAATGTGAAACAAAAGTGGGTCTGAATAGCATAATGAATTATGCTAGTCTGCTATCTCTGGGCCAGCACTTTATTTCTAATTTTAATTAAACAGAGACAAAACGAAGCTATTTATTGTTCTCATCCCATTCCTCACACGCTTCCATCAGACTGTGAGTCTCCACTTCCTAGAGGTGCTCAGGATGCACTGGCAGGAGCCTCAGCAGCCGATGGGAGCCTTTATTTCATCTGTCTGCCTACAACCATGTATATACTGGTGAGAACAGCTGGAAGGTAAAATAAAATCTATTATAAAGATCTCTACCTGGCTCAGGTTTTCCCTCTCAGCCCTCTTCAGTGCAACAGACCCCCTTCGGCCCCTGACAATTTTACCCATTTTTAACTCCACTTCCCACCCCACTTGCCTGTCTCTCAGAGCTTTTCCTTTTATTTCTCCCCTCACTCTCACCTTTCCCTCGTGCTTGTTGTTCATCGTCCTAGAGCCAGTCTTTTCAACCCCATCTGATGTCTGCTTCGCACTCTCCACTGCAGACTTCGTGGCTGAGGTTAGAAGTAGCCCAGGAAAAGGTGTGGAGAGTGATCAAAATATACAACTACATCCTCCTAAATCCTTTATTTTCGGGAGTTTGAGAGGACTAAAATAGTACTTTATTTTAGAGGAGGGGAGCTGTGTTGTCATGTCATGTCCTGCCCATGCCCCCATCAAACAACAAAAACTACAAACAAATAAAAGAGGCAAAGTTTTGCTAGAGGACTTCTCATTACCTGTCTGATTCCCCATCTCAAAACTCTGGCAAGCTGCTAGCGATGGAGTAGTATCTACAGAAAGCAATACTGTACGGTCAGGGGCCTTTTTCCCCTCACTAGGCACAGCACTATGGAGTACACTAGACTTAGAGCTTTATCACAGAATCACAGAATCAACCAGGTTGGAAGAGACCTCTGGGATCATCGAGTCCAACCATTGCCCTGACACCACCATGGCAACTAGACCAGGGCACTAAGTGCCATGTCCAGGCTTTTTTTAAACACTTCCAGAGATGGTGACTCCACCACCTCCCTGGGCAGCCCCTTCCAATGGCTAATGACCCTTTCTGAGAAGAAATTCTTCCTAATGGCCAACCTGAACCTCCCCTGGCCAAGCTTGAGGCTGTGTCCTCTTGTCCTATCACTAGTTGCCCGGGAGAAGAGGCCGACTCCCACTTCACTACAACCTCCCTTCAGATAGTTGTAGACTGCACTAAGGTCACCTCTGAGCCTCCTCTTCTCCAGGCTAAACAACCCCAGCTCCCTCAGCCGTTCCTCGTAGGTCAGACCCTCCAGACCCTTCACCAGCTTGGTCGCCCTCCTCTGGACTGGCTCCAACACCTCAACATCTTTCTTGAAGTGCGGGGCCCAGATATGTTAATATATCCTTTTACCAATAAAAGCAGAAGTTCTGAGAAAATTCAAGTTGTTCACCAAAATCAACAGCACTACCCTGTAGTCATCTGCACTGCTCCTTTTTAGGACAGTGTCAGAAAAAGATCCAAGTGTAAAATAGAGAGCGGGGAAGAAAAGAAGAAATTCAACAGAATGTCACCAACTTTTAGAACAGATAAGCAAGCGCCAGAGGGACGCTAAAAGCAAGCAAGGGCCAGCTGAAATTGGATTTAAATTAGATTCCTCATATCTCTCAACAATTCATAGAAATGATTCGCTTAATTATTTAAGATAGATTGTGAAGTGCTATTTGAAGTTTTGTTTTTCAGATGTGATTAAAATGCAAACGGAGGGAGAACGCACGTACATTGCTGCTGCTACAAATCTGTGTTCACCGAGGAGCATTTTGCTTGCAAAAAGAGATAAGAGGTTGGAGCCGTCCGGCCCTTTTTCCCCCCGAGTCTCTGGGACAGCAATAGAAATACGTCTGCTTGGACATTAATGCACAAGCAGAGCTGCGACATGTTAGAGATTAAGAAAAATTCAGAGAATGCAACAAAGAATATATTTGATGACGTGTGCTTTTTAGTATCTAGCTAGTGTCCAAACCTGTAGATCTTGAGGAAATCGGTACGTCACCACCTCACTGTCCATTAATAATCCTCTCTCAAATCTGTGCGTAAAGCTATAGAAGCATTTCATGTATCTTATATCTCCAGGCTACTGTTACATCAAAGTATTCCTAACTCTGTACTCATTATATTTTTATCACCTTTCTTGATAAAAATCTTGTTTTGCGAGGCAATACTTTCTAGAGCTAAATATATACAAATGTCAAGGTCCCAGGCTGGTCTCCTGACAGAATCACAGAATCAACCAGGTTGGAAGAGACCTCTGGGATCATCGAGTCCAACCGTTGCCCTGACACCGCCCTGTCCACTAGACCAGGGCACTAAGTGCCATGTCCAGTCTTTTCTTAAACACCTCCAGAGATGGTGACTCCACCACCTCCCTGGGAAGCCCCTTCCAATGCCTAATGACCCTTGCTGAGAAGAAATGCTTCCTAATGTCCAACCTGAACCTCCCCTGGCGAAGCTTCAGGCTGTGTCCTCTTGTCCTATCACTAGTTGCCTGGGAGAAGAGGCCGACTCCCACTTCACTACAACCTCCCTTCAGGTAGTTGTAGACTGCAATAAGGTCACCTCGGACCCTCCTCTTCTCCAGGTTAAACACCCCCAGCTCCCTCAGCCACTCCTCATAGGTCAGACCCTCCAGACCCTTCACCAGCTTGGTCGCCCTCCTCTGGACTCGCTCCAACACCTCAACATCTTTCTTGAAGTGCGGGGCCCAGAACTGGACACAGGATTCAAGGTGTGGCCTCTGACGATACAGAGAGCTTGAAGAGGTCCATAATCTCCCAGAATAGTCATCATATCTCATTAGTGACAGATAAATCAGAAGCCCTTTCAGTAGAACCAGCCCTGAGCTTTCCAACAGCATGGGACAAAACTGACTGTAGCTGCTTTGAGGAGGAAGGCTCAGGGACATCCTTCCTGCCCTGGGATAGAAATCTGAGCGAGGACTGAAGAGGCAGACACCCTTCACTACAGGATTTCCACGGGCCTAGTGTAGAGCCATTAGATTCCTTTCTTATTAACAATTTTTCTCCTCCCTCGGTCAGCCCCTGCAGCTGTGACACCTTACCTGCTCAGAGGCATCCATCGGATTAAGGGAAATAGAGATGTAATTGCTCCTTGCTGAATAACCTGAAGAACACTAATCCCAGGACAAGACACAACAAACTCCCCCATTCATACTTCCCAGTTTCTGCTTCCTCCTCTCCCCAAGGCATTCATTGTGCAGAGGATCCTTACCCCTACAGAAGTCCAGCCTTTGCTCTGTATAGTTCATGGCTCATTTTCTGAACAACAGCAATTTTACAGCTGAGTTTCCTTTTTCCTAACCTTGCTCAGGCTGCTCATGATTTTGTGTTTCTTGCCTAAGGCTTTCTGGCATTTGTCTCAATTTCCAGGCAGCTCCCAGTTTGATACCAGCCATATCAGCCTTGTGACCTTCTTCTCCCCTCCCAGAGGTGCCACTGCACATTACTTTTTCCCCATCAACGAACCTGGCCAGGCTCACTTTCACACATTTCTGCTAGTCCACTGCCTCAAGTGGTTTACTCTGACAGCCACCCACCATCAGCCTCTCTTCCTGGTACACACAGAGCATTAAAAAAAATGACCACACGTGCACAAAAGTCATTAAAGAAACCGCAATTTTGTGAATAGGACATAGCATACAGAGGTCATTTGCAAGCAGATCCCAAATGCAAATGGGATCATGTCCAAATCTTGTCCTATGTAACTTTAGATCAAAGGCTACCTTCCTTTGGCAGGTATCCTTTGGTAATATCATGCCTTTGGCTTAAAAGAAGCTATGACTGATCAGAAAAATATTCTAATGTAACTAAGTCATGGTTTTTGAAGGCCATCATAAGCACAGTTATTCTAGAGCACACCAAGGTATTTCATTCCCTGTCCCATAAATTTCAGGATTAAGTTCAGCAATTACATGTACATTTTTACAAGCATTCAGCTGAATCATCTGTATGCATGCACACTCCCAGCAGCCACGCAGTAAAACTTTCCACTTTACTGCTTATCGATATTTTGATGAAGGCTCCTAACTTGCTTTAACAGAGGTAATAATCACAGAATCAACCAGGTTGGAAGAGACCTCTGGGATCAGAGTCCAACCATTGCCCTGACACCACCATGGCAACTAGACCATGGCACTAAGTGCCATGTCCAGTCTTTTCTTAAACACCTCCAGAGATGGTGACTCCACCACCTCCCTGGGCAGCCCCTTCCAATGGCTAATGACCCTTGCTGAGAAGAAATGCTTCCTAATGGCCAACCTGAACCTCCCCTGGCCAAGCTTGAGGCTGTGTCCTCTTGTCCTATCGCTAGTTGCCCAGGAGAAGAGGCCGACTCCCACTTCACTACAACCTCCCTTCAGGTAGTTGTAGACTGAATGTTGTTCATTATTGTAAAGAAACCTAAAAGCCAACATGTGTGCTCTTAGCTATTCATAAAAGCTTTAGAAGATGGGGGAAACTTATTGCACTTATGGAAATGGGCATACAGATAAGAGTGTCTAATCACACATGGCACAGATAGAGAAAAAAAACCCTATTTTTGGTGTTTACTGAAAACGTCTGGAGGGAAATTCAGTTCAATAGACTTCTTAGAAGCATGCAGAAAATGGGAGTGTCAGCAAGAGGTGGTTTCTGGGAAAAATGTAAGCGTTTCAGGATAACAACAATAAGGTTTTGGTCATTCATGGTATCCTAGTGCCTCTCTGACACTGAGCCTTGTTGGTACAGTTGAAGAGAAGCATTTTGCATGCCAAAGAGTAGAGATGTGGCCCTTCTTATTACGTCTTTATGAACATGAACAACCTTGTACAACATGGGAGATGATAAGAAAACTGCATTCTTTCAAAAACTCCCATCAGTGTCACCTTTTGCATCTCTTTCAGGACTGTAACTGCCCCCACAAACACAGTTTATCAGCTCTAACTATCCTTCCCCTAGGAGGGCCAGGGCGGCAGCCATGCAAGGTTCGAGGAATCACCTACAAACCCCACTAACCTTCTTCTGATTTACCTGTCCCTAATCTGTGTGCAGGCTAGAGGAAAGCCTCACCCCACAGGAAGGCTTAACTGACAATTGTAAAAAGAGGAATTACTCTGATACTAATAACACAGGTAAAATACAAAAGGCCAGAGGAAAAAAAAAACACCAATGCAACGAGGAGTGGAAAAGAAATAGAAGCAGAAGTTTGTATAAAAAGAGTGTTTTCATTGAGTAGGAGAAATTTAGTGGTATGTTGGGGGTAAAAGGAAGGCTCCAACCCGAGAGAGAAAAGCGCTGTGATCCTATCTGCAGCTTTAATGAACAGACACACAATTTAAGTTAGGGGGATTTCAGTCGATCAAAATTCAGTGCTGAGCGCTTCAGGATGGCAGTAAGACAATGGCTTTGCTCAGATTCATTACAGCACTACAAAGAATGTTTTTGTCTTCTACTGCAGGATTTTTGTGTGGGAAGAAGAGGTTTGCAGCCAGGAAAGAGTTCACAGCAACACCAGTTACAGCCTACGCCTAATGTACATGCAAAAACTAATTCCTTTCACAATTGTCAGCAAGTGTTAAGCCAGCCTTGTGCTTTGGGGAGAAGAAAGGCTTAGATCATGCCAAGGACAGGAGCACCCCCCCTTGAAACACCTCAAGGAGACACCCTTCCACCAACACAGAGCCATTACAGTGCCTGACTCATTTGCCAATACATCCACGCTGCTGAAGGTGGATCAATGCCACCACGGATGGATCCCTGTCTACCAGGAGGAAGAAAAAGATTTTATATGAAGCTGTCCTAATAAAAATGACAATAACCTGTCCCCCCCCCTTCTGTCTCAAATATTTTTTCTACCTTCTTTCAAAAAAAAACCAAATTAAAAGCAGCCCTTTTCTCTCTTCTTCCTGAGCAGAACAGCTTAACTTTCAGCTAGGAAAGGTTATGCTCTGCCATGTACTTTCATGATGTATCAGGGAGGCCTCTGCCAGAGCGTCGTATCCTGTACTCCACAACACCCTTCCTGGAAGGTAAGAACCAGCTGAAGCGAGTCCAGAGAGTCGCTCCTGTGGCATCCATCTGGAATAACCAGATCCATCCATTCCAGGGTACTGGGAGAAGGGTTAGAGGAGGAGGAGACACACACTAACCATCTTCAAACTGATAAAAAGCCACTGCATGCCCCAAGGAAACGGATCACCCATTCTCTGGATGTGCAGTGGATAGGGTAAGAAGTAACAGAGAGGTTAACGAAGGTTTTTAATGGAGAGGTAAATACAAGGAGAGCGCCCAAGAAGATCACAAGTCTTCTGCAACGGAGATGATGCAAGAATCTCACAGGAATGGCTTAGCTGCAATCATTCTTGACTTTGGGCAAGGGGCTGGACTTGCCGACCACTGGAGCTCCCTCCCAGCTCTCTTTCTTCTGTAACACTATATTCCCAGTGTTTAAAATTTCCCAGAACACAGGCAAATACCTATGCCCATGCAGAGTCACACCCCAAACAGAGGCCATTATGTGGGACAGTGTCCCTGGCAGACAAGGGAGACCTCGCCACTCAAGGCATCTCAGCCCCAAGGGCAAGGTTTGATTTTGCTTCCACAGCAGCAGAATGCGTCCTGGAATGTGCAGAGCAGGCGAGGGGGGAGCACTGGGGTTAAAAGCACAAGGGAGGAAGAAAGCTCCCTTCCCATCACTTGCTCTCATCATCTTCCTTCGAGGACTATACCAGCAGGCCTCCACAAGTCCCCTACCTACTCCTTCTACAACGACCAAGCTACCCTGCCTCAACCCCCTTAGGATGAAGGAGAACAGAGTCCTCCTCCTCAACAGGTAAAAGATGAAGGACAGAGCTGGGAGGAAAAGCCAGCAGAGGTCTTGGACAGAAGGGCATTCTCCTACTGCTGCCCCTATGGTAAGAGGCAGCAGCTGCTGCTGCTGCTCCCTTCACACCTAAGCTCTTACCATACAGGTAGGATGGATGGTCTTGTGCAGGGGTGGCCGAGGCAATAGAGTCTCCTGCTGTACCCCAAGCTGGCTCAAGAGGGGACAGCCTCACCTCAGCCTTGGATTTGCAAGCTCAGAGTGTTTGCATTCAGCTTCCTTCTTGTGAGCTGCAAATGGGAGAGCTGGGCTGCATGCTGTCAGGAGGTACGTAATGACAGATACCTTTCACTCCACACTTGCTGACATTTGAGTGGATTCATGCTGCTACTACATTTTCAAGACAATTTATAACCTCGTTTTGAAAAGATCCAAGAATGAGAAGGACAAATGTACAGAATTACAGGTAACCCTCAGCTACTTTTCCTTCCTGACAGTCCATTGCCCAGCTTCGTGTGCGCATGTCAGCAGCCAACCACGCACAGTAGGAGCTGCCCTGCCGATGCTTTGAGAGTTTGGTTTAGCTCTGCCCCCCCCCTCCCGAGTATTTCTACGTATATAAAACATACACAGATTCTCTTGTTGAAGCAGTGAATCCCTTTGCAGATTAGCAAAGCCAATGCTGTGTCAGAGATGAGCAGATGTACTGGTACTTGCTAGGAGAGGTGCAGACAGGGCACAAAGCAGCAGGGAGGTGGGGTGAGCAGCTTCCATAACAGAAATACTGAGCAGAGGATGCTGTGAAGTTACGCTAAAAATACATCATCACAGAAAAATGTGTCCTCAGCACCTTATCCAGCTATGACTCTGGGAAAGGTTATTCTTTGATTCTCCAGTCCACCACAAACCTGCCTTTTTAACATTCCTTTACTTCTTCCTAATCCATTCTTCTGAATGTGGCACACACCACAACGTATGGTTGCTTGCAAAGCAAGAACATGGGAGCAGATGTTGCCAGTGAATCAGTCTTCCCTCAAAGCCAGCCCAAAGGCATCTTAGCATAGGCCTGTACAAGCGAGAGGGAAGGATTAGCAGCTCAGCCTACCCTCAGAGCAGCCAGCTCATCTCTTCTACCCTAGGCAAATGCCACAGTTTACCTCCCTACCCTTCTTTGCTAAAGCCAACTCTGAGCCTGCTACCAAAAACTATGATTTTCGCTTTGCAAAGAACACAAAAGTGCTCTTAGCTCCCAAGTGCAGCAAAAGTCAGGTTCGCTAGGAAGGAGCGAAGCGTTGGGGTAGAGGGAAGCGTGGAGGTAAGAGGGTGCAGATGGGCAGCCCGACATTCCCCCCTAATTACTGATTATTTCCTTCTTCCCAAGCAGGCTGCAGAGAACATGCAGCAAGGCGCCTCTGAGGGATGATTTCCAAAGGTGTTTTCCCAAGCTGCTTGTTCTAATCACACAAGCATCCTTTCAACCACACTTGCTACAGTGAAGAGTTCGTTCTGAATCACTGACAGTTTTAACATCTTACCACATTGCACTTTTGGGAAGAAATACACCTCTGCTGGAATTTGACTGGTATTTACAGCTGTGATAACAAAACCAAGGTACTAATAACCCCCGCAGTGATACTTTGTGACATTAATGCAAACTATCTCTTTTGTCACTAGGATGTGGAAAGGTAGAATTAAAGTGGTGGTTTTATAAATACTTCCTCACCCAGGAAAAAGCCAGGGGAAGAAAACAGGTCTCAGGAAATATAAACTATATAAGACAATTATTTTCAAGTTATTGCGAGGGGAAACAGTCCAAAGAGCACTCTTTTAAAATAGCTTAGTGCACCTTTGAAGCACCAAATTAGAGCATTTCTCTAAAAGCAGCGAACTGCGTAAGGTCTCAAAGAGGGACAGGAGAAAGGCGAGCAGTTAAGTGGAAAGCCAGACACCACAAACTCTTCTACACTGCAGACAGGGTATGGCGCTCACTTAAGTACAATCCATGATGGCAGAAAAAGGCACTAGAAGAGACAAAGATGAAGAGGAGAGTGAGGTTTTTCAAGCTACAAAATCCATAACTCCTGTTCTCCACCATAAAATTTAGAGAGGGGCAAAAAATTCAGTGTGTCTTTGTAGATTGAAGACAACTCTCTGCTGCAAATCAGGATGCTCTTTTTTTAATTTAATTTAACATTTGAATTAATTAATTGCTTCCTATCAAGCATTTCTGTGGATTATGTGGTTTCATAGGCTTAAAAGACCAGATCTGTTAAATTCAGAGTATTTCATAGCTCTCGTTGCACAGCTGGCCTACAGCTGTAAGCAAGCGTATTTTGAAGGAATTAGTCTGAAACACACCTGGGACTTGCCAACTGAAATGCAAAATAGTTGTTATTGAGAAAGATTTAGCTATACCTTCCCACACTTAACCTCGGCTTAAAAACTTAAGCACATATTTGTTCTTTGAAACATGCATAGTTTTATGGCCACTCAATATTCCTGTGAAGAGACAGCTCACCATTGCTACAGTAACAATGGGAATACACGAAATGCTGGTGGTTACCACAGGAAAGGGAGCTTGCTTCATATTGACCAGAATTAGCCAAGCAAATAGTCTCCATTTAAGACTTTAATCAGGCTGCCACATTATTATCCTACACAATCACCCATCAAACAGAAAAGGTGATCGGTTGGGTCAAAGATCACTCCTGAGACCTACCAAAACAGCCAGCCTGTCTCAGTTGGTCACAGGGGCATTAAAACCCTTGTAGAAACCAGAGCATGTCAGCTGGCACAGTCTTTTTGGCCACGTGTAACAGTGGAAAGCACCAATAACAAGGAAACAAAACACCTGTAACACCAGTGGGTTTTTCCCCTATATGGACACTGCTACAGAAACATCTGAAGTGTAGATTTGGCTTTTGCAAGCCAGCGTTGTGCCCACACACACTCACATTAAATATTCATTTGGATTTGTCTTACCTGAGTATAAAAAGCCACACCGAAAAGCATTAAGCACCAAAATCCTAAGGTCACAATTCATCTTCTCCAGCCAATATTTTCATTCCGTGAGCATCCTTCATACCCAGCGATTTTTACCCAATCCTTTTCTCCTGCTCTCCTCATCAGATAAGGAGTGCCCTCCCAGGTGAGATGTTCTCACCTGACTCACAGTCATTTGGACAACCCAGCAGACTCTCGTTACTGCTCATACAAGTCCCCAAAAGCCCACCAATACCCACAGAACAGGGATAGCTGAATACCAGTTAACTAACATCCACAGGCCACTGGTCAGAGTTAGGCTGCTGCTGACAGAGAGATGCTGGAGCTGCCTCCAGGTCTAACAAAATGGTGTAAGGAGCTGAGATGCAGCACTGTGTACCCATGAGGGTATGTCACGGGCCTGCTCAGATTTACCAGCAGGGCCTCAGCAGCTACGTCTGCTTGGAGCAGCACCAGTGCCGCCACAGAGCCAGCACTGCACCCCACGCTCCAAACAGCGTTGCTGCTGCAGGCAGGGAGTGAGGGAGCTCTACAATCTTTCTTATTATCTTAAAGTGCACGTGTAACCTTCTGCTCCTACAGGAATGTGAATAGGACTGATATTTTCACCCCACAGAAGCTTCATTGTTACAGTTTCAGCTGGGCTATCCCATCCTCTCAGACCAAAGGTCATGGGTAGAGCAGCCTACCACTCTTTTTAATGGGCTATCAGAGCTGTGTCTGCATCTGAGACGTCATCAGTCACATTCTGAGTGCTGTGTTGCAGCTTTTCCACGACAAACTGGGTACAGTCCCCACAGAGCGAAGGTTCAGTCTTGCTACCATAGCTTTTATGCCATAGAGTATGCAGTCCAGCCAGAAGACATGGCCTCCTCAGAATCACAGAATCAACCAGGTTGGAAGAGCCCTCTGGGATCATCGAGTCCAACCATTGCCCTGACACCACCATGGGAACTAGACCATGGCACTAAGTGCCATGTCCAGGCTTTCTTAAACACCTCCAGAGATGGTGACTCCACCACCTCCCTGGGCAGCCCCTTCCAATGGCTAATGACCCTTGCTCAGAAGAAATGCTTCCTAATGGCCAACCTGAACCTCCCCTGGCAAAGCTTGAGGCTGTGTCCTCTTGTTCTATCACTAGTTGCCTGGGAGAAGAGGCCGACTCCCACTCCACTACAACCTCCCTTCAGGTAGTTGTAGACTGCAATAAGGTCACTCCTGAGCCTCCTCTTCTCCAGGCTAAACACCCCCAGTTCCCTCAGCCATTCCTCGTAGGGCCCTTCACCAGCTTGGTCGCCCTTCTCTGGACTCGCTCCAACACCTCAACATCTTTCTTGAAGTGCGGGGCCCAGAACTGGACACAGGATTCAAGGTGCGGCCTCACCAGTGCTCAGTACAGAGGGATGATCACTTCCCCAGACCGGCTGGCTACACTATTCCTAACAGAGGCCAGGATGCCATTGGCCTTCTTGGCCACCTGGGCACACTGCTAGCTCATGTTTAGCTGGTTGTCCTCCCTGGCAGATGGGAGCACATCAGAGTTTTAGCTGTCTTCAGTGAAACCTGGATCAGACTGAGGGCTCTCACTTGCTCTGTGTCCTGAAGTCCAGGGTAACAAGAGTGTCCTCTCAGTGTTTGACTACCATAGGTAACTGATACCCACCCAAACCAGAACAGGTTGGAAAAATCCCAGGGGATCTCAGAGCCTCTTGCTAGTCATGCACACTCCACAGCAATGGGCAGGAGCTTATGCATTCCCACAGAGGATCTGAAAGCTGTGATGGAGCTGCTATTACCTTTAGTAAAAAGCAGTCATGCAACACCATTTTTTAGGCACCAACAGAAACAAAACAGCCCTGGCCAGCCCAGGCTCAGAGCTGGAGACTAGGAACTGCAGGAGTGTGCAAGCCATAGCAGGAGCACAGAAATGCGACCGAGGTGATCTTGGTCAGCAAGGTAAATCGCTCTGCAGCAGCTGCCAAACCACTTGTTTTGCCGTTTGCATATTACAGCAACAGCATTCATCACCTCCGCGAGCTTTACAGAAACACCACAATTTTCTTTTCCCGGACTTCATCTATTTTTCTTCTCTCTCTCTCTCTTTCACACACTTTGCCTCATACTCAAATGACAGGAATAAATTATTATGTGGGATCTTCATGCACATCTTTAGACATCATGGCAACAAAGACGCTATCGACAGTCTTCGTGATGGACGCAGCTAAACTTGAATTAGCTCCTAACCAGAAAAACACACACAAGTCTTATCTGAGAAGCTGCAGCACCTCGGGAAATAACAAATTGATTCCACACAGCAGAAGTGTGTTAAGTTTGTTGTTTTCCTAGCATTAATATTTAGGCCTTCCTGCCTGAAACATTTGGAAACCCTCATTAAAATTTGTTGGACAAACCAGGCTCCACAATGTCTGTTTGGAAATCCAACTGTTTCAACACAGGAAAAATGGCACATGGGGCAGAAATGTAAAATCTACTTCAAAAGGAACAAATGAGTTTTTCACCACCTCCCCCCTCCCAACTGAATCAGCAAGCACATGATGCACCATGATTTTCTTGCATAAAACAAGGACCAAGCCATGGCACCAATTAACAGCTCTGAAGAAGCAGCAAAGAGCATTTGTGCTAAGTTTACATGAGGGTCTGGTATAGCAACTAAGAAAGACGTAGCTCCAAGGCCAGCAGTTTAAACAAGGATTGCAGAAAGGATGTGATGTAGATTGCAAGGGCTGGTAGAACACACTAGTATGTCAGTCCACCTTAATAGTGATCCTTATTCAGAGCAGCAAGCATTTTTGGCCTCATCACTGCACCGTAACAGCCACAAAGACCCTTCTCAAAGGCTGATGTCTCGCTATGATATATCACTAAGCATTAAAATGGTGATTTATAGTAAATTGGATCACCAAACCACAGAGCTTTTACTACGGCAGCTGGTAAGTATAAACATCTACACCTCTGGATCCTACTTCAGCCACAGGATCTTGAGTAGCTATTGAAACCTACAGTTCATTTGATGAATGGGGAGGGGGGAAATACCAGATTGGAGATGAATATATTTCAGTAGGTCATCAGAACCTGGAAAAGAGCTTCTTCATCAACAACAGGAGACCTGTTGCCATTGGTAACTGTTACTTGTATTTCACCCGCTAAAACGGCTGCCTCTTTGGCTCACCACTGCTCTCTATGGAAAGCAAAACACCAGGGTGCATAGTAAAACCTCAAAGATTTTTTTTCTTCCCATCAGTGGGTCAAGCACACAGCAAACATGTTGCTTTCCCTGGAGCTCCTCTCCTTGTGCTACACAGGAGGCACCCACAAGGATGGCCATACTGGGCCTGGTGAGGTCACAGAATCAATCAGGTTGGAAGAGCCCTCTGGGATCATCGAGTCCAACCATTGCCCTCACACCACCATGGCAACTAGACCATGGCACTAAGTGCCATGTCCAGGCTTTCTTAAACACCTCCAGAGATGGTGACTCCACCACCTCCCTGGGCAGCCCATTCCAATGGCTAATGACCCTTGCTGAGAAGAAATGCTTCCTAGTGTCCAACCTGAACCTCCCCTGGCAAAGCTTGAGGCTGTGTCCTCTTGTCCTATCGCTAGTTGCCCAGGAGAAGAGGCCGACTCCCACTCCGCTACAACCTCCCTTCAGGTAGTTGTAGACTGCACTAAGGTCACCTCTGAGCCTCCTCTTCTCCAGGCTAAACAACCCCAGCTGTTCCTCGTAGGTCAGACCCTTCACCAGCTTGGTCGCCCTCCTCTGGACTCGCTCCAGGTCCACATAGCTCAGGACCTTGCCTCTGCCCACATGGCAAAGTGACCACGTAACGAAGAGGAAACAGCGAACCTCCGTACATCAGCACAGCACCATCCACCAGGGGATTATTGTAGTGAAGTCAAGTTCTGCCTCGTGATAAGCGCAAGCTGTATAAACACACACATACTTCGGTCACACTCCTGTCAGCTCTATCAGCTCTCCTGCGTGCCAAGCATTGTCCAACCACTGCTTGAATGAGGACTGACTTCTTACAGGATATGGCTGCCACAAGTTAAGTAAGGTCCCTCAGTGTCTACAGCAACGATTGGTTCTTTCCAATATAGTGCTCTGATAAGTTTCTTTATTTAATAGGTTTTTTACAACAAAGTAAAACTCAAGTGAAGCAATGGGATGCTTTATCTGTCATTACATTTTCTGAGATCTCAGTCCTATACAATGGACTAAGCCTAAACAAAGAAAGCTTTGCAGTTTCTCTCCTCTTTCTTGGCTGAACTGTTCTCACAAAACCCTGACACGACCACAGTAATGCTTCCCAAATCACTGGTAACTGAGCCCTGGTTCAGGAAAAGCCCCCCCCGACATTACAAGTTTACATGTCTTTGACTGTCTGTCTTCAACACGGTGCCCAACGAGCTCTGCTTTAACCTTTGCTTTGGGCAACACTAGTTGGAAATCTGAGCAGGGTTTCTATTCAGAAGATGCCAAAGAGATCACAGAACTGGCATATGAATCCCAGCTAATTTCTGGAACCTGATTTTAGCTTCTTCACAGATTCAGGTATCTGAGCTGGTTGTGTTTACCTTATGTTTTTCAAGGTTGCTTTGGACCACAGATTTTTTTTTTCCGAAGAAACGAGAAAGAAAGAAAACCAACCCTCTGGAGAGCAACACAGATTTGTGAGGCCTGTGAACAAACCTCGGAGCCCTATTTATCCTTCCTGCAGCAGGTCATCTCTACTTGAGGGACCACTGACCTACATAATGTCTACAGAAGACTAATTAGGAGGCAATTAAGAAAATGGATTGCATTTAAAATGGATCCCATTTAAAAATAACTCAGTGGCAAAGCTAGCCATCAACACGTACGAAGAATTACTTTGCAAATAGGTGACATTTGCTTTGTGCTGTAACAACAAGATCACAGTCAATATTTTCTATCAGAAAAGTACAGTTCTGTTGCTTCACTTTGAGTTAGTGATAGACTGATGGGGTGTTTGGTTGGGTTTTCTTTGTTTGAGTAAAACAAAAGTACCTTATTGCATAACTTTCCAGTAAGGGTCAAGGGACTTTGCTGAAGACCAATGAGAAAAGCTGTGAAGACCACCAATTCATACAGGCTCACTGCTCCTCTCTTGTAGCTGGTAAGCCGACTGCAGACATCCAGTCTGACAAGATGTCAGTATTTTTGCCAGGGCACGGTTGCAAGCACTATATCAGACAAGTCTCCAACATCCCTTCCTGGAAAAGCCTTGTTAAGAGCTGTAATATCATGTATGATGTTCTAACCACATCCTGCTATTATGATTTTACAAAGACTATGCAGCTGGAGACAAATGGACAAAATAAGTTCTTGTTGGGAACACAGAATCACAGAATCAATCAGGTTGGAAGAGCCCTCTGGGATCATCGAGTCCAACCATTGCCCTGATACCACCATGGCAACTAGACCATGGCACTAAGTGCTATGTCCAGGCTTTTCTTAAACACCTCCAGAGATGGGGACTCCACCACCTCCCTGGGCAGCCCCTTCCCATGGCTAATGACCCTTGCTGAGAAGAAATGCTTCCTAATGTCCAACCTGAACCTCCCCTGGCCAAGCTTGAGGCTCTGTCCTCTTGTCCTATCGCTAGTTGCCTGGGAGAAGAGGCCAACTCCCACTCCTCTACAACCTCCCTTCAGGTAGTTGTAGACTGCAATAAGGTCACCTTTGAGACTCCTTTTCTCCAGGCTAAACAACCCCAGCTCCCTCAGCTGTTCCTCGTAGGTCAGACCCTCCAGACTCTTCACCAGCTTGGAGAACATGACCTAAAAGAACCTTGGAGTCTCAGCATTAGACCAAATAGGTAGGTGCTAATGACTGCATTTTATCAAAGTTAGACTGATTATTAAATTATTAACAGTGGTTAATTTCATATCAAGTATTTACATGAAAACTGACCAGTAGTTATCTATATGACTACTCACCTCATACCATAAAACTATTTTTATCAATTTTATTAGAATTTATATTATTTTTCTTGCCAGCTAAAACACTTGAAATTTACTGTTGGCTTGAATAAAGTTGCAGTTCTACCTTCCCATTTTATAAAAGCTGGACTATGACAGTCAAAAAGCCTAATTGCCTTCTTTGAATGGTAGTGCAACAGTGCTGCAGCAAATTACTTCATCACAGAACTAACTATCGAGATCAAATTTAACCTCAGGATAAGCGAAGTATACAATTCACGTCAGGCAACATAACAGGCCTGCTTCTTGCATGTTTTCTTTTTATTCCTGTGCTCCTTCACTGCTGTAGTTTCCTTTAAGAAAACTAATAGTAGCATTTATTTTTGAAAATATTGTCTTCACAGATAATCCTTTAAAGTGTTTCTGCAGGTTGTCTGCAAGCAGAACAAATATTTTTTTATTAAGATATCCAACTATCACAATTCTAGCCTATAATTTGGTCCTTTATGAGTTCTTAATTTTTATTTGTATGCTTGTTATAAGGGGATTCCTAAATTTGCCATTCACATATCAAGGACAAGCAGCATGAGGGAGTATTTTGGAACTTTTAACCAAGAAATATGCAGCTAATTCACCAATAAAGCATGAACTTCTGCATGTGGTGAAAGTAAGCAGCTGGTTGTTCAAGTAACTTTTTAACCAGAAGTAAACACAACAGTCAGCCTAGAATAATCAAACTCAAACATATAAACCTACTTATCAGGTAGAAAACTCCCAGAACACAACTTAAACACTCATGTTGCCAGCTGGGTGACGATCAAATAGCTGAAGCCTTCCTTGTCTCTGCTCGGTCTCTACAGCTGTGTGGTCAGACAAACCACTGCAGAAGCAATTCAGAGGTGTGGGCACAAACCCGAACAAAATGGGTGGTTAAACTTTACCTCTCATTTCTTTGCAAATGAAAATTATCTCAGCAGTTCTGCAGAGGAGAGCCTCATGGCTGAGAAACTTTACACTGGAGTTCAGAATCACGTCATTAGGCAGCAATCCTTCAAAGCACATGGGTATTATGTCCTGATCTGAGGTAAATGAAGAAAAATCATCCCCTGAAAATATAAAGACAGCAAAGAGGTAATGTTGCAGATACTGACTCAGACTAGTCTGCAGAGATAGCAGACTCCATCAACCAAGGCTCCTAACCTCTATACAGGAAAATAAAGACACAGTTGGTGCTTAGGGTTTTATATACATGAATGCGAGGGCAGATTCAGCCATATGATGCTTCTGCTCCTGCAGTCCTCCAGCTGACAATTATCACAGGATCACAGAATGTTAGGGATTGGAAGGGACCTCGAAAGATCATCTAGTCCAATCCCCTGCCGGAGCAGGATTACCTAGACCATATCACACAGGAACGCGTCCAGGCGGGTTTTGAATGTCTCCAGAGAAGGAGACTCCACAACCTCTCTGGGCAGCCTGTGCCAGTGTTCGGTCACCCTCACCGTAAAGAAGTTTTTCCTCATATTTATGTGGAACCTCCTGTGTTCCAGCTTGCACCCGTTGCCCCTTGTCCTGTCAATGGATGTCACTGAGAAGAGCCTGGCTCCATCCTCATGACACTTGCCCTTTACATATTTATAAACATAATTATAAACATAAACAATTATGTGCCAGTAACAGGCAGAAGCTTGACTTCCAGTGCTGTTTTCTGCCATGCCTCAGTTTTGTGCTGTTTAAGATGCTTCTGAATATCCTTGCCATACTTCTCCAACCCTCTCAGCTGCATAGTACCTGCTCCAAACCATCATGCCACACTTGCTTGGCATCCTAGATACCCAACTTACTCAACCACTTGGCTGTGGTCACAGCTTTTTGATCACCACAAGACTGATTTGTTTCAAAACGCTCTCGAAATTTCCACCATGCTGCCATTTGGCAGGACATGAGTCCACGTGTTAGCTGCACAGCAATTTGGACAGCATGCTCTGCCACCCAGACTACAACTAGCTCTCTTAAAAGCAGGTTTGTGGCTGTACATAGCTATTGTTTTTGTTACCAAAGCTGGCGTGGGTACCTCTATGTACGTACCATGCAGCCCAGCCATATCCAGTGTATGCACACGATCCCAGGGAAGGAAGGGGGGCAGGCAATGTGGGGATTGAGACAAAGCCACTGCCAACATTTCCCAGCATAAAACAGCTGCATCAGGGACTTCCACGCACACACGAGTTGCTGTTAACCTCATTGAGACTGTGTAAGTGAAGTCTCATTAACATCAGGGTAGGCTCCAGCATCTGGCCACAAGAAAATCAATTAGTTGCCTACCAAGTTATCTAGCAGAAAACAAAGGCAGACTTCCAACGTTCAAACGAACTTGGTTTGTAAAAGAAATAGGCTACAAGTTCATGCATTTGGTGCCAAACCTACTCTATGTTCACCAGGTTTGCTATCAGTTACAAGGAATAGAGGAAACGGAGGTTTGGCTTTCCAACAAAGAAACATCCTTTGGGACCTAAAGGAAAAAACAAAACATTTCCTGTCTGCCAGTTAAACTGAGAATACAGAGCTGGTCTTGACAAATCTATATCCTTTCTCTAGGAAAAAAATGACACTGCTATACTTACTCTTCCTTGAAATACTATATCTTTCTGTATTCAATTTCCAGAGTTTTTGATTGTAGACAGCTCTGTTGAAATTACTGTAATTGAAAACAATACAAAAGGAAACATAGAAGAATTACACGAAAGTGGTATTGTCAATCAAAAGCACTTCAGCAGCTGTGAGCACCTCAGAGATGTTTGCAAGCCTCGTGGAACCCTTGTTAGATGCATCAAGACTGATTTTTCTTAACAACAGGGGAACTACCCAAGACAAAGAGCAACTGTAGCAAAGCAATGAGCTGAACCTCTTCCTTTAGCAAGTGAATGCAATGATTTTATTCCTTCCTCTTCACTGTCAGCAGTTCAGCACCGGAAGAATTAAAATCCATGGCCAAAGTCTTGACTCCAGACAAGTCACTGACACGACTGCCATGATTTAAACAGGAGCTGATCTCACTGCACTTTGCCCTGCCCTATGGTCTGATTCCTCTCATAGGTACTGGCAGTAGGTTCTTTGGTGAAAGTGGAAAGGGATCCCAATGCCTGCTTCGGCAGAAACAACTGATTTTTGGCCCTGGCTTTAATGGAAGAGAAATTAGTCCCAACCTTTGAGATGCACGAGAAATGTAGCCGTTGTGGCTATTTAAAACCTCTTTCTTGCTAAGCATATCCTGCGTTATCCAGACTCATCGGGACACATCATCTTTACAAAGGATGTTTTGTCCATATAAAGGTTGTGGGCTTGAGACATTCAGATGACCAAGATGATCAGCAATGTCCCCGGAGCAGCCCCGTCTCAGAGAAGCCCTCTGCACACGTGCAGGGTGCATGCCCAGCACTGACCAGCCGTACCACATCTGCTGCCCAGGTGCTGCACAGACAGCCCCCGCATGCAGAGCAAAGCCAGGGCACTCAGGATGCATCAGCGCTGGGTGCCAGCTCCTGCACATGGGAAGGCCCAGCTGTACAGCACATGGGCAGCACAGCCAGCTCAGCCCAAGGCACCCTGGAGCCAGCCCTCACCCTGACCAGCTGCTGCCTGTGTGCGCATCTCTCAGACAAACGTTGCAAAACTACCTCTGCTTATGACAAAAAATAGCAGGAGAACAGCATGTTCTTTACATAGATTTAGGTTCTTCCTTGAAAATCCACTACTGGTCATTGCTGGGGATGAGCCACTGGGCTGGAAAGACCTTTGCCAAACTTCGTAGATTTCTACCAATGCAGAATCAAACTTCTTTCTGGTTTGTGTTTTTGTTAATGACTGATATTGTTCCAACTAAATTGAAGGAATTAGATTAGGTTTTAAAATGAACATGTATCAGCAAAGCTGGGTTTCTATAAGGTACCTTTATGTACTTCACGTAGAAAATATTGACAGAAAACTATTTTGTACTCCACAGAAAACTGTTTCTAAGCAGAATTATACAGGCAACTTCAATGAAATTTTGCTTAATCACTCACAAGCTGGAAGTGATAAAAGTAAGCCAGACCCAGGCTGGCTGGGCAAGCACTGGCAGAAACACGGCAAACCCTGAGCAGAAGCTTACCCAGGCAGGTCTGTAGGAATTCATTTGGGACTGATTAAAAACCATGGAGACTGAAGTAGTAAACTCAGTAAAAACCAAAGAAAGCAGAAGCCAGTGGTCAGCAGCTCTCTGCCAAGAAGCAGAGACAGGCTCCCTGTGTATGCACTGCCTGGAAAGGTAGGACTGGAGGTTACGAGCAAGGAAACAAACTGCAGACTTATCTGAGGGGATCCTGCAACAGCAGCCCCAGTCTCACTGCTGTGGGTAAGATAGTGGACCTGAGGTAATGGGTGTAATGTCCAAAATCAACAGTAATGACCTAGCAAACACACTCGCAACACAGTCCCATGTCTACATCAGAATCAGTTCCATCATTCTTCAGCAATTACAGTTTTTCTGCCTCAAAACAACCAATATGTTTGGCTGCTTGGTGGTAACCACTAGTCACACTGCAGTATATGTGGGAAGGTACTCACAAATAACATGGAAAACAGGATAAATAGTAACTCACAAAGTCTAGTAATTATGTTATTCAAGTTAGTAAAGAAATTAGCAGATGGTGAAGAACTGCAGGAGAACCTACAGGACTGAGCAACAGTGTGAAAATGACAGATCAGCTCTGATATAAAGTAACATAAGTGGAAAAACAGCCCTAACTTCACAGATACAATGCTGAGGAATGTACAGCCTATTTCCATTCAAGAGCAAGATTTTAGGCAGGATACCTAACAAACACATCAGCTCAGTGCACAGTCATCAAAAACCCAGAAATCATTCAGCATTCTTAAAAAAGCAAACAGAGAACATAATTATGCTGCTGGCAGGTTCAAGAACACACATGAGAACGTGTTTTTTTCATACAATACTTAGTTAAACCACATAATTCCTTGCCACAAGATGCTCTGGATGCGAACAATTCACATGTAGTCAGGAGGCAGATGCACACAAGCATGGAAGAAAAGTTCACCGAGCTTCTTAGCACTCAAACTATATGGGGCTTAGGAGGTTCCTTGAGTTGAAAATGACTGGAGGTGGGAGAGCACATTTGTTCTCAGTATTGCCCTTCTTCTCTTATATGATGTTCTTTCAAAACAAGCATCATGAGAACACAAACCTGTATGCAAGAACCAGCACCCGTGACGTGTAATTGAAGTTATTTCTTTTTTAGAGCACTTTATAAGGCACTGCAAGTTCTAAGCCCTTCAACAGGTAACAGCCTCAGAACATGCTTTAATTAATTACACAAAATCTTGAAACTCCGTATTGGAAACAATATTTTACTTTTGCCCTCCTCAGGGACCCCTGAAATTAAGCTACTATTTTTGTCCTTTCACATAGAAAATTATTTTATGTGAGAGCACAGAATATTTCCAGCCATTACGTAATTAGTTCAAAATTTAAGACATTACAGCAGAAAAAAAATGACATCTTTTAATACATTTTAGTCCTCTAGCTGGTATTTTGAAGCTTGTATAAGCAAAAATCCTCTCAGCATAAGTAATGAATTAAGCAGCTATTCTAGAAAACTAGAACAAAATAGGAAAACGGACCTATTTCAAAGTTCCATTTTTTGGCAAGAGAATGACATTGTACTGTAACTTTTATATTGCATGAAGATGCTACACTGTTCCAGCAAGTCAAATTTATAAAATTTACTAAAATAATAATTGAATTTCTCTTGGGGCTGGACTGCTTCACCTTGCTTACAAGGTTTTAAGCTGCTTACGGAACTGGACCTAGCAAGGTCCCACATATTACTTCACCAGGGTCTCTTTTCAATTCTAATACTGGCAAGTAAACTCAGCCTATTTAAAAGTTTTCCATAGCTTCAGAGAAGATCATGTGTGGCAAAACCCAGCACTAGCAAAAATCCCAAGTCTACCACCAGAAAATACAGTAGCCTCACAGGTTCTGTTACTAACCAGTACACCTCTAAAAAGGGCAACCTAATAATTGCCATGGGGGCAATTTGTTTCATCATCCAGGTTGTTGATGAAGGTATTGAACGATATCAGCTCTAGAATCAGCCCCTGGGGTACTTTAACCAGCTGGACATCTGGCCCATTATCACTACCCTTCAAGCCTGGCAGCTCAGGCAACTTTCAGCCCATCTGGCTGTCTGTTCTTCAAGCCCATACCTTCCACAGCTTCCAAACGAGAACGCTGTGATAGACCCTGCCAAAAGCCTTTCTAAACACTGAGGCAGTTTGTGACTGTTGCTCTCCTCTCAACCATATAACCAGTCATTTCATCAGAGAAGGCGACCCAGCTGGTCAAGCACAATTCACTCTCAGCAAAGCATCCTTCATTATCCCTCTCGCTCTTAAAAATATTTGGAAATGGAATCCAAGAGGACGTGCTTTTCTAGGGACTGATGTGAGGGTGAACAAGCAAACAGAATGCCTAGGCTGTTGTTACTCCACTACTGGCTGCTCCACCTTCCCAAACACATAGAGGTCTATGCTCCCATGAACCATATGGGGAGGCGGCTTTTAAATACAACCACTTCTCATTTTATTAACACAGCTAACTTTCTGCTGCATGGAAAGCAACAGAAAACCATTACTCAGAAAGTTATCAAGAGAATCTGTTGGAACCTCATATTTTTATACATACAGTTTGAAGTAGTTTATGGATTACGTATCTTCAGTCCCAAGTGCAAAACTAGTTGCTTGTGACGCAGTCTCTCTGCTGACTTCTAGCCCATTCCCTGACCCACTTTCTGTTCTGCTCCCTCCAGAGAAGTCAACCTACTGTATTAGTGGGGGCTCCAGTTTCTAGCTTATATGCACATATCAGTGGAAATGCACTTTTCCTCAACTGGGAAATGATGGCATAGCCCACTGGGACATCAGACTTCTGAGGGAACCTCTGTGTGGATTTGACTGGATGCTTTTTTTTGAGAGAGCTTTTTACAGTCTTGCAAGAAACCCTCAAAATTCAGGGATCTGTGGGAAAAAGAGACTCGCATGTGTTCAGGTTGCATATTTGCATTGCTTTCATGCTCCTGTTTTTCCTTTAGCATGAAGGAGTCACGGTTTCTAGAACCAGCCCCCGTATCACGGGATGAGAACATGGACTAGAGTTCAGCTTTAACAAAGACACGTGCTGGCGGAACAGGGTTTCATGAGCTATCTATTAGAAGCCTGTCACCCATTTGGCTTTGGGCTGCCCTGGAGATGCACATCTAGAAGTGTGTTTAGCAGCTGATAAGCAATTTTGATTAATGTTAACTAAGGCCATTTACATAGTAGAAAACATGTAACGTTTGCTGTCTTCACAGACAAAAGAAAGCGTTTGCATTCCAACATCTGATTGTAGACCAGACAGCTAGAGTATTAGCGTATTATTTACACACTGAAGTTTATGTGCCTGTTCCTTGCAGAGTTGATAAATTTAGGTGCTTTATTAATAACAATGCAAGCAGCCCTCATGCTAATCTTGGAACATGAGCTATTCAGATACATGGAGATTAATTTCTACATAATTACATACAGGGGACAGATGCCAAGGACTTAGAAGGATATCGCTGTACATAAGCCAACAAAGATGAGGGGAAATTTGAGACAACTCCTGAGGGAATTTGATGATGCAAAAGATGCACCATTAATGAGCCACTTAACTCGAAGTACCTCAGCATGACAGACTCATGTCAAGGACTGCAGGAGACATTTCACCCAGTGATTCATAGGAACACTCCATGCAGTAGGGACCTCTGCGCCAATAAGCCTACTCGTACTCTGCTCATTAATCCAGCTCCAGCTTGTCCAACCACTCAGCTGCTTCCAGTAACTGTAAATTTGGCAAGACTCGGGCTAATGGTTTGGGTTCTTTTTCATTTTCATAGGAAGAAGAAGGGAGGGATCTTTTCCTTCTCATTACAAATACCCAGTTCAGTTCATTTTTCTTAGCTCTCCCTATAAATAATATTGATTTGGAGTAGAAAAGGATGTCCATTCAGATATTGAGGTATTTAATTAGGTGAGACATTTAAGTTGGCAATTATCTATTGTCCAACTAAAACTGCAGTTTTATAGTCTTGAGGAGAGGAATTTCCTATCACCTCCTCCAGTGTCTGCTAGGACGTAAAATAGTGCATCCAAAAGTTTAATTTTGCTGTGGTTATAAAAATCTGGGCTGGCCAGTTCTATGTCTGTTAGACACCATGTGGTGGACATACTTCAGAGTAGCACTGTGTATTTATCAGGAAAAAAAGATGAAAACTAACAGTAATAGTTTAAAACAAAATCACACAGACAAATACACAGCTCAAAATCTATGGCAAAAAAATGGAGCATTATCTCATCTTTTCAGCTATAGTTACCTTTTTTCTTTAAAAATCTCCCCCCCTGCTTTAAATTTAATAGACTTTATAGACTTCAGACTCCTATAGAGTGATCTCTCATCCTGCAGGTAGCATCTGTGGCTTGCAGCAGCTCAAAGACAGAAAGATCTGTGCTGACACTAACCCTCACATAAAACAACTGGCATGAGGAAAAAAGCTAGTTTAGTATAAGAATACATCGATTTGTAAAGTTGCTGCAACAAATGCTGAAGTAATTAAATTTATTTTGCTCTAAGTTTTCCTTACTTGGGAAAGTTTACAGTTTGCCATTAATATTTCTGCCTTTCATATTCAGTTTACTTAAGAAATAGCATAATATACTTCTACTTTGTTTCTTGCTTCCCCATTCCTCAAAGCAAGAGAATTTGTAACTCCTCTATGCTTGACACAGAAGACAACAGTGACAGGGTTAAGCACCAGGATTTGTGTTGAATCGTTTTCTTTCAACAGCAAGTGATTGAATTAATAATTGCTTGCTGCTTATTAAAATAGAAAAAAAAAATAGAGAAAGGGAAGGTTTTGATGGGTTCTATTCTACATCTGATTGATATTTAAGATCTCAGAAGTCTTGGGAACATGAAGTTTTCTACCATTTAGGATCACATGTCAGCTCTGCTCTAGTCCTGAATTTGCTTAGCCAGCTCCCAGAGGATTTTTGCTGCCTGTAAAACACCTCCTCTTAGCCCAGCTCTTCAACATAGGCCACAAGATCAAAGTATGAGGAACAAATGGAACAATTTCGTTACAACTTCAAGGTAAACCTAATTTGCAGTAAAGCTGCAAAAACCAGTGATGAGATGTCCACTTGGTTTCTGCACCAAGCACAGCTCGGGAGATGCAAGGATATTGTGTCACGTGTGCATGGCTGCACAGAGCAACATGGGGCTGAGACGAGGTGTAAAGCAGCACAGCACCTTTCTACCAAACCTTGTGTCAGATTTCAATATGTAAGCTAGACTTCAATACTTGGGTGTTTGCACTTCTGGACAACTTCTAATCTCCAGCCACTAGTGACAGAATGACTCTCAATACAGAGGAACAAAAGATCAAAAGATTCCTAATCTACCTAGTTCCAGGTTTTCGCTCACGGTCAGCCACAGGAGCAGAGAGGTCTCCTGTTGGCCCCAATAACACAGTTCCTACAGTCAGTTCATATTTTGACCTGTTAAGGAAAGGTGGAAGAATTACCACATCTTTGGGACCTGCTATTCCAGAAAGAAAACAAGTTACAGGTGAGGCTGTGGCTAGCAGGTGTATTAGACATGCAGGACCTGGACTATGAGGAAACTGGATAAAATTGAAAGAAAATGGAAAAAAAACCTCCTGTACTTAGAAAAATCACGAGATGATTGAGAAGGCAGAGTGCATACGACAGGTGCTGGAAGTTGCTTTTCTTCAGCAGCCAGTACATGGTCGGGACGTCTGCTCTTGCCCTCACCTCAGCTGCTCACCTCCTTCTGCCAACAACATACAAAACCCAAACCCAAACCAAATCATTCACATGAACACTATGGCAGACAATACTCCTGGACCATTAAGGAAGGAGAAGGTGAAGAGCCATCAATAATGGCTCTTCACCTCAAGGCTAAGTCCAAAGTCTGTAGACAACCCTGCATATTGTTCAGTTTACACAAGGCCTGCCAGAGATAGGGCATATTTTGGCATGATCAAGCCCCTCTACATACACACATTCCTACTTATTGTGCAATAAAAAAGCTCTCTTATTACAACACAATCTTTCTGTCAAGGATTTGTGAATAACATTTCAATTTTACAGCACTCGGTCTGTGAAGAATTAAAGGGGGGTTCTTTATACCTACCTGATATTTTACTGACAAAGTACTTTGGACAAAATATGTATTCAGAATGAGGTACTTTTATTAATAGGCTTGTTATGGGTTTTGATACATTTCCGCAGTCCCCAGGAAATATTACTCTGCATCAAACATACACAACAGGACTGTAGCCCTTTGAATGGAAAAAAATCACCCTGTTTGGCTGTTTTACTGGGAGGGTTTTGTTTTCAGGTATCATTTAAACACCACTAACAATGAACACTTTCCAGGACCCAGCGTTTCAGCGAAAGCTCTATTCTGTAAAGGTCCACTTTCATTCCCTAGCTTTACAGGGGATTTTTCAGCACCTTGTACTTGTGGTTTCCTACAGGACATGAGGCCAAAATCCATATGAATTCAATTACCTGGAAAAAAAAATACACTGCAGTTCCAGTAGTGCATTGGTTATTATGTCATTGCTATTATGGAAGGGAAATGTGGAACTAAACACACCACTTATGACCATGTCTCTACAAGGGAATATTGACCAAGGTTCAATATGATGCCACTGACAGCAAATCGAAGGTCATTCCCATCAACAGTTAAGTCATGTCAGAAGGTGGCATGTCAAATAGCAAATGTGTCTCAGTGAGAAAAACCTCAAGTTAAAAAGGAATCGGTTCACCTTTCTGATCTGTTCAACAGCACAGTAAACATTAAGAGAAGAGATAAGTACATATTTAATCGATGTTGGATTATGTCCTACTGTTTGCAATACTGTTCTGAGTCAACAGTATATTGATTCTGTTTACAAGTAATGTGCTAACCCTGGGATATTTTAGTGTCCCGGGCATGCTGGCAGACCAGACACTGAAATAGTGCAACTGGTAGCTTGTAGAGCACTTTTTTAGGTGCTTAAAACTTAGATGGAGAAGAACAAAATGCTGTCAAATATGTAACATTTAGAACGACGCTGGTTTACTACAGCAGGACTGTTCTTCTGTTCCTAGTATTTGTGATACTTGGTCTTATCAACAGCAAACATGCTGTCACATTAAGTACAAAAAAACATTGAAGAAACAGGCCTAAAACGTAGAAAAACATAGAAGATTTGATTAAATAAGCAATAACTTTTCACTCAAAGAAACTGCTTATGTGTGTGTATTATAGTTGCATCATGAGAGATGCCACTGACGGGGTTATTTTACCCATATGGCTCTTGTCCACTCTTGACTCACCTTTCTCACCCCTTCTACACTGATGTCACATTTAAGATTGGGTCATTATCATGAAAAATCCACTATTTGGTCGTACGTCTCTATAGAGGGACGTTGCTATAATTATTTGAAAATAGAATGAAATTTTTGCCAACATGATAAAAGTTGAAAAGCCACTTCCAAAGGCCTTTTAAAAAGCTCATTCGGTTGAATCTAGGACTGCAAGCTGCACAGAGAAGGAACTGAGGTCACTCCATGCTCCATAGAGACTTTGTACATTAAAACAAAAAAATTAAACATAACCCAAAGTTAACTCTTCGGGTGCCCTAGGCTTTTTCCCATAGTTTATCTCACTTAGCTGAGGATAATTTGTGAGGAGGCTTCCAGGCTACAGCGGTGGTGCACTGCCTGCCTGAAAAACAATTTCAGCATCCTCCTCCACCCCCAGCAGCAGAAAAATGAAGAAATTCGGTATTTTACTGCAGAAACTAACAAAACGTGTATTTCACGAGCCCCCTCTACTGTCGTTTTCTGGAAACACCACTATGGTTAAAACCGCTTTTGAGGAAACAGCCAGACCCTGTAAACTCATTTGTCTTTCACTAAGTCTTAGAAAGAAATGGGCTTTACAGAAAACAAAAGCAATTTTAAAAGCAAACACAATTTTTTTTCAATGCCTGGAACTATACTGGGAGAGAAAGAACTCCAGACCAACCCCCTGGTACCATCACTGTTGTACCAAGTGTGAGTCCATACTTAAAAGCAGGAAAGTAAAAAATTTTTACCAAAAAAGTTCACCAAAATCACTGAACTAACATAAAGGAAAAGTTGGTTCCTCCATGGGACCTGCTACCAAACTGCCGTGTAACTTTGCAACTCCACACACATTTTGACCCAGCTGGGATGAAGGGATACCTGCCTCAAAACTAAACCCACATTTGAAGGGAAGCTGATTTTCACCCAGCAGCAATCTAAAACACCAGATAGCAGTAGGACTGCTAGTGACCATTCATGAGAAGCCAAATACGAACCTGAACTGTGCAAATCACTGTGGGGTAGGTCCTAGATAGGTCTATGCATTTGGTCTTTCCTGCTTTCTAGGAGAGAGATTCACAAAGTGGAATGTTCACTACTGCCAGTTAAGAGAAGCTCATCCTAGATAAAGTTTTACACACCAGCAATTTGATTCTGAATTCCTATTATTTTACTTTTCTCTAACACATTTTTCCTTTACAAGTCACCTTGTGGGCTTGTGTAACTCAATGATACACTTATCCTGCCCTAATTTGTCACGTAACCTTCAAACTTCTTTTCCTGGGGGAAGGAGGAGTTTGTTCGGAGCAAACCAGCATGAGAATTAGGTGTGAAAGGTCAAGCTCTGGATTTACTTAGGATAGAAAACTTTACCCACTAGTCTTCATAGAAATGCTAGCTTTATGTCCAGACTCCAAAAACAGTCTTAGCATGCACGAATTTGGATATAAACCTCAACACAGTCCAAATCACAGTTAATATCACACTGTTTTGGAGAAGAATTTTATTCTACTCTTTCTGCTTAAATTTTTCTCAGGCTTTAAATTTACTAGGTGGCTTTAAGCCTAACAGCTACCTCAGTTTTATTGAAGATGTCAAAATTCCACACACAGAAATGTATATTAACAAGTGCTAGTGCAAGAAATGCTCCTAATGGGATAGTATTTTCACAAAAAGAAACAAACAAAGGTCTAGAAAAGCATCATTCCTCCATATTAAAAAGTTGCTTGTGTGCATCTTATAGAGGTGATACCTGAGACCATGAGTCTACACATGATATTCCCAACTCCCCACCAAGAAATTTAACAGTTGTATTCAAATCACCATCAATCCAATTGTCACTGCAGAATTTAGTTTTTCTTAAAAGCTAATATACTGCTTTGGTTATCCTGGTATCCAGGTCTGACGGAACAAAATCCCCAAGATTTCCAAAATACAGTACACAATTACAGGAAAATGCAGCAGCTGTTACTTGTAATAATTTTCATGATATTGTGGGTTAACTGCCATTTCCAAGGCATGTCCTCTGGGAGCCCTGCCTTTTCTGACCTTGCTAATTCCAGTTTAAATTCCTTGGATCCGCTGCTGAATTTGAGTGCTGCCGGACTTGACTCCCAGCCCCAAAGAACAGTCTCCAGGCTTCTACTCTGCAGTGGGAGTTTTGCATTTGTTTTCAAGAGCCAGAAGTTATCGGCATACCAGCTTGCCTACACAGCAGACAAATGTCTTGACACCCACAACGTTTGGGCTGTAATAAAGAAATCAGAGAGCTCACAGTAAGCATTTCTAGTGATGTCATCAAAGAGCCACGTGAACTACATCACACTATTATCTCATTTGTAGAGGGATATTACGCATAACAAGCAATTTCACACAAAGTATATGTTTTTACCTAGTACAGTATTAGTCCATAGAACAGTAACAGCACTTAGATTGCCACTTCATGTTGCATTCAATACATGCAATAACAGGGAACCCTTGAAATATTTGTTTACAGGGAACTGCAACGTCTGAAATCATGGCCTTTCTGACTCTTTTGGCTCTGTATAGATTGAAATTTTGTGACCCCACAGTTTTAGTCTCACCAAAAAAAATGTGGTGAGTCAGTACAAGACTCATGTAGACTCATGGCCTCAGGTATCACCTCTATAAGATGCGCATAAGCAACTTTTTAATATGGAGGAATGATGCTTTTCTAGACCTTTGTTTGTTTCTTCTTGTGAAAATACTATCCATTAGGAGCGTTTCTTGCACTAGCACTTCTTGATGTACATTTCTGTTGTGTGGAATTTTGACAACTTCAATAAAACTGAGGTAGCTGGTAGGCTTAAAGCCACCTAGTAAATTTAAAGCCTGAGAAAAATTTAAGCAGAAAGAATAGAATAAAATTATTCTCCAAAACAGTGTGATATTACTTACTGTGTAAGTCTCAGTACAAAAAGATGCAGCACGCAGCCTTTTGGACCTTTTAGTAGATTCCAGTTGAAGGTTGAAACAGCTTTTATAAATCATAACTTTACATATGTAAGCCACAAGCCAGAAACTACTCTAGCTCTAACTGTATATGGCAAAGCAAACCTCATGGTTTGATAACATGTAGCACTGTCTAACAACAGAAGCACAACACAAAGTATGTTTACTTACACCCAAGTGTAAGTCTCTTAGTAAGTACGTTCACCTGATGTATAGGCTTACTGCCACGTTTTGGGGGCTGAACTGCAGTATAAAAAGGGCGTCTGGTTTTTCATCCTGAGCTCTTTCCGTGCCCTCTTCATAACCTGTAGATGCAACATTGCACTGGAGCCCGCTCTGAACTCAGCACTGACGCCAATACTGTGCAAATAGTTGTTAACCAATAATCTGCGCATTTTATGCCTATTAATGTAATTTTCAAAACGTATCAAGACTGTATCTGATTTCACTCAGATTTAGACAATATTCCAAACATAACCCTTGTACAATAGACAGAAACGTCCAGAAGAACTTATACTTCAATCGAGCTCCAGAACAAAACCACCACCAACAAAAAAAAAATCTGCTGCTTACATACACACGTGCTCTTTCAACAGATGCCCTTGTACAACAGCGTCCAACCACCTGCACATCAATAACCCCACCATCATCCTTTAGTGCAACTTTTTTCCCTACATCTTCAAATGAGGAGATGAAATTGCAGCACCAAGAACTCAAGAAACAAAACCCCATGCTATCTGAACTCCACGAAGGAGGCGAATCAAAATCAATAGTATTTCTGGCTGCTGACAGCTCTCACTCAAAAGTCTTCCCCAGTGTTCGGCTACGGCCTAGGTGCCCCATAGTAAAGTCTGAAGCCATTTATAGTCAACAGTTACATCTTGAACATCACAGATGAACCTCAAGACTGTGGAGGAATGTCAGCGTATGTCCCCAAATTCTTGGTACTCTTAGACACAGAGAGACATAATTTTTGTTTCATGCATATTAGTGCAGACTAAGAACTGCTGTTCACTGGGATCCAGCAATGCCAAAAACCTGTATGTATATGGAAACCTATACAATACTAAGACATGTGGGATAGGACAATCAATAAAATAAGTTTTACTCAGTTATCTTTCAGGTGACTCTTCCCTCCATCTCCCCACAAATCCAAGCATTCCCAGACTTTCCTCAATCAATAACTGTCTTTCCCTAAAGCTGAAGCCGCAGGAGCACGCATGGAGATTTTCAGCCACCACATGGCTCCCTTGCCTTGTAAGCAATTTGGAAATTGTGAAGATGTCCAAAAGTTTGGCAACTGGAATCAAAATGATCCATTCTTTTAGAACCATACTGACCAGCACTGAAGGTGCACGGAACATACTTCCATGAGTGAACAGCATGCCACCTAAGCAACCAACAGCATAAACCTGAGTGTTTTGCAAGCAAATTTCCATAATCCCTGCTCTAATCATGCCTTTCTAGCAACAGGCTGAATCTGTTACCTTGCTTAAATAGCAGGGCCACCTCAGGACAAGCTGTCTAACCTTGGAAAAGTGATTCACCCGTGCAGAGCTGGAAGACTGTGCAGGTGATGTGAATTTTACAAATTAACTCACCCTGAAGTATGCAGGAACTGAAGCAAAAGCAACCAGCGCTGCAGGTGAAACATGTTCTGTAGACTTCTGTCCAGTCAGATGCAAACTTTAAGAGTGCTTTGGAAGGTATTATTTCAGCACTTTATCATTTTAGCTGTGCAGACCAGCACCCTGGGGGAACAAAAGGGTTATATCTGCATTAGCTCTCTAAGAAGAGAAGGATCAGAGGGCTGGAGCCGCTCTCCTATGGAGACAGGCTGAGAGAGTTGGGGCTGTTCAGCCTGGAGAAGGCTCCAGGGAGACCTTCTAGCAGCCTTCCAGTACCTGAAGGGGCTACAGCAAAGCGGGAGAGGGACTTTTTACAAGGGCATGGAGTGACAGGGTAAGGGAAACAGTTTTAAACTGACAGAGGGGAGATTTAGATTAGGTATTAGGAAGAAATTATTTCCTGTGAGGGTGGTGAGACACTGGCCCAGATTGCCCAGAGAAGCTGTGGCTGCCCCCTCCCTGGCAGTGTTCAAGGCCAGGCTGGATGGGGCTTGGAGCAACCTGGTCTGGTGGAAGGTGTCCCTGCCCGTGGCGGGGGGGTTGGAACTAGATGGTCTTTAAGGTCCCTTCCAACCCAAACCAGTCTGTGATTCTATGATCTAGACACAACCGTGCCTAGAGAAACACGGGGCCTCACACGCCGCCCCCACGGCTGCCTCAGCGGGCTGAGCTTTCCCCAAACACCCTCCCATGACCCAAGCCGCCTCCCCCGGGGCACCGCCGGCGGCTTCCCGCGCCCCCAGCCCGCCGCGCGCAGCGCCCTCAGGGGCCGCCGCTTCCCCTCAGCGCGCTCCCCCTGGCAACCTCTCGCGCGCCTCCTCCTCAGTCCCTTCACGGTCCCTTCCCGCCCTGTCAGCGTTCGCCGTCCCAGCCCCGAGGCTGCGACACCAGCGAGGTCTTGTCACCGCGCTCGGAAAGGTGGGAGGCGCGGCCAAGGCCGGCTCCGACGGCAGCTTTTAACGGCCGAGGACTGACGGCTCTGCCAGGCAGGCGGTCAGAGGGCTGGGAAAGCTTTTCCCTCCCAAATGCGGGCTGCGCTGAGCCTGTTCCGCAGCCGGGTCCCCCATTTTGGGGCCTGATGTGAGGCAAAGGGGCATCAGAGATGCGCGGCTTTCTTTTAAGGCTAAACTGATGTTAAAGCTGTCAGGCAGCTGGCAGCAAAACCCAGCAGTTTGTGAGGAAAACACTCAGGAAAAAAAAAAAAGTATTTTCACTCCTGAAATATGCCAGCTCTGGCACCGAAACCACCCCCCAAAACACGTCCCTCAGAGAAAAAGGTGTGAGATTATACCCATTCAGTTACTCACCACCAGTGCCTTTGCCTAGCCACTTCCTGGGAAATTAGAGGAGAGGTTAAGAAAAAAAGAGGAAAAGACAACATCACGGGCAGGAAAAGAAGCAGAAGGAACTTTTTTAAAAATAATTATTTTTCTCTTCAAGCCAGGTTTTGCAGGCTCTCAGAAGGCAGCCCCGCATCATCCCCCACAGGCTGCACCTCTTAGTGCAAACCATTTGCACCTGCTCTAGCACCAGAAACTAATTAAGTCTCTGCAGAAGCGGGTGGGGGAGGTTTGCTGAAGCCTCCAGTCATTTTTCCAAATACTTTTCTACTACCCACCTTCTCATTGGTAGGGTTTTATTCCGTGTGAGTTGTTTCTCTTTGGTTTTCGTTAGTGCTTACAGACCTAAGTGACAGGACTGTGCAAGTTTTCCTCCCACTTCTTTAATCTTCACTCTGCCTTTGTAACAGATTTATTCTAGTTGCCTGAGACATGACATGGAAACAAGCTGTCCATCACCTGTGCCAGTTCAACAGTATTCAGGGCACTCAGATATAGGCTATTCTGCAAAATCTTATTTAGACCTGGTTTCAACAAATTTGGCACAAAATACACTCTTTTTGGACAGACTACATTTACTCAGTAACACTCCTACAAGCTATTTAGCCCTTTCTAAACCCTTTCTTCCCCTGACGCTGAAATCTTTGTACTTTATAAATGATCAATTCCATCTAAGTGATGGCAAATTTACCTCATTTCTGATTTCAATAACTTCACAGGGGAACTGATGGAGTGACTGTCTTCTGGGAAGAAAATGCAATTCTGGCTTGATTGCTTCAAAATGCATTTTCAATGCTAATTTACTACTTGGTTTATATCATTTATACCTGTTATTCCATTTTTTTTAAATGCTGTAAAGTATAACAGAATCCCTCAACTTATTGTAGGATTAGCTGCAATTTCAAAATAACCAAATCATTCATTATATAAATTAGCACCGAAACTGAGAAGAGCCAGAGAAATAACCAGCTATGAAATAGAGTTAGACCATTGAATATCTTTGATGATTCCCTATAAAATTACTTCAAATTCTGCCTCATCCATTCCTTGCAAAGGAAACCAACATGCTGCCAACCTGCACATCTGGTGATAAAAGCTGAATTCAGGAGAGTTATCCTAAAACCAGTTATGAAAAAAGTTCAGACACCATTTTGCACCAGATATACAAGAACACAATGAATAAAATCAAACCCATGGTTTAATGCCACAACAGAAGCCCTAGAAAGCAGGGGGCAGGGGTGGTGGGGAACATTTATCTTCTCCCTCAGACTAAGATCTAGGTTGATTTCCAAATTGTAACAGCTGCCTTGCAGTGCCTCATATTATCTGGAGTTAAAAATGACTTTTTAAACAATTTGGATCAGCACCTTTGTGATCAAGCCCCATAAAGGGTGTGTTATTGCCAGGTAAATAGGCATAAAGGGGCGTTAGCCCAGGATTAAATAACATTATTGTATCTTAAAGCTGTGAATTTAATTCTAACTGTAGGAGAGGGAAACGACCTCTCTGGGAACCTGTAACCACCCTCAAGGGGCCTAAAACATTGCACTTGATCAAGGGCTGATCACATTTACAACACTGATAAGGAGCTGCTGTTATCAGCGAGTAATTGCCACATTTTGCCCGAGATCAAGACTTATTCTCACTTTTGCAAAGGTCCCCTGAAAAGGATGTGGGAGTGAGTAAGCCTGACACTATTTTCCCAGCAGGACAAACAGTGAATGCTGTCACGCAAGAACATACTTTGAGGTTGGACATTTCGTACAGTTCACAGCCCAGACATGTAGCTGACTTCATTTTACAGTGAGGCAGGCTCTCCTGAGCACACCTCGACGGTAGGTTTCCTAAAAAGCCCTGCTGTCAAGTCAGATCCAGCCGTTTATTTCCAGTGCAATCTGACCTGTGGGTTAGGATGACTGACTGAAAGCCTCTCTACCTGCCCTGGGATTCCTGGGCACTCAGAGGGTTTCTTCTCTGCTCCTCATCCATGGTGAAGCTACAAGAGGAGATATCTTCTCCTTTATGCATCGCCTAGTTAGGATCCTCTGTTAGGTCTCCAATCCTGTTTTTTTCCATGTGTATGCTGTCCTGAAAACAGCACCAAACAATTTAGCATCAGTATTTCTAACTCTGTATACTTTTCTGTATACTTTTTACCACAAAAAAGTGCACTGCACTGTAATTATACTGATTGATGTGTACATTCATGGTAAAAAGCATACAGAAAAGTACACTGAGGGTCCGTATTTGATAGAAAATGTTTGTTTCAGTGCTGCCAACCCTCGTGATTTTGTTAGGACTAGAGTTAATGAGGTAATAACAACGGCTTTAGATTTTCACTGTTCATTAAAAAACAAAAAGTAAACATCAGCCTTGTGAGCAGAGAGAAAAAAAAATATACACCCCAGTATCTACAGGTACTGAGGTTGTTAATGATTTTCTTTTTCTACCTGAACACCTAAAGGAGCTTTAGAGGAAATCTGCCCAACTCACCTCTGAGATTTGAAGGGCAGAACGGACTATGGCTCACCAAAGCTGGCTGCTGCAGGACTTCACTCACCAACATCAGAGTCTGACTCCTGTTTGAACCTAGTCTAGATTTAATACCACATGATGACTTTAATTAAGTACTGCAAATGATTTCGGAGCCCCACTACTGAAAGTTAATTTTATTGATTAAATCAGAACAGATTTCATATTTGCTTTGCAAGAATTATTTTTCACAAAATAGCCTTGATTGGTGTTAATTATGTTGTCTCAAATCTTTCCCTGACTGCATCTGGCCATATCTTCCCAATATCCAGCCTCAGACTCATTGTCAAGCCAACCAGCCTATATTGGCCTGTTCACCTCTTTAAATATTAATTTTTCTTTACACCAAAACTTCTCCAGCATGATAAAATCTAACAGAAATCAGTTTTAGTGATTTAAATTTCTGCTAAATTTGCAGGCAACTTTATAACCCTAGGAGATACTGTTTAAATCTGTCACTCCTTTAAAATATTTTTTCCAAATAATACTAGTATCTTCCTCCCCAAAATCTATTTGTTGATAAAATTTTCCATGTAAAAAATGAATGGATAAATTTAAATTGTATGAAATTCTGTGTAAACAGGGAAAAGTAAAAATATCTAGCCAGACTAACTAATAACAGCACCATAGCCAAGAGGCAAGAACAGGTCAGATTATATGGTAAACATTTACATTGTAAACATAATTCTGTTTGTATAGCTCCCAGTTCTATATATATAACCTTTTGAATTCCCACATTAAGTGTAAGAAATGCCCTTAAGTAAGAAAATACAGTGTAATTTATCGGCAGCAGAGAGTCCATTTGGAAGGTTTGGGGCTGGTCTGTAATTTCTTTAAGTCAATAGAAAAAATTCCACTGAATAAACATTGAACCATTGTCAAGATCTTGAGAAAAACTAGCGAGATTTAGAGATAAAGCCCACTTACCTTTTCCGAGACCCTATATTTCCAAAACAAATGTCTAATTTCAAATGAAAAGAACTTTAAAACCAAAATATTTAGATTTGGGCAGACAGGCAGGGTATGACCTCAGAATTTTGATTTTTTTGCTGTTGCGGAAGGACTAGAAAGCTGGCAGCATCACACAGGATGCTCATTTCAGTAAGGAAAAGTCAATTACATGAAAACACAGGGAACTCATTCCTGAAAAGTGTATTTTTTAGAGACAGGGTAGTGTGAGGCCTCCTTGTGTGTACTTGCTTACCTTTACAGAAGACAGCTCGGCTCAGCAGCAGAGCCTCCCTGAGCTGGGTCCTCCTGGGCAGACAGCGCAGCTGCACACACTGCAGCCAGACAAGCAGACACACAGTGGCCCTTAATGAGGAAATAAACCCCTGAGCTGGGCACCGAGGTGTTGTAACTGCCAAGCTTTTGTAGCAAAAGGTCATTGCTGTCTTACACACTCCTAGGGAAGAAAGGGTATGGCACCCAGGAGAAGATCCGTTCAGCATTTGGATGGCAGACAGGGCAATTAACCAAGAGGTGAACATGTATATTCTGCAGTTTGTACCTGCAGCAAACCTTCACGTTACACAGAGGTTGCACAGGGTAAACTGTATGGCTTATAAAAGCTGGGTCTCTGTAGCCCACCAGAGGAGAGAACCAGAGAGCAGCGAGCACTGGCATGTGCCAGGACCCACGTAGGCAAGTACAAACAGCCCACCCTTGCGTACAGAGCTGCTTTGGTCTTGCATAGAGGGCTTCAGCCTCTTAAACCAAAGGCAGCTGTAGAAAGGGCGATTCCCCCCTTGCTCTTGCAGGGTGCTGGTTCTGTGCTAGCCCTCGGCAGGAGTAGCCAAGAGGGGCTTTCCCAGTAAGCACCAGCTGATAGCTCCAGCTGTAAGTGCTCCAAAGCTGATTTGCTGCAAGGGAAGGGAAAGGAGCCAGAAGCTACACACAGTGCTAGAAAAGCCAAGGGATCCCAGGGAGAACGTGCTCAAAGATTTCACCAGGATAAAGCCTGAGAGGCACATGAGTCTTCTGCGCTGGGCTGACCTAGGGAGGGGGGAAATGTTTTTAAGTTTTACCTAAATCCAAACTGTGGGGTAATATAAATACACATGTTCGTGTACACATCTATATATAAACATGTATATGTACACTTTTCTCACAGATACTTCTTTTTCACAGAATCAGTCAGGTTGGAAGAGACCTCTGGGATCATCGAGTCCAACCGTTGCCCTGACACCACCCTGTCAACTAGACCAGGGCACTAAGTGCCATGGCCAGTCTTTTCTTAAACACCTCCAGAGATGGTGACTCCACCACCTCCCTGGGCAGCCCATTCCAATGGCTAATGACCCTTGCTGAGAAGAAATGCTTCCTAATGGCCAACCTGACCCTCCCCTGGCAAAGCTTGAGGCTGTGTCCTCTTGTCCTATCGCTGGTTGCCTGGGAGAAGAGGCCGACTCCCACTCCACTACAACCTCCCTTCAGGTAGTTGTAGACTGCACTAAGGTCACCTCTGAGCCTCCTCTTCTCCAGGCTAAACACCCCCAGCTCCCTCAGCCGTTCCTCGGAGGTCAGACCCTCCAGACCCTTCACCAGCTTGGTCGCCCTCCTCTGGACTCGCTCCAACACCTCAACATCTTTCTTGAAGTGCGGGGCCCAGAACTGGACACAGGATTCAAGGTGCGGCCTCACCAGTGCCGAGTACAGAGGGACGATCCCTTCCCCAGACCAGCTGGCTACACTGTTCCTAATAGAGGCCAGGATGCCATTGGCCTTCTTGGCCACCTGGGCACACTGCTGGCTCAAGTAAATATATAAGTGTGTGTGTGCATACGTATATGCATGTGTATATGTGTACAAAACCACAAGGGAAGATTAACATTTTGATCCTTTTTCCACCCAAAAGCAACACATTGCAAAGTGCATAACATTTTCAAGCAAATTTCACTTGTGTGGCATTGCTGCCCTTAAGGACTCAACTATGCAAATGAACTGTAGATTTCTGACAGATAAAAGGCTTTTTTCCTCCCCTTTCTTTTTTTCCTAAAGTAGTATTTTCTGGATTTACAGCTACATGGTTCAATTAAGAAAGAAAATGAAGGATGAAGCAGGACAGAAAGCACACATCCAAGACAAGGCTTGAAGGAGAATTATGGAAACAATGTGCTGAAAGGCAATTATATTGTAATTTCGCTCGTCCACTGCAGTATCAGATGTCGGTATTCAGTTTTTAAGGTATGGCTTTCCTTCATTTCTCTGACATCAATAGCGTTCAAAAATGCAACCAGCCCTGGAAGTAATAGCTGTGCTGTCCTCATACACACATTTCACCTCCGCATCTTGGCAAGTTCTTTTATGTGAATCACTGTCACCTTATTTTTGCAACCTTGATTTCCCTAGCCAATATAATATTCTTTTTTAAATAAGAGGGGGTGAAATCTCTGACATAACTCAGTTCCTCTGCACAACTTGGTGCTCGATTCTGTTTTCCTTCTCCGTGGACATCGTTGCCATCTAGTGTGATGATGTTGTGACTGCACTATTTAGGTACAGAAAAAAGGGTAGAGAGATGGGGATTAGTAACACTGTGAGTCAGTAAAGATGCTGGCAGCATAGAATGAAAGTACAGTATTGAAGCACAAGAGTTAAAATTACAATGAAGCTAAACTGACCCGTGTGGCAGCAGTTATCAGAGAACCATGTCAAAAGCCAGGTAGTTAAACAACTGATTCTGCAATCCAACACAGAAGACAGGGTATAACTATCTGAGTTACCATACTTTTCACCTGCTACATTGAGCTTCTAATTCAAAACGTTAAGATCATCCCTTTAGAACTATCTGCGTTCTTTCTTCTTCTTTTTTTTTCCCTTCAGTTTATGCTAGCTAGGTAAAAAAAATCTAAAAAAAAAAAAACCTTTCAGAAAAAAAAAAAAGACAAGCATTTGCAAAGATGCAATGGTTCACTTACAACAAAAAAGGTAAAAGGAAAATGTACATTCTTTAAAGGCAATTAGTCCTCCAGGAAAAATTCAAATATAATGCAGCACATCACTTTTTTATAAAATATAGACTTTACGATACAAAACCAAATTATTGTTTGCATGAAAAGCTGGATTTTGGAGCATCAGTTCTCAAGATTGTTTGTCAAAGTGTCTAGAACAGTACTACAGTAAGGAAAGGAAAAACATCTAGAACTCCAGATGTATTCATCCCATTCTCCAGCTTTTGGCTGGGTTTCATTCCGGCTAAATTGTGTATTGGTCAGTCCTACCTACAGGCCGCAGAAGGCAGAGATCCTTTCCTGCCTGCAGTAGGTAGCAGCATCCATCAGGAAGCTTGTTAGACATTTTATTGTGCCATTATTATCCCATCCTGACTGCCAAACACAGATGTACTGGGATAGCCATGAATTTTTGGAGGGTACACAGGCAGTGAGAGCAGGCAGGGCTAATGCATGACTATTTCTACCTGACCAAGAAGAAAGGTGCTCTCCATGGGAACGTGGTGAGATCAGAAAGTTGAGTCTGACATTTTCCTCTGTTGTCTCACAATAAAGACCTCACTCATCAGGGTATAAAATGAGACAGTAAATGCTTTCACCTGATCAGCAGTTTATAGAAAAGGGGAGATAATCCCATAATCCCCCAAAGTTGGTCTGTTTATATTCTTGCTGGTAACTGGGCAAAGAGAAAAATTATTTCTCCAAATTTTGAGATGCTGCAAGTATTTTCAGTGCATGAGAGAAGACTGCCTTGATTTCCTGTGCACTGGGACGTAGTTAACAGAAGAAAATGGCACCGTAATGACTCCATCATGATGCATGTGAGCAGTTACAGCTGATCAGGTAACTTCAGTTCTGAAGCTGAATCCTTGGCTTTGCAACCCTCCTCTTCTTTTAACATGAGGTTTTTCAATTTGGCTTGTCCTCAAAAGTTATTTTAAGCGGGGACATGTATTTTTGGGTTTATATTTGAATGAAACTTTCCTTTGCTGCACAAACTTTTCTTTGCTGATGTCTGTTATGGAAGTATTAGTTAGCTATGGGAAGAATTATGTATATATTGAGTCAATCTGGAGCTACAGATACCATTGGGGAAAGGCTTTATTTGTTAGTATTAGCTATTTTTAGCTTTTATTCATATCTTTGCCTTTTTATTTGCTGCAAGTTTGTGTGCTGATGTACAAGCCTGATGAATTATGGCATCCATATGGATGAATGTACACTGTGTACCCATGAAGTGCCTCTATCAGGAACTGTATCTCTGTCACCTTCTGCCAGAGAGGGTTCCTCTGCTGATACCTGTGAGTTCATTTGCACAGCTGTAACATACCCTGAAGACCTGCTGCTTGGACAGCGCGCGGGTCCATGATGCCCCTGACCTTCCCATAAGTGCTGTGTGCAGCCCTGGACCAGCACAGCGGCTCATGATGATGTCTGCTTGCAGCATTGGCTTAGTCTTAAATTAGAGTGACCATGGTGAGTTGTGACTTTGGTGGGCTCTCAAATCTCAGCTGACAATGCAAGCCACAAAACAGGAAAAGCTGTATTTCAAAGGTATGAGTCTCAGGCCTAAACACAGGAAGGAAAACAATTCCCCCACCTTGGGACTCTCTCCCTGCTGCATTGCTAAGGCTTGCTAGAAAAAAAAGTGACTTTGCTGTGGCTTAAAAGTAAATAAATAAATGGATAAATAACTTCAAAAACTGAACCTAAAGAAAACCTCACAACTTTGTCCATTTACAAAGCATGTGTTATTAAATAACTGTCCCTGCACCTCACGTGTGTGAGTTGAAGCCTACGGGACAATCTATCTGATGTCAGCAAGTTTGGCAACTGCCTGAAAAGTAATTTGTTTAGTGCTGTCCTATATTGAGCAGCTTCTCTTGAGATACATTTTTATTCAAATAGCACCAGCAAAGGGAACACATTTCACAAGTCAGGTCGTGTTACAATGTGACCCCAAAAGATGGTGGTGGCCCAGAGGAATGAGGTGGAGAAACAGGCAGCAGCTGGGAGGTGTAAGAGCCCAACTCATCCAGCATACAAGGCAGATTGCTTTTCTTACAGCCTGCACAGTGGGGATATGCTGTGTTGTATGTGCAACATACCCCTTTCTTTCAGGATGTAACATAGCATATCTATTTCTTCCATTACTATGTTCAAAGTCTTATTACTCCTGGCAAATGAGAAACATAACTCGTTGGGAAATATTGTAGAGATTGGGATTTTCTACAGAAACAAGCAGGCAAAGCTGCTTGAAGCTACTATGTGTACACACAGTGATTTTCGCAAGGCTCTGGATAGGCTGAGTTTTACACTCTGATCTCCCAGTAGACTAGACTGGAGGCTCAAGAGTTAAGTGAGTGCAAGCAACTAAAATACATCTGAGCATACAGCTGCAGATTTCATAAAATTTACGTGGATGCCTGTGTCAGTCCCAAGTCGATTGCTTTGACACATCATGGATATATTTGTACCATTTCTTTATATGCTGACTTTGCAAAAGAAGAAGTTGCTTTATTTATTTCTATGTCATTGTTATGTTTATAAAATGGCCCTTTAGCTTTCTAGTAAAAATGAAAAACTTGTTAAACTTACAGCAGGGAAGAGGAAATGAGAGGAACAGCCCCAGGGCAATGCAAAAACAAGGGCAGGACACTGCTTGTTTTAATAAACCCACTCATTTGACCATCTGACCACTCCTTTTATGGAGAAAAATGAATTTTTTCCCATGACTGCTTTTGTAGCTGTTCAAAAATAGTCTCAGTTTTGCGTTGTAAGTCACTTATAAATAACTATTCCAGAATGCAAGCCTTTACCAAAAAAATCCTCCTCGAAAAAAGCATTGCAACTACTACCACATTTTTGGCTTTTCTCTTACCATAATTGTATTAATGTTAATCTAATTATTAAAAAAAACCCCACACCATTTTTCCTAAATATAAAATCAACAGAAACCCTAGAGGTGGCCTGGACTGGTTACTGCATAGATCCAGCACTCCTGTTTGTTTGTAATAGGACTCGAGGCTCTTGCCTGCTTGCCTGCTGTCCTGTGGTGACATCTTCTGGGCCCTGCTCACACTGCACAAAAACACATCCAGCGACACTGGTGGACAGCCCAGAAACCCTCCAGACTGCGGCCATTAAGAGACTTTTAAACCAGACAAAAAAAAAAAAAACAAACCAAAACTCACTCCTGTTTTCTCACAAGGATTCTTCTCCTTAGAGCTTTCTTGCCTGGCCAAAACCCCACCCAACAAACCAACCAACCCCCCCACCCTGTTCCCAAGAACTGACTCAATTTACTGTTTTTTGTTTTGCACCAATATTAAGCTGTAACAAAGGAGGGCTCAGAATTAGGGTATGGGGTATAAGTCACCCCTCAGCTTCCCAATACAATGCATCTCGAACCTTGCTGCTTTGTCCAAAGGCTACTTCAACTTCCAAAACTTCCAATCCCCTAATAAATCCTTTTTTTTTTTTTCTTCCAGGCAGAACAGGAATGCCCTGGCTATGCACTTTCATCGTGGAGCTGTATAGAGGGGAATCAAGACAATTACCCCGAGCTTTGGCCTGCACAGCTCTTTCAGGGGGTATGGAGGTCTTCTACCCCCAATGCCTTCACAGTGTACATGAGAGGTGGTCTGACCAAGAGCTTAATGCCCCCCATCTCACCTGGCATGGCAGTTCAGGCTAAGGGTTTGCTTGGTCCTCACACAGACATGTGTTACAGCTGAGTATGGAACAACTGCCCCTCAGAAGAAGCAAAGAGGTTTGCCCAGTGACACATTAGCACTCTACCTGGGGAGACACCAACTCTGCAGATGATCTCAGGACAGCCCCACAGGTACCCTGGGTCCCCCAACTCACCCCCGAATGGCTAAGTGACTCTAGAAAAACTGCACTTCTCCTCCCTTGCCTTGAAAGACACAGGCCTCACAGTGTCACAGACTCCTCACAGGAGTCTGGGCCCTTCCAGTTGTTACACATGCCCTGAAACAGCCACCCAACAGGGTCCTGGGCTGCCTTTGGGCTCAGCCTGTGGGCCTGTGCCCCGAGACAAAGGTTTCTGCCCATACAAAGTGGTACCTAGAGAACCTTGCCAAAAATCAAGGAAGCTGCTTACTGAGGCTACCGGCCTCCAGGGTCAAGCTGTTGCAGAGTAGGAGGTTTTGCAATATAATTTCAGAGTTTAGGCCTCTTATTTCCACCCTTTTAGTTTACCTGCATCCTTTTGAAAAACGAGCCTCTCTGCTTCAGATGAGCTGATCAGTAACTATTCACCCAGCTCTCGTCTGCTGTAGCCTCATGGATAATGAACTGGAACAATGCAAACACAGAGGTGAGGAGTGCAGTGTATTTAACAAGTGAATACACACAACTCTTTCAGCACCTTCTCATTCAATTAAATAAACCTATAACGCAGGAAATAGACTTGACGGTACATAAAAAAGTCAATGATAATTTAAAAAGTGGTTCTAAGTGCTGCTGGCTCGAATACAAGTCTTGACACATAAAAATGATGTTGTGTAACCAAATGTCAAATTAGCTGTTTCCTGGAGAAGGGAGCATTAGCACAGACAGTCTGGTATTCAGTTCTGTCACGGGACACTGGTTTTATCCCTTTTCCCCCATATCAAGCCAAATAGCTTGGGCTGGAAGAAAGGCTGTTGGTCATCCGGAGACTGTATCATCATGTGTGTCCTCGCAGAGAGGAAAGGAGAGCCTGAGCTGCTGCTCTGCACTGACCTGCAGTAAGTATGGGGTGGTGGAAACAGGTGAAAAAGGCCCCATCCATTTTGCATCTCAGGTCTGGCAATCGGTCAAGCTTACACACAAAAATCACCTCTTCAGTGCAGGCATACTTAAAAATTAAGAGGTTTCTATAGCATCACAGACAACTTTCTGGTGTCTCATCTCTGTCTCCCTTCTCTTCCCACTTCTAAACCCTTTTGATAATTTTGCATCCAAGAAGATGCAAAATTTTCTGCACTCTGCAGATAAGTGAACAAAGCCTTTGGTTTCTGCATGCAGCCAAACAAATACTTTTTTTTTTTCTTGTTTTTTGGGGTTTTATCTTGTTTTTGTTTTTAATAGGAGGTTGACAAGATGGAGAAAACAAGAAATTTTAGTTGGGTAGTTCTTATGGCACCCTAATCAGAGAAGCAGATAGGAAAAAGTTACAGGACCATTATACGCCCAACCTGAGCCATCCCATGGAAGGACTTTAACCAATAAAGGGGAGAACATGTTATAGGCTTCCCTCTTCTAGCTGGGCCAGGCAAGCCATGTCTGATGCTTCCCCTGTTCCCACAGGGAGATTAGGCTGGGCATCCATATGCTCTCCAGGGCACCTGGGTACACCCAGTCCACTAGAAACGATCCAAACTGCAGCTTTCTCCTGGTCACATCAGACAGGACATCCTCCCCACCCCATCCCGTGTGATAAATTGTCCTTGGTCCCAGGTGAAGGGAGGGACCAGGGACCCTAACAATGGTAAAGGTGAGCCTCACAAGCAACTGTGTGGTCAGTGAGTTGGTAGGATAAACAGTTTATAGCCCTTAAATACTTCCAGAGGGTCTGTGTGGCCAACCCTCAAAGCAGGGTGGTTGGCTATCCTCAGTTTAATGGAAAGGACAACCCTTTTAAAGACCACCCTACTTTAAAGTGCAGAATTCTCGTACAGTTTAGGCCTCATTTCTTGTTTTCTCCCACACTGCAGGAAACAGCTGCAGTGAAACTAGACTTTACCCAGCAATGCTGCTGCATCAAAGTTGCAAGGTATCGAGCCTCTAAGCTATGAATTCCTCCTTTCCTATGCAGAGATAACAAATGGAACAGTGGCTGCTGCAATTGAAAAAGAAAAAAAGAAAAAAGGAAAAAAAGAAAAAGAAGTATCGTGTGAGCTCTCAGAGGGGAAATTCTTCTCATCAGCAGGTAAGATAGCCTAAGCACTAATTCAGTCTTAAAAACATGCCACACAAACTACAGTTCCTTCTCCTTACCGTCTGGAGCTGAATGCAATCACACTTGTGCTGGGGACGGTGACCTGGCAGTCAGAACTAGACGTATTGCCAAATAATATCACTGTGCACTCAAGAAAGGCCTCTGCTTTGGGAGGGATGTGGAGCAGCCCACAAAGCACAACTGCCCTGAACAGCTCATTAGTGGGTAAAGTTATTGGCACACCCACAGTGGAGGAGCAAAGCAGAAAACACATTATAAGATGAACAACATGCAAATGATGATTTGCAGCTCCATAAGCAATCCCACACAGCGCTCAGACTTTTGTACACTTCAATAAAAACAAATCTGAATACAGAATCACAGAATCAATCAGGTTGGAAGAGACCTCTGGGATCATCGAGTCCAACCATTGCCCTGACACCACCATGGCAATTAGACCACGGCACTAAGTGCCATGTCCAGTCTTTTCTTAAACCCCTCCAGAGATGGTGACTCCACCACCTCCCTGGGCAGCCCCTTCCAATGGCTAATGACCCTTGCTGAGAAGAAATGCTTCCTAATGGCCAACCTGAACCTCCCCTGGCCAAGCTTGAGGCTGTGCCCTCTTGTCCTATCGCTAGTTGCCTGGGAGAAGAGGCCAACTCCCACTTCACTACAACCTCCCTTCAGGTAGTTGTAGACTGCACTAAGGTCACCTCGGACCCTCCTCTTCTCCAGGCTAAACACCCCCAACTCCCTCAGCCGTTCCTCAGAGGTCAGACCCTCCAGACCCTTCACCAGCTTGGTCGCCCTCCTCTGGACTCGCTCCAACACCTCAAATCTTTCTTGAAGTGCGGGGCCCAGAACTGGACACATTAGAGAGGAGAAGGAAAGGGGCAGTGGCCAGAGGAAGAGATGCTCCATCTTTTGCCAGAAGACCAAGGGGCAAGTTGAGTGCTGACGGCCACAGCAAATAGCTCTGATCTTTCCCAGCACCACTGGCATTTCTGGAAGCACAGACCCACTGATTTGTTTCCACTCCCCCACTTCAGCTTTTCAGACTTGAGGAAAATCCTGCAAATTGCCTTCTTCACAGCTGTCTCCCCCTCTGCACTCACCCCTCCAGTGCTACATTTTGCAGAAGCTGTGACGAAGCCCCCTCAGTTGACAAGCTGGGAATTTAAAGCTGCAATAAGTGGAAGAAAATCAGCCATTGTATTTACTTTCTGGTGTTCTAATACCAATTGCAAAACTCCCCAAGAAAAAGCCAGGGCACACTTTGATTTGTTAATGCTTCTGATCTAATCGAGAGCTATACGTTTAACCTGCAGACCAAAACTAGAGCAGATAAAATCACAGTGCTGCCTGTTGCTTTTATGGCACATACCACAAGGGGGACTCTTCTACAACTTCATAGGGCAAAAATAATTTCAGAGAGAAGCAAAAGGATGAATAAATCAGTTCTGCAGCTGAATGTGCAGAGACCAGTTTAGGCTTTAAGGTTTTAAGCCTGCAGGAGCTGTTAATCTGCAAAATTCATTAACAGGTATCAGTTTATGTTCATGGCCAGCTGGTGTTCTGGCTTCTTTCAGCTCCTGGCTTTACACTGCATGTTGCACATTGCAAATGCCCTATTAATTTTTCTTAACAGAGGGCAATTTAAGAGCCTTTGTTGATCCAATAGATAAAAACTACAAACAAAAACCATGACCACCCACATAGAAACCTCTGATTATATTCCAGGGCTGGGAGAACCTGCTGGGCTGCCGAGGCATGTGTCCAGCAGTGCACACAGTGCAAGAGAAGACAGATGGTGGCATAGGTGGAGGATGCAGAGAAGTAGTGAGACAGGTAGGGGTGCGGGCTGCAGGCTGGGGTTTGGGCAGCAGAGCAGGAGAAGGGGAATACGACATAGAAGAGCGCAAGGAGGGAGGGAAGAGGTGTGTGGCCCAGTGCTGATCAGCTTGAGCCATCCACAGAGTCATGCCTGCCTTCGAGTAACACATTATGAACTGGCAGAAGAAGAACAAAAACACAGTTTATGGTTTCTTCTAACATGCACATATTTAATTGTTGTTTGCTGTACTTCTTACTAATACTCAGCTACCATGAAAGCTTGGTGTTGCACAGCTGCGTACGTCACTTTCTACCTCAGACACAGCACACCTTGTAAGGTTTATTGGCATTTAGAGTTCACTCTATGATGATGATATACTGAAAAATCAAGACTTAAAAACACAAGCTCTGTTCCCTTTAACTTTTAGGAAGTGAATATAACAGGGTCAATAAATATCACCCTGAGTTGTCTGTACGGTGCCTTTCTTTGCTAAAATGCAAAAGAAAACCTGAGTATCTAACTGAAACTGTTATTGTGCAGCTACATTTAGTGGAAGGCTGTGGGTTTATGGTGAAGGTCACAGCAGATAACAACTAAAACGAAACTGAGATTTAACTGCCTATTCAAACGAAGTCGTAGGTGACCTCGTAATTACTTTAAAAGCTTCCCCAAAGAAGAGGCATTATCATTATAATTAGAACTTCATTTTAATGGGGAAAAAACTTGTATTACACAGCTGCCATAATTCTCATTATAAGTGAGCAAATAATTGTTCTTACTCAACACAATAAATTCCTAGTCTATCTTCAAAACATTAACTAAAATCAAAAAGTCAAAGGTTTTTAAGTCTGTGCTGCACGACAGTACTTGAAATGTTCTACTAGTCAAAGTGCAACAGTGACGAGCACGTTCACATCTCATGGCAGATGTACATATCAGACGATGACGACTGGCTTTTTAATGGTTTTTAAGACCTCAGCTGTGTACGACAGTAGGAAAAGAAAGTAACTTGCACTGAGAGTGAAGGAAGTATTTGGATTTCTGTCATCTGTCCCTCTGCCACCCACACCACAGCCACATCAGGTGTCCCAAGGCCACCAGGAGACTCCCAACAGTCACGGAAAAGCCAGGTGCATCCTGGCTGGCCATCTGCTTGTGGCCAACTGAATGGGTAATGGCCGAATTCTCGTCTTTCTCTGTGGGCACAGAAGCATTCATTTGCTTCTCACTTTCCTCTACCCAGCTGTCAATTTTCCTGAAGCTTGTGGAAACTTAATTAATTTGGAGACTGCTAACCCTCCTTCAAATTTGGATGAAATCAGTCATCCGGTTCAGAAATTATGCAGAGGAGGAGGGACAGGTGGGTGGACACTGCAGTCACAAGTGTTGTTTCCCGAGGAAATATAACTGAAAACAAGAGAGTAACAAGAACATTGTTAGAAAAAAAGAGCTCCTCAAATCTTAGGAGAGCTAATTAGTACCTCACAACTGTTGGAGAACTAATTGTTGATGGACTAATTTTGACCAGGCATCTGCAAAGTACAGGTTATATATGCACATTGGTGTAGCGATGCTGCAGTACAGGGAGTGAGCACATCCCACAAGATACAGGCGTGACTACAGGTCACAGGGCTCTGCCCAATATAAAGAGCACAGTCAAATCTGTAAATTAAACAATCACTTCAAAAAGAACTTGAATTCCTGGCAGTAAGGGCAATCAGCAGCAGCTAGTTGAAATGCTGGCCAGACTTCAGATGCCTGTGCCATGTCACAAAACCAAAGCTTTTTAATGCAGTCTGGCAAGTTGAAGGTCAATGGAAAGTTGATGTATAAACTGTCTTCATTTAGCCCACACCCAGGGCTAAACAATAAACAGTTTTTCTCTCACCCAATGTCCCTTCCCCAAATGAGGAAGGGAATTGGGAAAAGGAGAGGGAGACTTGTAGGATGAAGTTAACCAGATTTAATGAAATGAAGAAATCAATAAAAATGACAACACAAAACAGACAAAAGTATACTTATCCACAGAGCACCAGCAACTTACTTCAGAAATCACGAGGGAGGAGAGACAAGAAGAGCAGGAAAAGCCCCACCTCTTCCTACCAAACCCTCTCTTTTATAGTGAGCTTGATGTCAACGATATAGAACACACCTGTGGGCCAGCCTGGGTCAGCTGCCCTGGATTTAACTGCTGAGGGCCCAGATCACCATGGCTGGCCCCAAACTGAAACCCAAGCCCAAGGAAACCAGGACAGTGTAGAAAGAAGGCACCCCAGAACCATGCCTTCAAAGTGATGGAGCAGAAAGTCAGTAGGAACGATATTTCTTAAAACCAAACCTTGAAGGTTTTCATGGGAGGAAATAAGTGGTCTGGGTACTGAAGGAGAAGCAACAGTAGTGATCATGATACAAGAGAGTTTCAGTCTGCCTTCAGAATTTAAAATTAATGAGAAGCGCTACTGTAAGAAACCTTTTTGTTTGGTTGGTTTGGGAGATTTTAGTGGTCTTATAAGATCAAAACTGACACTGCTTTCTCTGGATTCAGCTAGAAACATGCTGGAAATGTGTTATTAAGCAAGACTGTAAAACTTAAAAACTTCTTTCCTATACCTTTCTCAAAAGATAAGTCTGCAACTTTTATTATAATGTAGAGTAGGAAAGAGAACAAATCCACTCCACCTGGTTTGCAAATCAGTAAATTCACAGGCTAAAACTAGCGATGTTAACACACTAGTCTGTACCAGTAGGGTCATCAGCAGAATGCTTGCTCAGGCTGAACTTTTAACAACAACGTGGTGTTTAAAAAGGAAAAAATAATCAGAGTACATTATAGCGTATGTATTTTTACAAGAACTTCATTAGCCCACTTAAGCAAAGCCACTTGCAGGAGCACATGAGACTCTTGCTTCTAATTTCCACACCTTTTGTTGCCTCAGTTTTTTCCCCCGCTTGGTTTGGGGATTATATTTTCCTCTTCAATTCAGCCACCCAGAGCTGTATTCAGCTCTAAATAAGGTCTCCCCAACACTACCTACGTGACCAGACCTTTTATTTTATCATTTATATATAAATATAAGCTTTCCTAGAAAGATGGAGAGGGATTAAGCACCAGCTAAACTCACATGTCACCGCTAGACTGCTAGGAACGTCCCATTCATATTGCACTGTTCAAATACAAATAAATGCTACTGTCACCAGCAGCAACACAGAATACCTGTCCACCAAATGCTATTTCACTCCATAGTAGGGAATATATTTAAAAAAACGCAAACCAACAAACCCAAAGCAAACAAACCCAAATAAACCAGTAGTTTTTGGATAGTCAAATGCCACAATGATGCTAAAGTACTCCAGAGAAACCTCGCAGAACTGAATGAGTGGGCAAAAAAAAGGGAGGTAGGTGACTTTCAGCAGTGAGAAATGCAAGGAAATGCATTTAGGGAAGAATAATCCAAACACTACCTGCATGATGTTGAACTCTGAACTGATAGGTACAACTACAGGAAGAGCTCCTGGAGTCATCCCTGACAGTTCTCAGAAATCAGGGCACAGCCTGACATGTATCGGTAACCAAAACCAGTCAAAATAATCGGGCATCATCAGACAGATCATGGCAGAGATGACATTTTTCTACTTCATATTTGCATGAAATGAGAAAGAAGGTAGGAAAGGCCTAACACTCCTTCCACGCAAAGCCTGCTGCAGAAGCTGCTTGCAAAAAAGACAGAGAAAACTGCCTTGGATGGTGAACCTTAACTGGAAAGACATCTTAGACTGAAAAGTCAGCTTGTTTATCTAACACACACTGTAGCCAGGCTGCTTTACTAGCACTAACCAATACTTCTGTGTCCTGGTGCTGGCATTCAGTACAGATGATCTGCTTTTAAATCTGCCTTTATAGAAACAGCACAGAATCAATGCCCATAACCCAACCTGCCAAAAGGGAAATGTGAAAACAGGAGTGGGACATACAGCGGGGAATCAAGTCTAAGGAGTTACATATTTACACTTAAAAGGAATATGGCCTTAAGCCCTGAACTCTGCAACACAGAACTATCATGGCTCAAGCTAGCCATGAAAAAGACCAGTTGTGAATAGCTTCCATAATGAGCTTACTATAAAAAAAGCCACTTCAAACCAAGTCCCGTGTTACAGTGTTTCTTGTAGTTATTTCAGTGTATTCATAAAGATAGTCTCCTTTTAGAAATCCACGTAGCATTTTGCTGCTTGAATACAAGGAAGGGCCTATATTCCTGTAGTTATAAACCTTTTCATTTATTATTCAAGCTTCTAAAATATGTATCAGTAATAAGAGCCGAGGCCACATTCTCATGAAATGGCCTCACAGAAGTCCCCTTTGCTAAGGCAATGTGAGAATTGGTTTGTCCCTGGAGGGTTTGTTCTTCTCTGCTTTATGGAGGAGACCCACTCCGTCATTTTTTAAATGCAACTAGAAACCTGCATTTCAGCAGCACCACCACCAAGCACTGGAGGAATATTTTTCATTAGTTCCTAAACTTCTCTCTGTTTGGATGATGTGTTCCTGTAACAGACTTGCCATCAGTCAGAATTCATGTTACTGCAGTGCAGAGTGTTTTCCTACATGGAGGCATGGTCAGTGTGCGTGTCCACTGAGCATCCTTTGATTTTAACATCAGTCATGCGCAGAAACAGCAGTGCTACAGCAGCTACTGCATTTCAAAGACTTTAACAGCCTGCTCTTAATTGACTCGGCCAGAAAAGATCAAACCTAAAGTATTGGTGTTGTTTTCTTGTTAACCTCCAATACCTAATTACTGATGAAGCCAGCCCTTCATTTTCCTACACATTCATACACAGGTGTACAATGCCAACAATGCAGCTGCTCTACAGCTATCAGAGATCTGGACAATGAACCAAAAATGAAGTGCAGTCAGCTCTTAGAAAGTGGGTGGGATGTTTGGAGAAGAAGATCTGAAGGATGGGAATGGAGGGTACACTGGCAAGGTGCTGGCACCCTGGTAACCTGTACCTCGCTCTGCAGAAGGAATCACTACGTTCCTAGTGATCTGCAGTGAAACCAAGACTAAGGTTCAGCAAGCAAGTTGTACTTGGGCACTTACCCTGGCTAGATAGATGCGACAAGCTCAGCCCTCAACTACTAAAGTATGCTACCAGCATATGCTAAACATATTCGATACAAGTTTATGTAATTCTGGGAGATGGTTTGATTTTAATCGGCAAATTAACACCCTTTTTTTTGGCCAAAGCAGGAAGCTTCCTTAAGACGGACTTAAGGGTGATACTATACCTTCAGAGCCTATCTGCAATATTATGTGACTAACTACCCCAGGCCTTAAGTATCAAGACCATAGTCCCCCCCTTTTTTTTTTTAATTTTTACAAGCAGTCTATAGATCAGCAAAAGAAGGTCTAACATTTGGAAAAGGTCCAGCTGTAGCAGCCACAGTTTTGCACTTACCTGTGCTCAGGGTACTGCCAACACAGCAGGGTGGTGTGCTTACACACCAGCAAAGTCTCTGCTCTTAAGTGGACCTTAGGAGGACTGTAGTTCCAGCTGCTGTCTCATACGATTACATTTTATTACCCAAAAATTGTAACAACAGACCGTATTTTCTAGGCTAAACTAGCAAGCACTCAGATGAACGTTTATCACAGTTTAAGATTAATTTCTACAACCCACCACAAAATTCCTAAAAACCAAGTCTTGACCTCATCTGATTTCTCATGCAACATTCCAGGTGAGTGGATGCTGGGGAGGAAGCACAAGAAATCAAGGTGACACGTCCTGCAGTAGCAGCAGATGGGGTGTTTCGTTGTACTTGCAGCCTGTTACCTGGTTTTTGAATCTCAGCAGCTTTGCTGTCTTTTCTTTTCATACTTTTTTCCTTTAACAACTACACCTTCATTAATTTGAGGATGCAGAAGTTATCAGGAAGGCCAGAAAGCTGTGTCATAAACAGAGCAGCTGCTGAAATCAATGTGACTTTTCTGCTTGCCTTTGTGGAGACTCCAGCTGAGCACTTTGCCTCCTGCTAACCCAAACTCATTTGGCACAGGAAGCTCTTTACCTGTGTTACCTTCACAGTGGCACAAGCAACGTGCTCCGGCTTCAATGGAGCTACATCTCATGCCTGTGGGCACAGGGCAGCACGCAGGCAGCGTGTTGTGTTTCATCAGAGCCACTTGGCTGTGTCCAGCAGGTGGGACCAGGAGGGGCTGCTGCTGCAAAGTCCTCCCAGTGCGCACCACAGTACTGCAGCGTGATAACAAGTGCTGCACGTTTCATTGTTTTGCTCCTTCTCCCTCCTCCTGCTCCCTTTCAGACAAATTCAGTTTTAAATCAGAATTCCCATCTTTCATTTACAGTAGTCTCTCCTTAGCCATTAGCTTGTTTCATTAGGAAGACCTATTTTATCTAATAGCCTGTGCCATAGCTGTACATTTATAGATGGAGAAGGATGGATGGACAGGTGGGTGCATGGGTACAGATACACGTGCGTATGTGCACAAAGAGAGCAGCTCCCCTCCAAGCAAACAAGGGCAGGGCTATTCCAAATCCCAGAAAAAAAGGGACTGTAATTTGTCATCTTGGCAGGATAATTAGCCTGGGCAACACAACGCCCCGCATGGCTCTAGTCTGGCACCCGTGCTAGACGGGGCATCTCTCCACGCGCTGTGCAGTCTCCTCTCTCTCCTGTCCTTGCTCACCTTTTTTAAGGAAACAAAGGAGCCAGTGGCTGAGCCAAGCGTAGCTGCTGAACGGGAGATCTGGGAGCACCGCTTCTGTCCCCGTCCTGTGCTTCTAACTCACCTGGACTTAACAATCCCACCCACATTGTGAAGGTCTTTCAAGGTGCCTACAGGCCACTTTGTGCCTTGACGTCTACTTACAATTTGCATCCTCATACTTCCTTTATTTATGAATACTGGTAGTGTAACTACACCAATTTTTCAGTCTGCAAGGGAAAAATGTGTATCACTAAATTACACTGATGGGAGAAACAAACGTTTACTATTCTCACTTGGCTTGATGATGGTATTAAGTTTTGTAGTTTATTGCTTTCTTACACTTTGTGTTCCTCATTTAAACAGTGGTGATTAATCAGCATTCACCATTTTGTTTATGCCCTCTTCCTAGAACGAGCGGGCTGTGGTAGCTTTTTGTAACACTAAATCAGGGCAGACCCTGCTTAATATTTTATGTATTTAAAAATTGCACTTTCCTTATTCATTAAAACAGACTCTTACCAGCATTTCTGAGATAACAAGTAAAACAGCTCTTTGTGAATGATGTTAAAGAGATGCTGTCTAGGTCTAACTTCTAAAATGTAATACATTAAAAAATAACAATCTTTCTACCTGTGAAAAATTAATGACCTCAATACAATTTCCCTTGGTGACCTTTATCGAGGAAATAAGAAATTCTTTCTTAGATACTAAAAGTAATCATGGCGAAGTAGAGTTTCTCTAAACTCTCCTGTTGGCCTTCAACAGAGGCATTAAGGAGAAGCTAAAGCGTTACCTCAGTGAGTAGCAGCTAAATCACGGCAGTGCTGAACGCAGTGGTTTTCCCACATTTTCTCACAGAAAACAGTGACCCACTGCTACGTTGCAGCGGGGCATGGCTGAGAACCACTAATTACATCCCATAAGCACGTAACTTGCCAGTAGCTCCACAGGAGTGGCTTCTGTGTGCCAAACGGGAGCGTGTTACAGAATGCAGCATCTGTGAGAGGCTGGGCTTAACTCTTACACGAATGAAGCGCCACCAGCTCCAACCCACACGACCGGGGACAAATTACTGCGCTACAGGGAGCACTTCTACGAGACGCCTGGCTGCAGGGTGCCAAACTCTTAGAAGACCACTGCCCTCTGAAATTTATATGCCTCAAAAGACAACAGATAATCTACAGGCAGCCACAGAGATCATGCTCATGCATACTGGAAATCTAACTGCTGAGGAGAACCAACGATGGATTTCACCAATGAGCCACTCAATATCAATCTCAGCAACACTGACGTACAACACGGCTTTGTGGTGTTATTAATATGAAGATTTATATTCTCCCTAAACTCTTGAAATAAAACTAAACCTCCCTTAAATGTAACCCAACATTCAGTTCTGCACCTTCTCTATAGCATCCCATCCCCGCTCCCCAAAACCCTCCGACTGTAGTTCTGTAGCACTCACAGGGCTGCCAGGAACAGGCACTTGCAAGGTTTATGGTAACTCTTGCAATGAGATAAGCCCCGTCCTGCCCTCACATTCAACTTTGCCAGGTACCATGTCCTCAGTCTTCTGGGAGCAGAGAACGAAGTCTCGAGCGGTATGCACTGAAAAAGGCTAATTTTACCTCTGTTGCCTTAAAAAGGTGATGATGTTTTCTATTCTTTAAGCATTTCAGCAGAGCTTTGAGGGTGAAAAGAAAGATTGTAAGCAGTTTACCACAGGATCTTGTCCTTGCTCTTAGAAGAACAGCAAAAGAGCCACCGTACAGACACTGTCCCTTCCTCAAACACACTTGAATACAGCACAAACAACTTACCATCTATTATCTGCTCCAAGCAAGGTCAGCCTGTCCAGAGCTAGAGTTTCAACGAGACCTCCTGAAAGCCAAATACTGGTTAAAACCTACAGGACTATGGAAAACATGGTAACGCGAAGGGTCTTCATCTTTCTGCCCACAGTGCCCCAGCGGACTTGCTGCCTCAAGAGCTCTGTGTGCCTCCCCAGCTCTCTGTTGGAACTGCTGCTCCGTGCCAGGTTGAGAGCATAGAAATTAAGCCCCCTCAGGCTAGAACCACTTACTATCTCCAAGTAGATCTCTCCACACAAGGGGGATCAGGAGCTTGCATCCCCTTCTGCTGGACTCCAGCATGGGCTCCCCATGCCTGCTCACCCCATGCTGGCTGCTGAGACATTGCCAAATGGTGGCAATTCCTGAACGCCACGGCCACCTCCGCGTTTCTCTGGCATCCATGTGGGGACTGGCAAACACCCCTTGGAAAGCTGCAACTCATTCTAGGTATCACGGCAGCATCGCGGATGGCCGTTGCAAACGGTTTGCAGGGTTGGCATTACTCGTGTTGGGTGGCTCTGAAATGAACAACATAATTTTATCCTGTATCGGTAAAGAGCAACCACCAGTGTCAGAAAGATAAACTGCATTTCAGCTCCGCAGGCTGGTGCCACCCTGAAAGCTTTGGGTTTGTTACGCTACGAGTGAATTACTTGATTCTGCTCATGTTGTTGCTACAATATTGATCCAGGCCTGTGCTACAGCTTTATCATTTGGTCAGCTGGCCTTAGCGCTCCTAGTCCAAACAGCGGAATTACTGAAACTCTCTTCTCCCAATAACAAAGAGAAAAGGTAATATTCGTCAGGACTCACCTAATGGGCTTTTGAGAACTAGCTGCCTTCAAAACTCACCTGACAAACTGCACCGTTCCTTGGGTTTATCAGACCTTGGGGTTTATCAATACTTTGTAATAAATGCAAGCCTTTCTCAGACTATAAGCAATGAGACAGTCCGTGGTAACTCCAAGTCACCATTTCTGCGTGCAGCATTTGAGGGGTCAGCAAGCGTGTGCTGAGCAGGAGGAAGCTGCTGCCCTTTTTATTTCTGCCTAGCTGTGCGTCTTTGCACAGCCACAAACTAGGGCTGGATGAGAAAGCATTCAAATTTATATCCCCATTTGCAGCACAATTATAAATCTTACCAGGTAAGAAGCATTTATCACCATCCACCAGCTGCAAAATATACTTAATTGTGAAGTTTTGAGTTACAACTGACATTTGCTAGAGGCAAACACAGGTTAAAAGGAAAAGCAACTTCCCAACCACTGAGATCATCACACAGAAGCAACCTGGGGCCGACCACCACGAGAAAACAGAACCACTGTGGCTGCATTAGAGACTTGTTAACAATATTGAGCTGCATTCCCTGACGAGTGCATCCCACTTTCCAGAAAGCCCTTTCATGGTTGTGATCAGCCCAAAATATCCCGTTCCTGCTGTGTTTTTCTACCATGTAAGCTGAAGTTTGTGTCAGAGATAGGTGCTGTTCTCCCACTGCTAAAAATTCAGATTTTTTTTCAATCTCTTTTCCATTTTGCTGACTGTGCAAGTTTTCCAGCTACGTAACCAGGTTCTGGAAGGGTTCAACCCGAACGATGCTGAGTGATCGCGCCGCCACATCGCTCTGCCAGCAGAAGGCACCAAGACGGACACACACAACACCCCCACAACCACGCAGTCCTTTCCCCCACACCCCCTCAGGCAAATCCTGGGTGCAAGAACTACCTACCATTAACACATAAATATTTTAAGCTTCCTAGCAGCTCCCTGATAGATCTGCAGAGCTTTCTTTGCAGTCCTGCTCATAGTAGTATATATTTAAACAAAGGAAAACAAAAAGTAGTTTCTAGTTTTCTCCTGACATTCCTTGCTCTGCCTCACAGTGGGCATTACACCACCCTTCTAGAGCCACAACGTCGGACATTTGATCCTTGCTTGTAGTGAAAATGTAGCTGATGCCGAACTAAACCACAAAACTATCAGTGCCTGCTTGGAGGAGTGTACAAAGTAAATCAATGTCAGGAGCAATGATTATCGCCTTGATCGGTCAGCCACTCCGCCACCCAGGGGAACATGCTCCTGCCTTGCATCAGCTTTACAAATTTCAGTGGTTAAAGAGCTGTAAATTGTATCCCAAGACCCAGATACTTTGTTCTACTTACTGTAGCCACCAAAGCCGTGCTAATACTTCCCTTCCCAAAGGAAAAGTAGAAGCGACCTTTTTTTTTTACTGTATCAGTCTGTACTGTTACTGCTGTTGGTTCTGGCACCCACTGCCTGCTCACAGTCTAAAATCTATATTAATAACAGCATCCCCAGAAAATAAAGATTGGAATTCTGTATTGTTTTACAGTATTACATCCATAGAAAATAAATAAAGAAAAAAATACCCCCCCCAAATCTTCTGCACCTGTGAAAGACTTCATGAAGCTCTTTGTATTCAAGATTTTGAAAGTCACTACAAGTTTAGCTAAAATTGAGTTAGATTTTAGACAAACCCCACCCATTGCTGAAAAAGTGAAATTTCTTATGCTCTTTGCATTGTGGGAAAGGTTCTGAGCGCTTGGGCAGCACAAAGGAGATGGCACTGACAGGCTTCCCTTTGATAAGCACACACAGCACTACTGACCACCAGTGTGAGGCCTGACAATCCTCCACAGAGCTAGAGCTAAAGCTGGTAAAGTTGTCAAGTCTTTAGAAAAAGAAACATTTTTTTCTTCCTCTCAGAAAACTTGAGAGTAGCTGGGAGAAAATGTTTCTCTAAAAACCATATGACCTTATCGAAGTATTTACTAAGAACCGAACTGACAGATCTTGCAATAAAAATGATGTAGTGAAATAATAACAGTATCTTAAACAGGATTAAAATATAACATTTTACTAGTTATTTCAAAGAATAGATTTTTTTTTTTTCTTCCATCATTCTTATTCATGTATTCAGACTCTAGCTAAACTCCAAACAGTTATTTTTTGTTAGGTACCAAGTGCAAATATGCCAAGATAAGAGAGTTAGGAGACAGAAATACCTGGTCTTTTTTTTTTTTCCCCTTGCGTGGTAGGCTACATTGCATTTCTCATGCCTAAAAACAAGCACCGTCTCTCAAAATATTTGGTCAGAAACCTCAGCTTGAAAAGGAGGTATTTGACAGAAATGTCACATTTACATCAGCATAACATGCGAACAGCTGAAGACAAACATGAGGAGGAATCTCGTGGAGGAGAACCTGTGCAAGGGGAAAACAAGTACAATCACAGTCGCAGAAGTCCATTGACTGCCAAGGTAGAACTGACAGCCATCTCCATCCAGATCTTGTGGGGAAACTTCAACTACAGCAACAGGGAAAGAACGATGATGCCAAAACATTTCCTTACTAATTACACGCGTTGATCTGTCGACTCTTTCTATCTTTTGAGAGGTATCCGTATTGTTCTCCCAACTAGTTTGATCTTATCCTGAAAAAAAAGTTTGTACAATACAACAGGACACTTTTCTCATGTGAATAGGTGTTGTCTTTTTTTTTCCCTGTATCACATTGGAGAAAAATACTTCGCTCTCTATTGCTAGTAGTGTCTTTTAGGTATGACTTGGTGACCATGAACAGTGGCATTTCTCAGCTCCCTCTTCAAGTCGTAACACAACACACTCACTACTTTGAGGTACAAACAGAAATGATAAGCAGGTGCCAAAATTTATGTAGTGTGTTTTACAAGTAATGCTTACTTCAAGTTTTTGAAACAATTCTGTGTGTGTGTGTTCTGACACCTTTTGCCCTTCACAGATCCGTTTATGCACATTAGCCTTATAAAATATTCACTTTTTATCCTCTTCACCATGATCCATTTGTCTTTTCAGCAGGTTTATGTTCAACTCTACTGGAGTGGAATGGTGATTGTACCATTTAACCCAGCAGCTAGCTGGGCTTGAAAGTGTATCCATCCCCTTCCTCTTAATTACTCTTTAATTTTACTATCACACAGACTCGTGTATCATCCTGGTTTATTTCGGAGGAATATAGCCATAGGATGACAATTATTGATGGAGCATAAAAACAGGAGCTAAAAACCATATAAAGAAGAAAACTGAACTGATGTGGGAAGAGATGAAAAGACGAAAAATTGACTGGAGAAGAAAATTGGAATGAGCTAATTTACAAAAGAAAATGAACAAACCACGGCCAGGTAACTCTGAATAAGATTAATTGCTACACATTTCCTTCCTCTTTGCAATTTTTATCTGAGTTAATCTTCTATTCCATTTTTCTATGTAACACTGCTATACTCTTATAAACCCTGATTCCACTCATACGTAAGTTTGCTAGCTGGGTGTTGAGAGAGATCCTCTGCATAAACTGGTGCATCACTATTGACTTTGGTATTGTTACTCAGATTTAAGCCAGCCGAGGCTTTGCTCCATTGACTTTCATGGATTTATTTTTAATTTATTACTCTGAGTTCAGAATCAAGAGCTCTGGATATAAATCTTGAACATAAATAGACAAATTCCAAATCTAAACAGTATAGCCACAAGTACCATACAGAAAAACAAGCTAGGCATGTATAGAACTGTCTGAAAAGTTAACCAAATGTTGCTGTGCATTTATTAGTAGTTCACTGTTTATTAAACAACAAATCAAGATTAAAAAAACCTAATTAATTAAAATGAAGTATTGTTTAGTGAAGTGGGAGCCTGTCAAAATAATTGTGGGGAAGGACAATTAATTGGTACAAATGTGAGTGCAAATTTTGTTTTCAAACTTTAAAGCGTGTCGTTTGTAGTATACAACGTATGTGCACAATACAAATTTCATACATTTTTCCTCAGTGACAATAAAAAGCGCAGTTTATTATAAACTGAAGTAAAAATTAAAATAAAAAAAAAAATAAAATCACAGTTTTGTCATTGGTATGTGAAGGTTGTTCCAAGGGCCCATCCAGAGCTCCTCTTCATCTGACTGTGTGTGTTCGCTGTGCGACTCCAAGGGCTCTCTGACGTCCTCATTATCAACGACCGATTCTTGCTCTTCTGTGCTTTTCATTTTGGAGCCCCCCGGCTTTGTTACTGTATTTTCAGCCCCTATAGTAGAGGAAGCAAATGAGACACTGCAAGGTCTCGTGTTCATTTTATCACTAGAAGATGGTCCCTTTGACAGTGTGTTCAGTGGGACACTCTCCTCGTGTGTCACTGCAAGCTTGTCCAGTTTCTTGAATTGTTTCCCCAGCCTCACTGGAGATGTGACTTTTAAATTATTACCAAGGCAAACGCGACGGGTTCTGACAACAGAGCCGTTCTGTGCAATGTAGATGTTACCGTTGATGTTGTTTTGAATACTCGGGTTATTAAGACGATTCCTCTGGCTAGAATCGGCAGCGCTGTCTTCTCCAGTGGAGCTGGTCTCATACTCCGGGTCGACTACCAACTTGATCCTTTTCTTTCTGGCCCACTGTTTGACAACAAATAGAAATGTTGTTAAATCTCAGCACTATTTCTTACAGTTTCCTGCCCTTTTTCTATCTGTTATTTGTCTTGTCTTTTATCTAGACACTCATAAGAATTTTTATTAACTTGGTCTTTTGTACCCTTCCTTTTAGGTTGTACACAGATATTTCTTAATTGCTTTGATTATCACTACATGCCACTCATATATAGCTAATGCTTCAACATGCAAACAATTCTTTGTACTAAAAAGTTGTAAGAAGGATAAACGCATTATAGTTCGTGAACTGCGTAATGCAAGTCAGATAGATAGTATATAAAAACTGTGATGTTTTTCTTCAGGTTTGGAAAGTAGGGACTAATTTTTTTATTTTTTTTTTCTAAAGACACATTCAGCTGTGCTCCTGTTAAGCCATAGTGCACTTTCTTTGGAGAACCCTGAGAACAGAGGCATCACTTTCTGAAAGAAAACTTCTGCAAATCACGATATTGGTAAGCCAGTCACATTTTGACAAAGCAATGTCTCAGACTCTCTTCCAAAGAGATGAAAACCAACTAGATTAATTACCCCTCTAACAGAAACTGGAAGGCACTGATGATGAAGCCATCGTGTAAGTGATACTTCTAAGAAACTACTATACTAACAGATAAATGCTAGGAAGGTCTTAGAAGTTTTCTTCCAGAGTATTACTACATTGTAAATTCAGTGCAGAAATGGCGTTGAGCATCTCTGTTTTATACGCACAACACATCAAGCAGAGAAAGATCTCGGGACCTACACAAGGGAAATTCTCAGGCACGACGTTGGTAAAATAGTCCGGCTAAAAAAAGAAACGCTTGATATAAGGCTTTGTGCCAGTTCCAATCTAGTGGAATCAACGGAGATGCTTTGCTATTACATGGAAGATGGTGGAGAAATGAGACTTTAGATTTTATAGAATTTATATATTTTTTGAAGAGTCCACGCAAACAATTTCCACGTTGCCGTGACTTTGTACGAACAGTGATTACACAAAACCCATTACTTATTTTAATTTATAATTGCTCTTTTTTAAAACAAATGCCTCCTTGCAGCACACTGAAACAAGCTACTATCACTCTTGAATTAATAGTGAAAACACTGTTATTTCACTAAGGCAGCAGAGACCATCACACTTAACTCCCACTGCAACACATACACATGCACACAAGAAAAGCCAGTTCTTAGAGAAAGAAAATCATGTGAGGTACAAACGGGTGATGATTACTCTTAAGCTTTTGAGAAGTTACACTTTGTACAAATTACTTAGAGGCCTATTCTGTTGTTCCTGATAAAGACATACTATTTTCTTCACACAGATATATTCAGGTGGATGAAAAGACTGACTAGTTTAAATGGGATTTATGTTAAAACACTGTGTGCAGCTACAACTTTGTGCTACACGGGAATACAAAAAAGTAGGTAAGTGATCATAAATCTAGTTCATGTTTTAACTGGAATTAAAGACAGTAGTTGAAAAGTTAGTATCATGCTTTGCAGCTCAACACCAATTGTCCTGCCAGGGTAACTCCGCAGCAGGCTCAAGTATCTTAAAAATTGAAACATTTTTCTCTCCCCTAACAGAGACTTCCAGGCAGAGCTTTGGTGCATACGCCAGAATTTGTTAAAGTACTCACAAGACTAAGCCAATACTGGCTCACTCTGTACACCTACCTCTCCATTCCTACCCTGTATATCACTGGTACCTGAAACCTGAATCTCCTGATCCAGAAACAGTTTAATCCCAGCTCTGCTAGTAATACTCTGCAGTTTTGGGAGTGCTGCTTTGCTGCAACTTCAGTTGCCCTCCCTGCAAACAGGGCTAATGTTTACAGCAGAGAACTCATTGAAGATTAGCAAATGTTGTACCGTAGGGTAACGCAAGGTGAAACCACGTGTGACTTCTAAGTCTTTTCACTCTCATCACCATTCCTGTTCTTCACTGAATTCCATGTTTTGCCTCTATTCCTTCCTGCAGTGTTCCACTTTGGGACAGACATAACCTGCATGACCATAGGGCCCTTAATAGGTTTGAGCCATCAGGTTCGTCAAGCTATCCATCACAGCTCATGCAAAATGCAGTGTTACTTTGCTTCACAATGTGCCTAATGCAAAAAGGATTACATCTAAGAATCAACACAAGGCCTCTTTAACTACATTATTGAAATCAGCAGAGAAAAAGAAATACCCCTTCCTGCCATTGTGCGATGAAAATTATTCCTTCTCTAGCCACCAAGTACACCCCAGTAGTCTCTCGGAGGAATTACGTTAGTCTGCTTTTCTATAGTTCTGTCCCTAAGACAGCATACAGGGTTCAAATGCTGAAGCAAGAAGCTTTGACATTTTCTTTTTGCCTGTCTCTAGGCAAGTGTGTATTGCTTAGGAAAGACCACACAGAAGGCACAGCAAACAAGAGCACTCCTTACTGCAAAACGTCCACCTACTGTCACTCCTTTTAAAAGGATGTAGAATCACCAGTCGTCTCTGACTCCGTAACAGCAGTATCCAGGGTCTCATCTGACTGAGACTGACTCTTTTCCTGGGACACCTTTTTTCTTGTTTTCTTTCTTTCCACGTTGGTGTCAGAACTTTGATTCTCAGTACCAGCAGAAGTAGCAGTTTTACCAGAAGTGGCACTACCTGTGCTTTGTGCCCCTGCAGTGCCTTTGGAAGTAACACTGATTTCACTTTCTCGGCAAGAAGATTCATTCTTACTGATAGTTTCCTCCCTGTCACTAGTGTCTGTATCAACCTCTTCTGTGCTTTCATCCACGCTATCCTCACCATTAATAGCTGATTTTCCTCTCTTGTCTTCTTCAGTAGCAGCAGTTTTTGCATTGGCAGATGTTTCAGAAACTGCCTTATTTGAGTTATCGTCTGTCTCATCGGGGCTTGTGCTGGCTTGCTCCACATCCACGTGTTCATCTTCTTCTGACACCTCTTCTATTGTGTCTTCTATTTCAAGGCTGGCAGAGGAGGTTTTGCTCTTATAGCTGGATCCTGAAGTTCTCCTGTAGCTCGTGTCCCTGTCACTACCTGATGCATTAGAGCTAATGTTTGATTTCTGGCTGGATCGCCTCACTCTGCCACGAGAGCTACCTCCCCTACTTTTTACACTTGACCTTTCAGTGCTTCTGCTGCTGCTGGACTCACTAGTCCCCGATTTGCTGTACGAACTTCGCGTAGATGAGCTCTTTGACGGGCTACTATCTTCATCACTGTCAGAGTCTTCCTCATCATCGTCCTCTTCAGACAAGTCCTCCTCCGATTCACTGCTAGAGCTGGATCCAGAGTCGTCATCAGAATCCCCCAAATCATGCCCAGTTTCTTCATCTGAGTCCACGGTACTTTCAGTGGCTTCATCTTGGTCCAGAGTTACTTTCAAGTAGTCTTTATCCTCTGACTCCGAGCCAGAGCTACTACTCTTCACAGATGATTCATCTGAAGTGTATTTTCTTCTCTCCTTTTTCTTCTTCTCATAGTCACTATCCTCGTGTTCACTCTCTGCTGTGATATTTATTGAAACTCCTGATTTTGCTTCATCTCTTTCATATTCTTCCTCTCCTTTTCCTTCTGCAGGCACTGAATCTCTGCTAATGGGCTCTTGAAATTTTCCGGAGACACTAATGCGTTTTAACACATGATTTAGTTTTCTCATTGAAGGTCTGTCATCTGTCGATTTCTGGAAGTAACTTCCCCTGATAATCATGCTCTTCTCACCGTCCGCTTGGCGAGCTGACATCAACTTGGCATAACTGGAATCTTTCCTACCGCCTTTCACTTTCTGCAGAATCATTGGGAATATCTTTGCTTTCTTCCATGGAGAATGAGCAGACTCAGGTCTTCCTACTGGTCTGTGAGCACTGACTACAACGCGACTTAAATGCATCACTGCTTTTAGTTTCCTTTTTCCCTGGCTGGTCCTATATGCTCTTCCAGAACCATGTCTTAGATCCATCCCACCACCTAAAGGTCTACCTTCTATTTGAGCCCCTGCTCTCTGGCTTATACCTCTGCTTGAAGGACCTCTGCCTTGACTCATGCCCTGCAAATTATGAAAATGGAACTTGATTACAATTTGAAAGATAGTTATTGTGAAAACTCGTACCCTAAAATAAGTCAGTAGGAACAAATGCAACATTTTTTCCCGGCATCAAGACTAACTTACCTGTTTTAGAATAGCTTTTTACCAAAGTTATGGGGAAAGTTTTACTTTTAGAATAGGCTGCAAGTGCACAACTACCTTACTCTGCAATGGGGAAAAATATTGGCTCAGAAATGTTATCTCTTCTCATTTAATTAAAAGCCATGTGATGGATTAAGAGTCTAGTATTTCTGAAAATTAGATTTAAAAAAAAATGAACATTTATGTCAACTTATGCCACTGACATTTTAGAATTTCTTTACATTCAGTTGTGAACTTTATGATAAATGAGCTGAGGTGACTGCTTTTCTCAGGGGAAAATCACCAGCTATAGGCTGAATATTAGTAATACCCCATTCAGTTAACAACATAAAATGGAATTACCCAAGGCTATGTGGATTTCTTTTTGACTAGAAATCTACATTGAGAGAAAAAAAGACGTAGATTTTAAAAGAAAATTTGCAATTCCTTTTTGTGTCTAGAAAAGGGAAAGAGGTTCTGACACAAACTTTACTGGTCACCAGAAGGTCAAACAATGATTAGCACTGGAAGAGCTGCTTATTTGGTCTATACAGAACACAATATTTTGATCAGTTACAAAATACATTTGACAAGGTTTAATGGTCCTTTGTCTTGCTGCAGAGACAGAACGAACACACCAGAGACGCTTACCTCTTCTGCTGTCGATCCATGTGGGCTGTAGTAGTAGCCACCATCGCTCTCCACCACGACTTCCCCATACTCATCGTACATCCCCGAAGGAGACAGCAGGCGGCGGCGGCTCCCGTACTGAGGCAGTTCATACCTGGCAAAAACACCATCGTCTCTTCATAACGTGCACCAACGTGTCAACACACACAGCAACAAATACACACGCTCACATCCAAAAGAAGAGAAGAATTTCTTTGCTCTCTTTTCTCTCTACCTTTGAGAAGATGATTATTTTTTTGCTTAGCGGTAACACAATCCAAAACCTCTTCCTATTGCAATTGGCTGTAAGCCCGTTCCAACTGGAGGGCAACCCGAATTGCCAGGTCTCTGGGATCAGTCAAAAATCCCCCAAGTGCAGTGACCTTCTTTCCAGGAACGTGATTTTTTGACATATCTCTTTTTAAATTGGGGAATGAAAAAGCAGGTTGCCTGGGATCAGTTCTGGAGAATCCCTGCAAGCTTGGAAGAACAGCAATAACCCCTCAAGTGCTTGCAGTCAGATGGCCATTACCAGAAGGCGGCAGGATGATGGTTTTCTAGGTAAATGTAAAAGGCCAGATGGTGGCTGGAAACTGAGCAGGAAGTGTCAGTCACTGAACTCATGCTGGGGAGCCACAGAAGGGCAGGAGATGATGGAAATTAATTTCCAAGACAGCAGATATACGCAAAAAAAAAAAAGTGAATATAAACCCAGCATGACAGATGGGGTATACACTCTGCAGCGTAATAATTAGATTCCTAAAGAAGCAGGGAGTTACACAACACCTCTTTAACTTTTAAAGAGAGTTTTGTTGTCAGCGCACGCCTTTGGGGACACAAAGGTTAAAGTAATCCCGAGGTGAAGGAAAGCCTCCAGATTAGATGCTGTAATAATAAACAGCAGCGGCCTGGAAAAGCAGCAACTTCAGAAATATATAGGAAAAATGAAAATATACCCATGCTCATAACTGTAGTAATCTTGCCCATAGTATTCCTGCCCTGGATCAATTCCAGACTCCATGCTTAACTCCTGTCAAAAGAGAAACACTGATTGAATGCAGCATTATACACAGCAATCACTGATGAAAAAGGCGCAAAGAAGAGTATCTTAAAATGCAAACAAGCAAAATAAAAAATGATAATAATTTAAGGAACATTGGCAACTGTCAAGAACCATAAGGAGACGCCAACAAGAGCTTTAAATGACCCCTTCCCTGCTGTATTGCCTGGGAGTGACTGTTCTAAGTGAGTTAAATGCAGACCCTGTTCTGCTGTGGGACCCTGCCTCTTATCCTGCGCAAAACCCTCACTCAGTAAACTGGACTCACAGCAAACACCCTGTCACTTCTGGCGCTTCTCTCAAAGGAAAAGGCTGCATTGAAAGATGAGGGCTATTTTACTTACATTGCTTGTCAGGTCTCTTTTTTAATGTTTTCTCAACCATCAACAATCACAGAATCACAGAATCAATGAGGTTGGAAGAGCCCTCTGGGATCATCGAGTCCAACCATTGCCCTGACACCACCATGGCAACTAGACCAGGGCACTAAGTGCCATGTCCAGTCTTTTCTTAAACCCCTCCAGAGATGGTGACTCCACCACCTCCCTGGGCAGCCCCTTCCAATGGCTAATGACCCTTGCTGAGAAGAAATGCTTCCTAATGTCTGACCTGAACCTCCCCTGGCAAAGCTCGAGACTGTGTCCTCTTGTCCTATCGCTAGTTGCCTGGGAGAAGAGGCCGACTCCCACTTCACTACAACCTCCCTTCGGGTAGTTGTAGACTGCAATAAGGTCACCTCTGAGCCTCCTCTTCTCCAGGCTAAACACCCCCAGCTCCCTCAGCCGTTCCTCGGAGGTCAGACCCTTCACCAGCTTGGTCGCCCTCCTCTGGACTCACGAGCAGCGCTGGACTAAGCTAAGTATCCTACAAAACTGCCGGAGTGTCCTTAAGCTCCTTTCACAGGCTCTTTGGTATCAGGTTGCTCTGTGGAAATACCTCTGAACTACGGTATCAGCACAGACCACCAGGGCCTGGGTTTTGGCAAGGGACTGCATGTTGTCTCTATCTCACGGCTTCCTAGAGGTTTTTCTCCTGTCCAATGAAGTTGTGTCAGAGCATCTCGTTGTAATTACTTACAGTGACCACAGAAATGACCACCATTCTGTACCACAAAAATACCATCGATAGCAACGTCGTACAAAAGCTACATTTGCTCTGTTGCTTAGTTGGGAAACAATATTAGGTCTAAAAGACTTGAAATAGAAAGTTTTGGGTTCATAATCCAGAGCGGCCTTTGCACTTCCCAGCAGTGTGCTAATGCTTCCATTACCTTGGCAGGCCAACTGCTTAGTTCATCAATATCACAGTAATCAATTATCAGTCGACTGACCGAAAAAATAGATTGTGGTTGGACAGCAAGGAAATTATTCTGTCTGTGAACCTGGACACGAAACTGGGAAAGCTTTCAGTCTGTGTGATGAAGTCACAACTGAAAGATGCTCAAGGGGAAAATACCGAGATGCAGTAAATTTAAGGTATATAATTAAAATAACATAACTGCAGTAACGTCGTCAAGACTTTCCTTTTCATCTAAAAGAGTCGGGGGGAAAAATTACCTAAGACCGACAAGTTTTTATTAGGAAATTATGTAAAAGCCATCTAAAAAGTTATAGAATAATTAATAAATGAAAAATAGGGGTACCTCTGGTCTGAGGAGAGAAGGTCTCAGCAACTGCTGTTGCTACAAAAGAAAATTAGAAATGGGTTAATTAGGCAGCAACAATTAAAGTGCAGGTCATTTGTGTTTAAGATTGGAAAGAAATGCTAAGAACACAGGGCCTTCAGAGCCTTTTGTACGGCAGTCACCAGAGACGTAGAACACTGCTAAGCACCTAATGCAGTAAAATCACTTCACAGTCTGCTATTTCTTTTGCTTAACACAAAATCAAATTCCCAGTTTGTGTGGTGATGCTCTAAATTATTTAACTCAAGAACTTCTGTCAGAGCCCAAGAGAACTATCGTGTGGTCTGTGTCGGAGACAGCAGGGAGACAATGGCAGACAAAAAATTATCCACAGCAGGTAAAAAGCAAATCTATGGGAATCTGCAGTAAAGCCTGTGATCCAGCTATTAATAACCTGAAGGGATTTAATTTCTTACCCAAGCTTCTACTGCAATACCATCGCTTTAATTCTCGATCTGTATTTATAGACTTCTGTGACTTTTACCTGAGTATCTTGCAACCACAAACACATTTTAATTCACAATACCAGTCAGACAGTGAAGGATTCTCTCACTCGTTTTCTCTACAGCTTACGTGTGGTTTCTTTCTGTGTGCAGCACGCAGTGAGACAAGCACGCTGGCGTGAGAGAAAAGCCCCCGGGAGGCTGCACAGAGAGGACCGACAGGACAATATGGCTCCTCTCAGGTGTGTCACAGCTAAACACGGGTCATTTTTGGTAGGCGTGTTGTTAATTACTCTGCAGCTCCAGTCTTCTGCAAATGACAGACTGGTGCACGTCACTTGCTGCTTTGTAAATCAGGATCAGATTTACTCAGGAAAATCAGTACCATTGTCCCCACACTCCTCCCAGAACTTGGTGGCACTATTTCAGCCAAGTTTCTTGGCTAAAACCAAACCCTGAGAGATGGGGAAATTCTGTATTTGAATGAAGAGACACAAAATAGCTCTACAAAGGGGGGAAAATCCACAGCAGAACAACAGAAAGCTTGCAACAGGGAAACTGTTCTGGCAGTTTGTCAAGCAGCAATCTCCTGGCCTGGAGGTTACGTTCGTGCCACGATGGTTACTAGCCCCCCAATGAATCTATGCCTCGTGAACCACTTGAACCACTTTCTATTTCTGGCCTCTAAAACATCCAGCAGCAATGCGTTTCACAACACAGGCTGTATGGGAACAAGTATGTTGATGTAATTAATATTTTAAACACAAATGGGGAACAGCCTTACCTCTTGCTGTGCGTATCCTCGCCTAGAAGTCAGAAAAAGAAAAACAAATATTAGTATACTTCTGTGAGACTACATAAAGGTGCATATTGCCATTCTTTCTGGAGAGAGGTGAAAAGGTAATGTGATTAGAAATATTACTAGCAAGAAAAGAAATACATATCTACAATACAAAATATGTTTTTCTTTAGATTTGCTCTGGACACACAAATCATTGCATGCGAAAGGCCAGTGAATCTTTGGGATCTTTTCTTGCTTGAGATTGCGAATGGATGAGAAGAAATCCCCAATCCCCAAAAGCCAGAGAGCCAGTGCACCCAGTGGAACTCAGCAATGGGAAAGGGGAGGATGCTGTGTTTGGCTTTCCTGGCGTTCCCCTGAGAGAGGCCCAGCCCAGTCACCTTCTCTCTTGTCTCAGGGACCATCTACAAAGAGACTCTGTTATTTCACACATCTGCTTAAGCAGGGAAACAGTTTCTCTTCTACTTCTGGACTTTCTGTGTCCACTCAGGACTTGCTAGAAATTGGCCTGGAGCTTCTACTACTAATTTCTTGTAACAACGTTATTATTAAAATTACACATTTCCTCTGCAGGTGGGGGGAGTTAAATTATTCTTCCTATCGATGATTATTTTGCCACAGGCTTTGTGCTTTTGATCTTACTGGAAATTTCTTGTTGTTTTAATTCATTTTCTTGGAGCCATTCATACGCATGACAAATGCACTTAATGTCTACCCAAGTTCTCTGTTTCCACATTTTGTGCCAGAAAATTAAAATGGTTTAGACAAAACTAGGGAACAGCAATTTAGGTCCTAGCATGGTTATTATTAGTGATAAGCCTGGATTTTTTATTTTTAAGAAGAAAAGGGTAAATGCCTAAAATTATGTTGATCTTAACCTAGCACACAGAGAGCAGTCTAGGGAAATTCTTTAATTACACTTGAGTAAATAATGAAGAACAGAGTAGAAGTCCTTTTAATTCTTTAATATCACCATCTATCAAGTTTTCTATTAACATTCAGCACATGGAATTGATTATCAGCATTAAATAAGTGCTGTTGTCCATATAGTATAAAACTAATGAACAATTGAAATGAAGATTTATTATCAAAAGATGATCTGGGACTTTTCAAAGCCCACTTGAGGAACACTGATTGAGTTTCCGTGTTGCCTACAACAATCTCCAGATAAAGAAGGTCTTGCGTTGCACAGAGGAGAAGTAAGCCTATTACTCTTAATTGCTCTCGAGTAGTCACTATGTTGCAGATTAAAAGCATACTATAAGTAATGCTAATTAAATTTGGAATTCAACTTTCTTAAAAATAGCACCAAGATGTGTTTTGAGAGGTGCTTATACTTCTCTTATGGTTTTGCATGGCCATGGTTAGAAGAAAAATAAAGCCCCCAAAAGACAAAAATTACTGATTCACTCAATACAGCACAAGGATCTATTCTGACAAAAAGGCAAAGGTCAAAACAACATCATTTGTTTCCAGGAAGGAATTAAAGCTCTCCACCGAGGGAGGAATTGGCTCCTGGATAAACATTGTCAGCCAGACTTCACTGCAGTCAGTCAAGAGAGAAATCTTCAATGCAAAATGGGAAGCAAGGCCATAGTGCCTACGATGATGTAGGATAATATGACAGCTAGTATACGCTGCTGGTACTTCACAGGAAAGATAAAACAGCAATGAATTTACACGTACCAAATGTGCCAGCCTTTCACAGATCTGTATTGCTAACACAGGTTAAAGGGACTGTGATTTGCCTAAAGCAACAATTTTCCCAATTACTGGCATCCCAGCAGGCATCTGCTATTTCAGACTTTATATCTGTTTTCATACTAAAAGCAAAAGCATCATAAACCCCAAATACTACAGATACTACTCAGAGGAGGCAACTGCTTCTCAGTTTGCCCTGACTCTTAAAATGGAGGTTTCCTGCAGTTCATAGCTGGAACTGAGGAGAAGGAAATCTGGAAGGGACCTGAGTAATGATCCACTACTGCTCCATTTCAGCTTTACAGGCGGGTTGGCAAAGTGCTCTCCACTGACGCAACGTGCTCCTGCTCAGAACTCAACCCAGTCAAGCTGCTGATGAAAGGATGTGACCCTAATTAACCAACTCAGACAACCTGAAGAGGGGGTCAATAAGCTTATATATGCTCAACTTCTTACCAATATATTGGTTGTAATAGTTTGTAGTGCAGCAGAACTGCAGCAGCAGTCAGACATCTCCATGGGACAGAACTTCCCTGGCCTAGGTTAAAAATATACACTACTGGGACAGTTTTTTTCCCGCTCTAATGGAATGATTTTTGTAACAAAGGCTATTCAGAAAACCAGCAGGAGAACAAAGGTTGCATTCATTCCAGGCAAAATGAAACTAGGTCTTGTAAACTTTCCAACTTAATCAAGGTTTCCAGAATGAGAAAGTAGGTGTTCCTCGTTAGCGACTACCATGGCGCCCACAGACTCTTCTGAAACCGATGAAACTAAATATTTAAAAAGGAGCTCCTGCCTGATGTCCTTTCTTTCTGCTTAAGGAATGCCACAAGTAATTGTCGCCGAATAAAACCTCTGGAGTTTATGCTGTGAGTTACAAAACACCTGCAACTTTGCTGCGTGACGCTACACACTGCAAAACCAGGTCATATTTGTCTAATATTTTACTAGTGATGTAATGAACTCCAAAAAAGCATCTGCTATAGGTCTACAAGCTCTAAAGTGCATTTGGATACTTAAATTCAAACATCTGTCTTAAGGGTTGATCCACTCTGAACACACTTAGCCCAATAATTTCTCATGCTCATCTCTGCACACTTTCCCTGTCCCACTGTCTCCACGCCTGGACCACGGCAGGCATGCAGAAGCAAGTACAAATGTAAGTCATCTTCTGATTGTGGCTCTTAAAAAGTTTCTCTACCTAATAGCTGCTAAACTTTGACAATTTGCTGCTGGTGCTGCAGTAGTGCCACTCTTGGAGAATTTAGCATCTCATAAATTACACAGATTCTGTTACAGCAAAAATGCTACGATCGATAATCATTCCCCTCCCCCTTTGAGCTACTCTGTGTGCCTTGGCACTACAGTTTAGCCAACAAGAGTTTGAAGCAAAGAAAAATTCTAATGTATCAGCGAAACTTGTGTGATGAAGTTCACGGAGTTTGGCTCTGGGACAAAGAAAAGAGAAACTACCTTCAGCAGTTTCCGACTGAAGCATCCATACATGTCCTAACTGCAGATTTAAAACAAAAAAAAGGAGAGAGAGAAAAGAGAAAAAGCCAAGCACCATGGAAATGCTGAGTATCTCTAGACAGTCTGATAAAGAAATAATTACCTTTTTGCTCAGAATTACAACATTTGATACAGAACTGGGATTTTAGTTTTCTGTACTATGTAATATTTGCCTTTCCCAGTGTTTTTAAAAATTGTCATTTTAAACACAATTTTTTTGAAATTTGGCAAAATACTAAAATGAAACTTGCAAGTTGAACCAAACTAACATTCTTTTAAATGCCAAAGCTGCTTTTACTTACCATTTTTTGCGAAGGACAAGCTAATTTATTATAATTGACATATTTGATGTAAAGGTCTGATTAAGATGACTGTGAGCAAAAAAGCCAGTAAGTAAATCCATATTACATGGATTTTTTTACAAGTACTTGAAAAATCTTCACTTGGTGACACTAATCAGTGACTTTATTACAATTTAAGATAAGCGAGATGTTTCAGATGAAAATTAAACAAAAAATTAAACACAAACTAGCATGAAAATTAGAGAGAGACACCAACAACATGCACATGCAAAATAAAAACCACACAAATGCTTTGTACATTAAAGAAATTTACAAAATAAAAACTTTTAACATGCAGTTAACAAGATAAAAAAATACAATGGAAGGCAGAACAGAGGTAACAGGAGGGAAGACAGCCAGGTTTACTGACAAACCAGGAGAAAACCCTTCTGACTTGGAGGTGCAAACGTGAGCTGAAAGCAAGCACGCCAGCGTAGCAGAGCACCGCGCCATCTCCCACGGAATACAAAGCAGTAACTCCTGCTCGCTGCTGCTGCGCCTGCTTACTACCAGTGCTGGCTTGCTTTGACATCCAATATTTGACAGGAAGATTCCTCCCAGGTGGTACATTTTATGGACAAAGCAAGAGATTCCAATTACAGCTGCAGAAAAATCACTCTTACTGATATTACCTACAGCGAAGGCTGCTTAACACCAAGCAGGATCAAGCACTTTGCTGTCTATGACTGATCCTTGGGTAAAAATGGACAGTTTTCCCCACGAATTTTTGGTAAACAGACTAAGAACCAGCATCACAGAACAATAAGATGTAGCTCTGAGAGAAAAACTTGTAGAATTCATAGACATTACAAATTGCCGAGTGAACCAGAAAGACGACGTCTCTCAATTTGGGATTAGGACTAAGTAGTGATATACACCAGAGAGGGGGAAAAGTCTGAATTTCTAGAGAGTCTGAGGCAGATACCATGTGCTGCATTACAGTCATCTCACTCAAACTGTGACATGCAGAAAACATCCACCCGTAAATATTACAGTGCTGTCGACTGAGACGGAAAGCGTTTCTCAAGCTCCTCCACAACACAGCTCACGTTGCCATTCTGCTGGTTGTGCTCAGCTGCAGCTTCTGGAGTTGGCAGCTCTGCTGTCTCAGCCGGTTTGGGCTTAGAAACGTGCTTGGGCAGAACGTGGTTTTTGTCTATTTGGCTGTACATGTTGGCCACAGACCTTTCGATCGCCGCTAAATTCTGAATGTTTTTAAGAATACCTTTCAGCTCCCTACGGGGAGGAAGCTCTGGCACTGTGGCCGGTGGTGGTACAGCTGGCTGTTTGGCAGGGGATTCTGAATGCTTAGGAGGGGAGAGGTGCTGGGTGCTAAGAGAGGATGAAGAAGAAGAAAGAGAAACTCTGGGTGGAGGCAAAGGATGTGGTGGCAACAGAGGAAGGGGTGGAGGTGGAGGTGGTGGTGGAGGTGGTGGTGGTGGAGGTGGCGGAGGTGGCGGAGGTGGCAGCAGCGGAGGTGGGGGTGGGGGAATTTTAGGTGGATCTGGAATGCTTTCTATAACTTCTTTGGCCTGAGGAGCTAGAAAACTTTGGCAAACTGATTTCTTTATCCTAAAAGACGGAGGAGTTGGTTTGCGAGTTGGTGGAGGAGAAAGTTCTTCAGGATAGCTGTGGCGAGTGACGATTACAGAGGGGACCACGGAAGCCTCTGGTTCAAGTACTTCAGCACAAGGTGTTGGAGAGGACAGAGGAGAAGAGCGAAGGCAAGCAGAAGCAACCGCACTTTTAGGAGACTGCTCTAGAACGTCCTCTCCTTGGAAACAGATGCTGTGTGTTGGCGATGGGATGGATTTCACTTGCTTCATCTCCTGCAAAGCCTGCTGCTCAAACTGTCTTGCCTTCTCTTTTACAGTTAACTTGGGGCTGCTTATTTTTTGAAATAGTGGACTGCTAATATCAGCACTGCTATGTCGACTTTCAGGTCCTTCAGTCTCTGCTTTGAGTCTCTCCTGTTGCCACTCAATGGGGTCCACGAGAACCGGCCTACTCAGAGAACCAGGCGCGTGTCTCTTAGTAATGTGAGCTGGTACTGTCCATGCACGGTGACTGCCTCCCAAGGAGGCATCTCTCAAGTCTAGTCCTGAAGGAGAAAGAGTATCTAGAGTATCGTTTCTTTTCCGTAGAAACCCAGCAGCAGCGGGACTTTGAGTGACACCTTCCACATATAATGGGTTTTGAGTAGTTAATGGGTTCTCATCAGATAAAAAAGTAATGTTACTTGAAGATTTGGGGAGATTTTTGTTCAATGATCCATTGATATTAGATTGCTTGTGAGCCTCAATAGCACGGGATGCAAAGCTGCTTATAACTCTCTGACGGTCTCCTTCTTCTAAGACTGACTTTTTTCCCCTGCTTTGTTGGAAATGGTAGAGAAGAAAAAGACTTGAAAGAAAAGAAGATAATCACACGTGAGGAAACATGCATGGACATAGACACTTATGAAAGAGAAAAAAAGAACTTATGATATGAATCAGAGCCATTAAATTACTTCTAGCAAACTACTACTACCCAACAGAAAGACCACATTTACTAGACTACTGGGCAAGACATTTACTTTTACAACTTCTTTAGGGGAGAAGAACTTGAGGAGGAAGAAAAATCAACTTTTCAGCTACTCAGCAAGTTAAAAAATAAGTTAACATCTTAAAAAAACCCCTTAGATTTCAAAATTATCAGTCAGTACTGTACCCTATCTCCCCAGTGACACAAAACATCAACGCTACGTAGTTATGTGATACAGTTTCTCTACGAGATAATATGGAATCATGGTATGTATAGTGCATGTGTGTATAATTGCATCTCCATCGCTGTGCACACAGCCAGCACAGAATATTCACAGGGATTTTTAAGTTAAAGCTATTCGCTAATAATTGTGCATCAAACCTCTGCTATTCTATAAAACACACGTGTGATTAGGCAGTGTTTAAGTGTGCCTGCATTGCCTTTCAAGGACTGGCCACAGGTCACACACACAACTAGACCTGTAGTCCGAGCCAACGGTGAGCCTGAAATCACAGCCCCAGGAGGAGTCGGAGGTGTACCCACGCGTACCTGAAGCGTAGACCTGTAGGGTCTCTGTGAGTCACTCAATGGGAGCTGAAGCCAGTCAGCTGAGATGCATGTTGTACTCAGACCATCCTTCTGAGACTGATTCATAAAGAATTGCCAAGCTGGGCACTGGTTCTTGCATTTACAAGACACATATTGACGCAGAAATATCAATATGTGTATGAATTTCATCTCTGCACCACGTTAAGCCAAGTGAAAAACCCCTGCAGTTGGATTACACTGAATTTCTACCCCAAAAGTAGTGTGTCTCACCATTTTCTGGAATTCATCTAGCACCTCCGACTGCCTCATTAACCTACTTTTCTCAACTATTTTTAATACCGCAAACTTCTGAGCAGATTTTCAGACAAATAGTATTTTAAAATCAATATCCCCAAACTGCCAGCTAGAAAAGCGTGCCCTTAGAGCCCTATTTTAAACAATGCTTACCTGAGGCTGAAAATAAACTTATTTCCCCCAACTTGTGACAAACTTAATATATTGGCCAACGTCTGATATGAGCTAAAAACCTTATCCTTTCCAAGAGAAGATCACCCTCGTTAGCAACGAGACTGAATCAATGCATTTCCATTGCTGCCATATGCAAATTTATTGTAACTAAACAGACGTGCTGTTGAGCATGGGGATGCAAAAAAACCAACCAACGAACCAAAAAAGAGTCTTAAAGAAGATACCCACTCTAAAAAGTTCTCTGAAATATTACATATATCTGTAAGACAGGGTATGGTGAGAACATGATAGCACAAGGGGATGTTATGGGAGAAATGGGGTATAAAGTTTACATTCTGCTTTTGTACCTGCCCTACCTCTGCCTCATACTGGTACTCCACTTTGAACGCCATACTTAAAACCTTCCTATTTTCTGCAGTTAAGCAACTGCAGCTGAAGTATAACATGAGTAGCAATGACTTCTACACACACAAAAATCAAAAATACCATATAAAACTATTTTTAGTGACTTAGAGCTGTCCAATATTTTCACAAAACCTTCTAAGTTAAAGATTCTAAGTCTTGTCTCTAACAAAAATTGAGTCATATTCTTTAGATTTTAGAGAAAAAAGGGTTAGCCTTTATTAACAAAAGGAACAGGGGAAAAATTACATATTTACATGATTGTATGAATGCTGGAAGATGAGGTTTTAGAGCTCTTGGTCAGATTGTTCCCTCGGTTTTAGTGGTGTTTTTTCATATCTCACACAATATCAGCAAATCTAAATTAACAGAAATTTAACCTTTAGGGTTAAATATTCCCTAGCAAAACTGGAGGAGAATTTAGAGTAACTAGATACTGGATAGGAGTTAATTAAGAGATATTAAATCTCCTCTAAGTTATTTAATATGTATTAAAGGCCTGTATTTAGTAATGAAACACATTTCCTTCCTAACTTTTCCTTCTTGGTTTGCCTGGGAGATCACTCACAGAGAGAAACTACAGCTTCCTAATGGTCACGGGGACCCGAGAGGACCGAGGAGAAGAATCAGTGCATAGGGATCATTCTCCATTTGTGAATAACACCCAGCAAAGCCACGAAGGGTTACGCCAGTGAATAAACTCTCCCCAAGCACTGCAGTTCTCCAAAACCCAGTAAGTCTAAGGCTTGCCTTTAGGTATGAAAAATAATTGACTTCACACTAATTCTTTATTCTAAAGCAGCGTACTTCGAGGCTGGTCAAGCACCCTCAATCTATTCAGAGGCGAGAGAAAGAAATGATTCTGAACTTGAAGGAAACCCTCCAGTAGAAGGCTCATGCAAGATGACATAACCTTTATGCTACTGGAACAGATTATTTCAAAAGCTTCTCAGTTCTCTCCTTGCCTCTCAAGGATGATGTTATCCAGCAATCGTTTTCTGTTTACGGATAGGTATTTTACTCACTGAGAAACATCAGCTCGCCAGTTTGAAGCGCATTTCTGTAAGCTGAAGAAGTGTACCTGCCTTGCAAGGAATTGTAAATAGCAGACAGGAAAGATTTTGCTTGCGTCCAATTGTGAGGTCTTAAATCCCTGAACTGACACCAAACCTCTGTGCGTGCACTCAGTGTTGGTTTTGTTTGTTTGTTTTTTAAGGCAGTAGGACTATTTGGCTTTAGAAATAATACCACTCAAGTTCAGCAATCATCCTTCATCTCTACTTCCAAGAAAAGGATAAAGAAGCATAGAAGTATCGAAACTTCACAGTAAATGTCTTTGCTGCACTTGCTCAATGGGTAACTAAAATATGAGCTGCAGATTGCAAGGTTTAATGGGAATTACTGAAAGGAAAATTAACTAGTGTTTCTACTAGCTACAAATATTAAGACAATGAAATGAGCTTACTTACTGATGCCTATGTATCCAAAGACAGAGAAAAATGACAATTATGAGACAAGGCAGATTGAAAACTAAAGAGCTCAGTTCCATTTCATTTGCTATAAACACCAAATTAAGAAAACAAGACACAAGGCAGCACCGCAAATGAAAGATGACTGTCTTAGGACAACTAAAGACAGGAAATATTGCACTAAAATTCATGAAAATGTTAATAAAAAGTATTTTCCAAATAATTACTTCCTAAGGTATACCAGTGCCTTGAAATCAAATACTTGACAGGAAAAAAAAGATAATTTGTAATTATTTTTATTGAAGCATGTTATTGTCTTTAAAAACCTAAGGATTTCAATTTATCTCCTATGGTTTTTTACTAGTTTATGTTTCATCAGTTCCTTAGCGTGATGGATATGAGTGTATCTGTATAGCTGCATGCAGAGACATCTGAGAGAAAATATTGCAAATATGGCATCTTTTTTGGTGCAATGAAAACTATTTTGAGTCAAAATGAATATAAATCTAAGCCTCAAAGTCAATACTGCAAATCTGTAAATTTGCATCTATATGTTGCAGTACTAAAATATTTAAAAAAAATCTTTGCAGGTAAAAACCCAGCACAAGGAGGCTTGTTCTGGGTTTAGCATAAGGTATTAATCAGTACAAAATGCAGATTCTTCCATTGGGATATCGATTTCCCACAGCTAATCAGCTTTATACCACTGCCAGTAAAATTAGTAGAAGTGAATCATTAATTTGAGTAGAAATTTAGTTAAATACAAAAGAAACGGGGAATTTTATCCAGCAGGGCACCTCCCTGTACGTGTAAGCATACAGATGTGATCTCACGTGGTTCACAAGCAGAAGTGCTTACATTCAAAAATGCGACTACATTTTCTTCTCAGCAAGGGTCATTAGCCATTGGAAGGGGCTGCCCAGGGAGGTGGTGGAGTCACCATCTCTGGAGGGGTTTAAGACAAGACTGGACATGGCACTTAGTGCCCTGGTCTAGTTGCCATGGTGGTGTCAAGGCAATGGTTGGACTCGATGATCCCAGAGGGCTCTTCCAACCTGATTGATTCTGTGTGATTCTCTGTGTGTGTACATGCTGCTGGCGAACATATGTTTTTTCCTGCCTTCCTGCCCAAGCAGTAACACTTCACAAAGGCAAAAGGCATGGGAGGAAACTCAGCAGGTAGGAAAAGCTGTTCCTGCTTCAAGTATAGCTCCTCAATTTACACAAAAAGGCTCAAGCTCTGGAATTACTTCAAACACAGAGACTCACTCGGACGGCTAAGAGTTAAAGCAGCAGTGATATGCTCGGTCATGCCTCCTCAACGTTGTATAAACCCAGTCACAGCATCTCTAAAACTTCAACTTTCTGAGCAAAACAAATAATGCTTGAAAATAGAGCAGAAGTTGGGCAATCCTCAACACCACGAGCACCTCGCTCTCTGCCTGCCTCCAAACACATTAATGCCATACACTTCAGCGTCACTTGGTTTTAAAACATGAGCATAGATGAGGAAGCGTGGCAAGCTTCTCAACAACCCCCCCAGGATGACACCAATATTAATTGGCTTTTCTCCACTGTAATATTTTCACAGTGAGAGTTAAATTGTTGTTGGAGTCCATAAACTTCAGATTTACAGAAGCATGAAGCAGGCATCTTTGTCGTATTATTATTTTACGAGCACATAATAGGCAAAAGATATATTCATTGAACTGCCAGGGGTTTCTCCATTTCGATAGTTCCTTTAACTTCCATATTCAAACAGTTTCAAATTTAGAACAAAAAAACCCCACTTCACCCAAGAGAATATTTCTTACTACAGCAAATGGGGACTTTGGGGCAGCAATTGCATTGGATGTGTTTAGTCAACAGCTTCGAAACCCGTGGCGTGCTGGCCTGGATTTGCAAAGGCACTAAAGGAGCCCAGTCTGGGCTCACCCTGGTAGCAATGGCCTGCGCTAGGCTCTTGCTCTAGAAAAAACCATCTGGTTATACCCTGCTTTTTGCCAACTTAAAACCTGTTAAAGATTCCCCCATGTACTACAAGACATCCCCATGAGCGGGTTAATTGTTTCTTCTGTCCTTGTGGAGTCCTTCTATTTATTTTCTGGATGTCTGAGAAGCCCAAGCAGCTGGGGAAAGACCCCTTCTTGAAGAAAAGACTTCTTGACATAGGCTGCGTGAAGCCATCTTCCTGGGAAGTGAACCATGGCTTCGGTCACTAACAATGTTACTGATGGAGCACAAGGAATACTCACATGGTGCTGTCGCCAAGCTCTTCGTAGAGGTTATTGGCAGCGGTGCTTGCTGGTTTGCCTGCTGGTAAAGCCATCTGGATTCTCGCCGTCTTTGCACATTCAGCCTGTCGCCTTTGGTGAGGCACGTAAGGAAGGAGAAATACTCATTAGAAACACTCTATACCCTAAGATAAGCCAAGATGCAAAGTTTTCTGTGGTTTTTTTCCTGCAGTTTTCAAAACATTCCTGTGTTTTGTCTTTTTTCAAAGAAAAGTAATAACATGATAATATTTTCCTGGCTTTTCCAACTCTCCATTATTTGATCTCTCTTGGTGGAAACCCAGAGCTCCCCCTGGACAGAGACCTCGTGACCAGCGGTACGTCACTGCCATGGCAGGTATTTCCCAGGAAATAACAACACTGTTAATAAGCATTATTTGACACTGCTCTCATTAGGAGGTTCATCTGTTCTGGCTGCCCAAGGCTACCGGTGGAGAGAGTAAGCGCTCTGAGGGTGGTCGATCCCTGGTCCTTCTTAGGGAAGTATCTACGCGCTCGAGCCTGGCATGCACTTGCTTGGTTGAGGAACACCACGCACATGGAAATATTTACTTTTTTCTCTGCAGGGAACAGGTGATGCCCTGAACCATGCTATCTTTAACGTGTGCTCGCATGCAATAATAACATACACTGAGTAGCCTATAAGTAACCTTTAACCTCGCCATACACGGCGTTCAGGAGCAAGTTGGAGTACAGAAAGTAACTCTTACTGAATGTCAAGTACCCCTTCTTCTTAAAAATAAAGACTGGTAGGCTGTCAGTAGTCCTACACATACTGTTAGAAACAAAGCTGAAAATAAGTACTTACTCTTTGAATCTGTTTTGTTATGCAAAAAAGATAAAAGAGATAAAAAAGAAGGTTAAATGAATTCTGTTTGCAACAATTGTCCTAAACAGTGAACCTAATAGGAGTAATAAATGAGATGCTACTTAATTATTCCACACATAAAATTACAGAATTAATGACATGTTTAAAGAATCATAATTTCCAGAGCTGAACAGTGTTAAGCTGCTATTTGTGATATTCTCGAAACAATTTTGCAGTCAGCATAAACTTGAATTACAGTGGGGAAAACTGCTTTGTGCTGACACAAAACACCTCCCTGCCACATGCACACACAGAAAAGAGTAAGACCTGAAACCATGAATGTACCTCATGGTATTTCTTTAACAGGTGGACTACTAGGAATGCATTTTTATAATTATTTTCTCATTTTTACCTGTTTCAAGAACGCTATAGAAAACATCTTCAGTAGTGATGGAGTATTATTTTTGTTTGCTATTTAAAAGATACCAGTCTTTTGTGATTAGTAATTAATACATTATTTCTAGTTACCTAATGGGGTTGTGCTCATAGTCTATTTCAAAGACACTATTTAATAGAAAAGAATAATGATGGTTTCTGGCTTGTTTACAGGTCACAAATGTAGGCACTGAGCTGCACTTTGACAGTGATCATTTTATAAATTAAATGAGTTTTCAGTAACTATTATTTTTACAAAACTTAGTAAGCTGATTGCTGATCTGGAAAGCACTGAAAAATGGACCTACTGCACAGAAAAAGTTGATATTAACACTAAAATTCCTTTTATTTTCTTTGGCACTCTTCAATGATACATTTTTCATAAAAGTATAGTTTATTCACATTGGTCTGCTATAAATCTGACTCCAAGTCTTACTTCTAGACAACAAAAATGTAATTTTTTTGATGAAAAGAAGTTAGGCAGATTCCTTAAAGCTCTTAAAAGAGACTGATAATCTTTTGATAATCTAACAGATGTCAAGGAAAAATAGTACTACAAGATTTCTTAAAGAAACAGGCAATTCAGATAACAACCACCACCTAATTGTAGGTTGAACTGGTTCAGTAGTGTCTCACTGGAAGCGAAGTTTATATCCAGTTTTGGGAGAAGTAAAGCAGCTTTGAGAGGCACTGCCATCCCAATGGTGCAGAAGTTCGTCAAACACTTTCAAACTCCTTTAAAAGGACTTTTTCCTTTGACCCAAATTGTTTGGTGAAACTGGGATGTAAATATAATCCAAAGAAGGTGCAGTAACCATCAAGAGGTACAGACCGATACATACAGGAGTTGGATATAGCCACGTACTGGGGAAGACGCACAGAATTATTTATGTTCTGATACCCCTAATGATCCCCCTATCCTTGACGTGCCTAGAGACAGCACCAAGAACAGCCAACGGAAGGCTGCGCAGCCATTCAGAGGGACCTGGACAGGCTGGAGAGTTGGGCGGGGAGAAACTTAATGAACTATAACAAGGGCAAGTGTAGAGTCCTGCATCTGGGCAAGAACAACCCCATGTACCAGTACAAGTTGGGGGCAGAGCTGTTGGAGACCAGCGTAGGGGAAAGGGACCTGGGGGTCCTAGTGGACAGCAGGATGACCATGAGCCAGCAGTGTGCCCTGGTGGCCAAGAAGGCCAATGGCATCCTGGGGTGTATTAGAAGGGGTGTGGTTAGCAGGTCAAGAGAGGTTCTCCTCCCCCTCTACTCTGCCCTGGTGAGGCCGCATCTGGAGTATTGTGTCCAGTTCTGGGCCCCTCAGTTCAAGGACAGGGAACTGCTAGAGAGAGTCCAGCGCAGAGCCACGAAGATGATTAAGGGAGTGGAACATCTCCCTTCTGAGGAGAGGCTGAGGGAGCTGGGTCTCTTTAGCTTGGAGAAGAGGAGACTGAGGGGTGACCTCATTAATGTTTATAAATATGTAAAGGGTAAGTGTCATGAGGATGGAGCCAGGCTCTTCTCAGTGACATCCCTTGACAGGACAAGGGGCAATGGGTGCAAGCTGGAACACAGGAGGTTCCACATAAATATGAGGAAAAACTTCTTTACGGTGAGGGTGACTGAACACTGGAACAGGCTGCCCAGAGAGGGTGTGGAGTCTCCTTCTCTGGAGACATTCAAAACCCGCCTGGACGCGTTCCTGTGTGATATGGTCTAGGCAATCCTGCTCCGGCAGGGGGTTGGACTAGATGATCTTTCGAGGTCCCTTCCAATCCCCAACATTCTGTGATTCTGTGATACTTACTGTTTGTAGCTGACCATAACTATTAAAATAGCTGGCATGCAGCAAAGGATGATGATGACGGCCAGAGCAAGTAACGCGCCTTCTGTGTAGCCAACGGCTTGCGCCTGCTTCTTGACGTTCGCTACCACGTCTGGGGTGCGGATCTCCAGGATGCGGCCCCCCTGCCCCAGGTACGGCTGAAACTCTTTATTGATATCCAGCAGTTTGCCATCCAGGAACCTTCAATGTCACAAAAGAAAACTATTACAGCCAAGTTCGTTAACTGTGTTTGAATTATTGCGTAGTTGGGTTAATAGCTGTGGTCTGATAAAGCTCTTTATCTGCTTAAGAATATTAGTAATTCCCTGTAATCACTATGTCAGTGATAACTCCAATGCACTTAATACCAGAACACAGTTTAAACACGGAAAAGGAGAGGTGAGCTGAAGCTTATCCTGATTTCTAGGGGCAAGAAGTTCCCCATGCCATTGAGAGCAGCACAGCAAACAGCTTGCTTTGTGCTTTTTCTTTCAGTGGTCTGTTGCAGAGGAGTAATTAACCCTCCTGCACACATCCCTAAAGACCACTCTGGCCTCAAGATCAGCTTGATGCTACTCTAAAAGCAAGTCACTTCTAGGGGACTTTCCTCACCTTCTGCTTAGGGACATGGGTTAGTGGTGGGCTTGGCAGTGCTGGGTTAACGGTTGGACTTGATGGTCTTAAAGGTCCTTTCCAATCAAAATGATTCTATGGTTCTTAAGGAAAGTCGTTGGCCGGAGGGACAGCCTACAGTTTGTTCCCTTTTGACTTCTCTTGCAATGTTAAAAAGAAAAGAGATTTGGAAAAACTACGTGTTTATGAATCCTCCCTCGCCTTTTTTATTTTTTTTGAGAAGATGCAGGCCATTTCTTCTGGAGTTTCACACCTCTTCTAAAAGGAAAAGCACCAAGTGCTTATAATGAACTGTAATTTAAACTTCAGGGGTTCTCCAAACATTGCCAGATACCAGAACAGTTGTGAATAACGTTACTAGTTACAGGAACAACAGGCTATCTATACAGCTATCAGAAGAAACACTGGCTTCAAGTAGGCCTAGAAGGCACAGTTAGGACAGAGTTAGGTCCTAGGCAAAACTAGGGTATTGGCTATCCAGGAACCATGTGCTGCTGTCACTGCTTGCAACCCAGAATAACGTCCGTCTTCCGTTTGTGTGTCACCTATGAAAGGAACTTGGAACAACACGGTTACCAAGCAAAGGACTGGAACAGCCCCTGAAAAAGCAAATGCAGTGGAAGAAGTTCAGTATCTGCTCTGATAACTGGCAGTTTAAAAACAGGTAGCCAAACATTAATCCTGATCAAATGACTTTATTTCCCACATGATGGAAAATTTTCTATTGGATGACTTTTTGACAGCAAACAGTATGTTTGTTACAGAAAATTACTTTAAGAGTTTGAAAAAATATTTTGGCCAAGGCTTTATTTGAAAAAATATATTGGTCAAGACTTTAACTTCCAAAGGAAAAGAAAAATCTTGGATCATTTTGAAGTGAGGACTGACTGTCTCACAAGCTGCCAAGTAGAGGGCTCCAGCTATAAAGATCGAAGCAGGAGGCACCCATTAGGATGAAGGAGGATCCTGCTGGCTCTCAGCTATAGCAGAACCCCAGCCCTTACATGTACGGTGGTTCCCCTGGAGAAAGAAAGTCCAGTGAAAAACACTGAGATAAAAAAAACCCAAAAAGCAACAGTTAAAAGAATATTCTGAAAGGACTTCTGCATATAAACTCTGGACGTCTAAAGAGAGTCTGAAATAGCTTTTATTTCCTTAGCCTGATCATGAGACAGAAATTACACTCCTAAAAGACCACTTCTTCAAAGGCTGTTCATTTCTTACAATTGATTTCCTCTCAAGTTAATTTACTGATAAACCCTCATAGCATTGTTTGTCCCTGGTTTTTGTTTTAACTCTGGGGAGAACGCACTCTGCTCTGTGTGCGTAAAGTATGAGCTGGATCCCACAAAACCCCTTTTCGCAGGTTAAAGACCTGCAGTGATGGTTCACACGACATAAACCGCGTGTAAGTGGAGCTCTCTTTTGTTGCACACTAGATGTCACTGGTGCACGTTACACGTCCTTTGAGTTGGCAAAAGCATTCCGCTCTGACAGCATTAAATCTCTGGAAGATTGTAACAATCTCTCCGTTAACATTCTGTTAGCATTTTTCTTGACAAACCCTATTTTAGCAGGTTCGTAACTCAACCATGCACATTTACTCCATGATGAAACATGACACATTGTGCAAAAGATTCAGACGGGGTAAGCATTTTATTTTTAATGGTGGACATTTTCCACTTAATATATGCAGGAGAAATTTTCTGGATTCAACGGTTTTTTATGCTCCAATAAATCAAACCCTCTTTCATAGAAAAGATAAAAAAGGAGGCTGATCATTTCAGTCTATAAAATGATCTAAGTGGCCTCAAAGTCTTTTAGGAGTCTGTGGTAGAGGGAGGAAATAACAAAGCACATGTACTACTCAGATGCATTTTTTGGTATAACCAGACAGATTCCTGACTAATAAAAATGTCAGGTAATCAGTCATAAAGTCCTAAGGAGAAGTATAAATCTCTCGTTGCATATCAGTCTTGCAAAGTACGGATAGGGAAAAATCAGCACGTCTTGAGAGACACATGGGTTTTCCCCAGCTGGCAATGAAGGGGACAGTGTGGCTGTTATGTTCATGACTTCTAAATCATGTCTTTGTTTTCCAGCCAAACATCTTCCTTGAATGCAAATGCGTGGGATTGGGCTACTCGTTTGGGACTTCTGGATGTGAGGCAGCCCATTCAAAACAGCCTGGTAGCGAGTATGGCACAGTCCGTGCGTGTGCTATCGTCGCGCACACCAGCATTAATCCAGCGCACCCAGAGCACGCTGCATCTCCTTGTACCTCTTCCTTTCACACCGCACTGTTGGACATGACCTGATGTATCGAAGCGACATTTCCCAGAGGTGATTATGGGAGCCTCAAACATTAGCTTTGGCTTAGTAGGGTTTACTTCATGCAGAAATGCAGCTCTGTAGCTGGTCACGAGTGTGACTTTGCTCAGCTGTTGATGGGCATTAGCTGTCTGGACTATCCTTTCCTTCCAGCTCCAGGGTAAAGCCAAGCACCTTTGGGACCCCAACGCTGCTCTGACTTGTGCCTGGCTGCCAGCATCAACCAGGACGAGACACCACTGATACTGGTCTGTATCCCAGCAGCACTCCACCTGCGAAGGGGAACAGGTCACTCTGCTCTGCTCTGTAACTCAACTTTCCTCCACGTTCCTTAAAAGACCTTCGCAGATAATTTGTTTTCAACCAGTGATGGGTTTAACAAACTCTGTCAAGGTCAGGGCTCCACTGGGTTTTATAGGCAGAAACCCAGCAGGGTGTTCCCAGAAAGCCCATTTCAGAAAAGCCACAGGTATCTTCCAATAATTTTGTAAGTTGTGTTAAAATCACAACTGGCAGAATTCACGTGCTGAATCTGTGCTGGGGGTACACTTCTGTCTTCTGGATACATCATGACATTTTTGAACACTTCGAAAGTACCGTGGCTAAATTTGTATTCCTTATTGCCATTTAAGATTTAAATGGCAAGCCTCCATCTCTTTCTGACTTTCTAACCTTTCTCCCATCATATCCAGTTTATTAAACGATCCTTTCTCCTATTATCTCTTCTCTGCTAGGACCCAGAGCAGATTCCTGGCTGGCAGAAGGATGGTTGTCACTCTTGGCATCTCATCCCAATGAGGGGACAACCATTGCTACTGTCTCCTGAGACTGGGGCAGGAAGAACATGGAGCCACCCCTCTAAAGAGCAAAACTCCAGGAAAGATGGTCACAGAAGGCATTTCTGTTTGGATTTGGGCAAGCACCTGAGCTGAGCCAAACTCTTGAGGTTCACCCCCTTGCTAGCAAAAATGTGCTAATGATGTCAAGCTACAAAACTCTCACTTTGTTTCTCTTCGTACTTTAGCAAGCTGACACTTACTCACCTCTACCTAAAGCCGGGAAAACATTCCCCAGGATTTTGCTGCTTTAAATATTTAAAAGCTTTTGAAGAGAGAAAAGAGAAAAATAAAAAAAAGCAAAGCTGAGTATTGCAGGCATATGAAGCATTTTAATGAGGTTTCTTCCAAGCTGACATCCTATACATTTTCAGACCTGGCAAATGAATAACCTTCCCTTCACGTCTGAAAAACTGCTTTTTAACCTAGCTTAACTCTGTTCTATTCTGTGTATTTCACTGGACACACAAACATCTCTAAAAAGAAATTCCTACATTTTCAAAGGGCACTAAAGTGAAGAGGGACAAATTTTTTGTCCATTAAGAGAGTCTGCATCAGAAAAAGATCCTTTTTATGGAGCTGAAAGAGCTAAGTGCCTCCACGCACGGACAGTAGCTCACTTTCATATACTACTAATAGTAGATTTGCAGAGAGCCTTCCAACGTGAGGAGTAAAAAGGTGGCAGGATTTTCAACTATCATCAAGGTCATATAAATTTTCTGGACCTGGAAGCACCAAATAATGTCCTTTTAACCTTGAGCATTTCAAATGGGATCCCACTTTGCCCATACTCTAAACGGGCTACGACTGGAAGAAAACACAGACCTTAATGAATTTACAAACTGCAAAAGTGAAAAAGTAATGATAAAGAGGGATCAGTAGATAGTCTGGGTGTAAGGCAGTCTCAATTTTAATGAGACTAGTTTAGTGGACAAGTGAACACAAACTCCCTGTGCATCACTGAGAACGAAAAAGACTGACCATGGAGATACCTACAAACAAAAATTGCCCACCAGAAGGAAGGAGGCTGTATTGCCTCTTTATCTGAAAGCTACCACTGCTAAACTGCACGTGATTTTTATATTCCTAGCTCAGACAGTGATGCTGGAAGACTGGAGAGGGTTCAGAGAAAACGCTAAGTGATTAAAAGACTTACAACATAGCCCAGAGTGCAGAAGTCAACGAACTTCTCAAGAAAAAAATTTAAGAGGATGATGTGATCATAAGCCTAGACCTTAGTGGGAACCAGAAATTGAAAGCACCAATCAATCTAGCACCCAAAGTTATAACAAAACTCTATGACTGAATCCAGACATATTAAAAAGGAAAAAATGCCTAATTTTTGACAGCAAAAATAATTATCCTGCAATAACACCACAGAAGTTGTAGTTGATTGGATTTTCTTGAGCAGTTGCTTTGCTGAAAGACGTGATCAAAGCAGAAATAATTTTGGGAGCTCCTATGGTCTTTATTATACTAGGTCAGACTGATCACAGTGGTCTTTTCCAACCCATAAACTCTGAATACATGCAGAGCTTTAGTATGCTATAATTCATCCGTACTAAATTAAGAGCTCGGAAGAACAAGCCCTTTTTCAATCACAGTCCACCGAGATGGCTCACAGCCATGTGCTTTCTAGGCTGCTGACTGACACGCTGCTTTATACCATCATGGAACTGTCTGGTCTAGTTTTCACTGAGATAAAAAGCCAACACAAAGGTGAAACACATGCAAAAAACCCCCAAAGATAGCAGCTGCTTTAGGAGAGGAGCCTGATTTGCTTTTTCATTGCTTTGAATCATGCGCAGAATGCTGAAACACAAAAATATCGTTTCTAATGAAATGATGGCTGCCCAGGGAGGTGGTGGAGTCACCAGCTCTGGAGGGGTTTAAGACTGGACATGGCACTTAGTGCCATGGTCTAGTTGACGTGGTGGTGTCAGGGCAATGGTTGGACTCGATGATCCCAGAGGGCTCTTCCAACCTCATTGATTCTGTGATTCTACAGCCATTTTGATACATCGGCGGCTGAATGGCTTGAGATACTAATTTTGTCGTAGAACCTACTTGCCGCTAGTGATGACTCAGAAAAACCATATCAAGAGATGACCTTACTTGACTTTCCTTACCCATGAAATCTCTGGCTTCTCTTCTTATGCAGGCAGAGAGGCACCCTATCAAACCGCCCTGCTGCAGTGACCAGCACCGGCCCACTCACTGACAACATGCCATGAGTGGAATCAGGCAATAAAAAGCAGTCTCTAACGTTTTATGTTACACCGGAATTTACCTGCTAATTTGGAAGTTGATCAAAAAGGCAAAACAACAACAAAATACCAATATAAGTGGCCTGTCTACTGCTGTTCTCCATCTCTGCTAGTAGCTGGTGGGATGGGCCCATGTAGATCCATCTGCTCAGCCCACCGGGCACCCATGAGCACTACTGATTTCCTGCATCTAGGTGTACACCTGGCTCATGCCCTGATGTCTTTAGACTAGGTGCACACCACCTCTCTTCCTTCCTCTTCTTCTTCTCCTTTGGTTTCCACAAAAAAGAGAAAGAGACAGGACCCAGATGTCTCTGCAGCAAGCCTGAAGGGCAACAACTGGAGCACCAAAGCCCTTGCTTGGAGATCACGAAGCAGTTTTGGTACATCAAAAGTAAATTCCTTCAGAGGAATTTAAACTGGAAGCTCCTTCACAGGGTGGACCAAATGTACTCCAAGCTCTCATGGCGACAATGTCAAAATCACGTGTACTGAGGCCATTCAGCTCAAGGGAATGGCCTGAACCTACTAAAGTTGTAAACTTCCAGGCTGCACATAGGGTAGGCGCAGGGGCATGCACCAACTGCTTCAACAGATTTTACTGCTCCTGTTGTGTTGAACCACTTGCTAACAGAGACAGACCAACAGGTTTCAAAACAGTCCACAGAAATAAAGGAAGAGCAACAAATCATATACTTACTTAAAAAGTTCGTTCCTCATTATAGCTCTGTTTGTTTGCGGGTCGATTGCGTAGACCATGAGGTCAGACTTGGTGTAATCCTCTTCAGAGAACCCATCCCCAAACCTCCGCGCACCGATGGATTCCACCACGACCGTCGCACCGGGAATCTGATCTTGGACATAGCGTTCCAAAATCCTAAAGATGAGATGGAGCCAGAAAGCTGCAGTGATTTATTTGTGCTGATCAAGATTGACAAGAGCCCAAATGAGATACTAATAGACAAAACCCACGGGCTTAGAAGGACGGTCATCAGGAATAGCGTCCTTAAGCCTAGCTCTTTGTATTTATGACATCAGTTGAGTTTTAAATGGCTCATGGGAAACACCATCTATATTTCACAAAAAGCCCCTGTCATCCTTTTATTAAGCTATATGATTTCAGAACTCTTCCATTCCAGCCTTACACAGGGTGCACACAACAAATTTTCACCCACAGAAACAACTCCTTCCACCATTTTTGGTGGGATATTTCATCTGGCCCTCCGATACGGCACAACATATCAGGTGCCAGAACACCTGCTACTCCAAAAGGCATGAGCAAGTTCTGCAGCCGTAAGAAAGTTGGAATATCGAGCTGACAGGTTTTTACCACAGGAAAAAAAGAAAATAAACTGCACAAGTTCTACAAGAGGAAGAAAGATAGTTTGATAGAATTCAGCGGCAGCTCTGCCTGAGGTACAACAAGGACATAACAACAACAAACCAAAACAAATCTGTTCTTTTCCAACGAGAAGGATCCATTACAAGCTGTCAGAGCATAGAACGGCACACCCTGCGGCTACGTGTGTGAATCACAATGTGTCAATACACGAGATAAATGCAATTCTGGTGAATTAAAATTTCTTAGAGAAGATGACATTTACTGGTCATTTTATTAATTCTTATCATGTGACCACTCTAACTTTATTACTGAATATTCTTTTTTTTTTGACAACTGAATGTCCGCAGACATCTCAGTATGTGCTTCTGGAAGCTTTTGTTCTAAACTCAAAATCTCATATTTTTCTACAGTTTTCCACACAGAAGTCTTAAAATGCGATGTTATTCCTGAAATATTCAAAAAGGCCAAGGTAGAATGGCTGTTTGCAGAACGTCCCTCCAAACAAACAAACAGAAAATACTCATGCCTATGCCAGCCTGAAATGCCTTCAGTGTGCCTGCAGAACCACCAAACTGATGGGGAGAGGACCTCCCTGAGCACCTGAGAAATGTCAGCACAGAGAGCAAGCACACCTGTACCTCAGATATGGCGAGTTTATGGACAATACCTTAATAAAGTTTTAAAAACATATATTCTTTTCCTTCCTCCTTGCCTGATCCACTGCTCTAGTGGGGTGCATGCAATTTGCTGAGCTCCTGTAGTAAACTGCTGCTCTGCATCTGCTGCACTGTGCATCCAATGGAAAAAATCATTAGAAGTACATGTTTAGAAGTATTACAGCTCAGCTGGATGACGTTCAAATTCTGAATGCAACAGGGAGAACCGGTATTCCCGTCAAGACCGCAGCTGGGGCTGGAAGCCAAGACGGTGGGGACCACAACTCTGGCAAGAATGGATAGAGCCAGAGGGAAAATGGAAAGCTGCATGGACAGTGCCATCAGAAGAGCTTTAACCATGGCTGTTGGGCAAGGACAGAACACATCTCTGAGGAAACAGGAGGAGCGTCTTTGTACTGGTGAGGCCGCACCTTGAATCCTGTGTCCAGTTCTGGGCCCCGCACTTCAAGAAAGATGTTGAGGTGTTGGAGCGAGTCCAGAGGAGGGCGACCAAGCTGGTGAAGGGTCTGGAGGGCCTGACCTACGAGGAATGGCTGAGGGAGCTGGGGGTGTTTAGCCTGGAGGAGGAGGCTCAGAGGTGACCTTATTGCAGTCTACAACTACCTGAAGGGAGGTTGTAGTGAAGTTGGAGTCAGCCTCTTCTCCCGGGCAACTAGCGACAGGACAAGAGGACACAGCCTCAAGCTTTGCCAGGGGAGGTTCAGGTTGGACACTAGGAAGCATTTCTTCTCAGCAAGGATCATTAGGCATTGGAAGGGGCTGCCCAGGGAGGTGGTGGAGTCACCATCTCTGGGGGGGGTTTAAGAAAAGACTGGACATGGCACTTAGTGCCATGGTCTAGTTGACAGGGTGGTGTCAGGGCAATGGTTGGACTCGATGATCCCAGAGGGCTCTTCCAACCTGGTTGATTCTGTGATTCTGTGATTCTGTGATTCTGTATACAGACTTGCTAACGGTATGGTGGGGTTTCCAAACCGGGCATGAGAAGGGTTGGTTAAAGCCCACAGAAAGTTTTATAAACAAAGGCATAAAAGCAAATATCATCGATACTGGATACAAGGGCAAAGAAGTATGGAGAAATAACCAAGAGAAGCTGGGAGGCTGAACACTCCATCAGAAGTAGGAGTTCTGGGAAAACACAAGATTTTCTGGGCTAACTTATGTGATTGGAATATCAAATCAAAAAGCAATAGCTGAGTTAGGAGGCAAAAGCAAGGGAACGAGAGGGGAACATGCTGCCTGATGTATCGAGGATGCACTAGGGTGCGGAGGAAGACAAATCTCATAAGAAAGGACATCAATGACTTTAAGAAGTCTCTTGTTGTTTTAAACAAAATCTTTTGCAGTTGCTGAGGTTACATTTTGCTGCTGTTTTTTTCCTGACGCAAGATTTCCAAAGTATGATAATGCTGTCAAAGCAGTATCACCATCTCATAATTTTTCAAAGCCACTGATTCACATTTATCCATCCAGTTTCTCTGCTTTTTGTGTGAAAGTTAAAATAGAAGCTTTTCTAGAAGATTTTGAAAAATCCAAGTCTGCCAGACCCAGGTCCTAGCCTAGCAGTGAATATAAACTCTTAGTGCAAAACCATTTCTGTAGGGAAAATAAAAATAGTAGATTGTCTGACATATTGCTAGTTGACTGGCATCCCCTAAACAAGCATTCCTGTTGCTTGCAGATATGGTAAACTCTACTCACCTCTGCTTCTGGCACGCATGTAACTGGCAGCTAGGGTGATAACCTGTCACAGGCACCTCCGCAGCAACAATTCTCCCAGGTAAAACTTGACAGAACAAATCTGGGATATGTAGATTAGAAAAACCCCAAACATTACGTGAATGTAAGTGACTAAAAGAAGCCGTAACTGTCTTTAGAAAGGCGTTTTGAATACTGATTCAGACAGACCAAGTATGTATAAGATTTACCTCCCTAATTAATATACAATCATCTTCTGTTGCTGCAGGGGGCGATGCTTTTGTTTCCTTGCACAGAACTACTAATTCACCCAAAACAGAAACACCCCATAAGGTTGGAAGGTTATAACACAGGGTCATTTCTAGCAGAACCGGACACAACATTCCCTTTTCTCAGAAATTCCTGGCACGGCTTCTGCTGGAATTCATTGCCTTTGAGAAAATCTTTGTCTAAAACATGATTAAAAGTGAAGAACAAATAGCATGCTACTTTCTGACTATGAGAAATAGGTACGTTGCAGTCGTTGGCTTTAACTGACATTGCAAGAAACACCACAAAGTATAGTGGAATAACAGTATTATTTCATCTGAAATGCACAAATTGCATGTTTAGGTTGAAATATATAATAAAAATGCACTGAAGACTGAAAAGTAGCAATTAAAGAATGCACTGAAAAATAATCAGTTCCCCAAAGAGTGATTTTAAAAGTCATTCAGCTGAACTTGTGATGCTGAAAACACTGTAGTGTTTTATAACTCTACTGAAAGCGGCCACCTGCTTGTAGCACTACTCACAAGAACCAGGTTTTAAAATGCATTAAGTAACAGCAGCATCTGCAGCTCTACTGTATTTATCAGCAAAAGTTAGCTTAAAATTAGCCTGTCGCTTGTTAATGCCACAAGGGTAATTACCATCCACCCAACAGCGGTGTAGTGAGTGGTAGAACCAGCAACTTGACAGGCGACGAGACTTTCCTCCTGCTCTAACTCCGTTCAGCTCTGCAGACACACTGTAATGGACAGAAATGCCTCCCAGTGCATCTTCATTACCATCGCTTTCCGAATTCCCATCAGGGACAGCAAGGAAATGAAATGAGGGACAAGAGGATTCTCATTATGTCATTGAGAACATAACGTGGCCCTAAATATTCTGAGAACTCAGAGATGTTTTTTTTTCATCTTCAGATGCCAAAGACATGGAAAGGCAAAAAAATACAGTTATGTTGGTTTGTTGAGCTGTCCCTTGGCTGGTGGCGTTCTGCTTCCCAGAACGTTGCTGAAACCAACAGACCAAAATCTGGGATGAGGCACCACGTTCCCGGGCCACACTCAGCACTACGTCAGTGAGCTGATGTGTGCACCTGGGGTATCATGCTCCATGGCAGGGCTGAGGTTGCTGCGCCCCGTTACAGGCAAAGAAGACCTTGCTAAGCACAGGACTAAATTAAGGGGTGCACCCTGGCGTCACAGCAACGTGCTGTTTTCTCCCCTCAGCTGCACGGATCCAGCATGCCAGACACGTGCCCGAGCATGGGAGAGATCCTGCTACTGGGAAAGGTGCAAAGGGCCACTTGGAAGCTTCTTTGGAAACTACTGTGGAAGTCATAGAAGAATGAGTATAGATGCACCTTAACTCCCAGCTTCAGAAGAACTGGATTTTCAGTGACTGGGGAAGCAGTGATGTTTCCATAAGAGTCAGTTAATTCACCTCAAAATACGAGATGCAGAATCAGCTGTACGAGAGTCTAGCAGCAACGGCAGCTCAACTAGACTAATTATCATCATGTAAGACATGGTAAGTCAGCAGCAAGGTTTAATGACCCTCCGTTGTCCCTGGTGGAGGAGATGCATGACATGGCCCAAAAGAGCACTGCAACGTTCCAGTAGTTTTACACCCTCGAGCCGAACTGCTAAGCTGCATGCATATCCTCTGAATCAGCACACACCAAAAAGAAACAATTCAATTTGCAGAACATTTTAGACCCTCACCACTACCTGAATCTAATTACTGCACAATTTTCTTAGCAGAAAATTCTATGGGGAAAAAAAAATGGTTCCATTCTCTAGTAATTTCACAGCCTGTTGTGTTTCTGAAGGACATGAAAGTATTTTAAGAAATGAAATAAAAAAGAATCCATTCTTTCTTTCAAGACTTTCAGAGCTACAAGCGTTGAAGACTAAATAACGTACGTAACTTTTGGCTCCTCCCACTGAAAATTCTAGCTCCCCAAAATAACTTAGTAATAATAATAAATGCATATTCTAGGTATGGGAAAACGTACGCAAATTTGGCAGCAACGCACAGATGAGAGCATTCAGCTCTGCTGGTCCACATCAATGCAAGTGTTTCATTTAACCCACGTACACTCTCTCGATTTTGCTCAACTCCAGCCAAATTCTGGCTGTGCTGAGCTTTGCCAAGGTTAATTGACAACTAAACTGCTGGATTTTCACCTCTACTTTCACAAATAGATAAGGACCGATTCCAGCCCCTCCTGTGCAGGTAGCGATAGCTTTGGGGGGGTGATGCACTTGGGCCCCAGCTGCCTGCTTCCAGGTGCCTTATTCATTTGTATTTATGTTATATAATGTACGTACAGCACAGGGAAGGTTATACGACTTCTGTGGCCTCTGGAGAGGCGTCGAGCTGCTGGCCCAACTCAAGAAAGCCTTACTAGTCAGCGAAGTCAGCCTGCTTTGTGCTGCAACGTACAATAAAAAAGCCAGAACTGGGGTTTATTTCAAGCCTAAGATCATTCCTTCTTTATAAAACAGCCTTTTGACAACGATTATTTCTACTTTTATATCACACAAGGCATGTGTCTAGCAGGAGGGAACACCGCTGAGCCAATTTACTCTGCATGTAACAACACTGAAATTATTTAGAAAACAACCCAGAGACAATGTCTTTACACCTACTTACCCTAATCCTATAAAAGTACATTGGACTGCACACCAGAAAGGGAATTTGCATTCTTACATATCGCTAAAGTTTCTTTTCTCCTTTTTGTGCTCCTCATGTACAATCCTGTCCTCCAAAAAACCTACACACACTCCAACTTTTTATTTCAGTATCATTTTTCCCAGTCGCAGAAGGAGCATTACGCTACGCTCACCCAAAGAGTAATACACCGAGACATCCTGACTTTCACCCAGAAGACGTATCTTCAGATTTCAGCACAAAAGGGCTTTTACTGCAATAGTAAGCAATTTCAGCACAAAGCAGGAGTTTACAGCTCTATCTGAGAGGCCATGCACTGCATTATAGTGCTTTATAGAACATGCATTAACAGAACAACGTCGGGTATTATTGAGAGGAGCGGGGAGCACGAGATCGCTGAACCAGCTGGCAGTAGAAGCAGCAAGTGGAAAAGCTGGAGTTGAATGAGCTTTGCCCTCTATTACCTAACTTAATAAAGGTGGACTAATGTTATTAATCATCCTGATTACAGCGGAGGGAGGCTAAGATCAGCTAAGAAATGGAATGGGCTCGGTTAAACACCGTATAAAGTGAGAACTACAGGACACGCGTTCCTCAAGCAAAGCCAAATGTAGGGTGGATATCAAATACGATGCAGCCAGTTGGTGGCAAATGTCCCTCTGATCTCATTATTTATTTATTTGCTAATTTTGCAATTTAATTTAGCATGAAACAATACAGTGCAAAGAAGTGAAAGGGAAAAAAGGCAGAGGGGAGGTGGACCGAAGGGCCGGGAGCAAAATGAACCCATGTAACAGCATCAGAGAGCGCTGAGGCAAAGAACAAGGCAGCTACAGCAGCACCTGTGACTAAAGAACATTTAATACTGGGGAGGAACGTAAGTGCTAGCTGTGAAGAACAAGTTCACTGCCACCACCCCAATGTGCAAGAAATCCAGTCACCTGTAATTAGCTTTAATTCAGTAATTATGTGGCCAAAATCACAGAGCAAGCAATGGAATTGTACTTCTCCTATGGGAAAACTAACGAGTCTGAGTGATTTATATACTGCAGCTACATCCAGCAGGAGAGACACGCTCATTTTCTACCAATTCATGGACTGAGGAGAAGAAAAAACACTGGTGCACTAAGGTTGAACGTTTTAGTAGAGTCAAGAGTGCTTTCAGGGGCACTGCATTCCCAAACAAGCACTTCTAAGGCGGCCCATCCGAGGGGTAGGTGTGTCTGGCTTTACTAAACGTACCAAGAATGCTGGAATGTCTTATAACATCTGATTTCATCGTGCACAGCTACATCTTGATAAATATGCTACATTTCAGAGGCCTTCACTCATCCTCCCAATTACTGAACGTACCAACATCCTTAAAAAAAAAGCAAGCAGGATTCAAAGAAATAAAATACAATGATCTACACAAGCGCCCCGTAAAGCACTCCCGTCAGCTGTCTCTTTTAAATGCCACCGACCAGCTTCTGCAACTGAGATTAGAAAACACCATTTGCTACATTGTCAACAGCAAAACGCAACTGAAGAGAAATCATCCCTGTTCTGAAACATTCCCCTAAAGAGAGGACTGTGCATTGCAGCTCCTATATAGAAAATATATTCTCTCATTTACCATGATTATACATAAATCTGTGTCTGATGCACAATGTACATGTGATTATGATACATAATTTCTAGCAGTGTATATTATGACATTTGTTTTAAGTGGACCACAGCTTCTATGCAGCAAAGCAGAGCAAACGCTCCTCTGAGAAACGCTGGCAGGCAACTTTATATATGCAAACTATTAAGTTAGCAGGCTGAACGTTTGTATTCCGAGACACTCAGTATATCTCTGAGGATCAGCACTTGATTTTATGTTTGGATTTTCTGGCAGAAAACTGCCTGGTCACTTCTACATTGCTTTACAGGTTTGAGTGTGGCTGTTGTTTACCTGTGGAACTGCTCCATTATTTTACAAGCATTAAGGTATTAAAGGATCACAGCCTATACAGGCCAAAACACACAAAGAAAATTTCCCTGGAATTATCACACGTGTTATTTCCAGTAATTTTGTCTTGAAAAGTAGGGAATAACCTCTATTAAGACACACACGATATATATGAACATCCAGAAGACAGATAAAGTTGCTACTCAAGAACATCTGCACTTGGATTCCACTTCCAGAGGCGGGTCTGGCCAGGAGGCTGCATGCACCTAAATTCCTCAGCCCAGGAGAGTGAAAAATGCTGGAGCAATGCAGAGAGAAGGCAGGCTCAAAAGCCCACGACATACAACTAGTCAAAATATTAAAAAAGAGAATCACCACCAAGACCATGCTGAAAATACAGGAGACTACAGAAACTTCTTGATGTGGGCAGTCAAAATTTCAGTGTTTAAATATTTATACTTCTTACAGACTTTATTATTAAATAATAAAGCAATTATCTATTGTTGTATCTACGCACATTTATTAGCAGTATGAGGTGACTCCATCAGACCCTCTTTTCCAATGAAAGATTCCCACACCTCCACTAAGATTTTCTTTATATGGATATATAGTGATAGGACTAGATACCAACTAGCGATAGGACAAGAGGACACAGCCTCAAGCTTCGCCAGGGGAGAGGTTCAGGTTGGACATTAGGAAGCATTTCTTCTCAGCAAGGGTCATTAGCCATTGGAAGGGGCTGCCCAGGGAGGTGGTGGAGTCACTATCTCTGGAGGTGTTTAAGAAAAGATTGGACATGGCACTTAGTGCCCTGGTCTAGTTGCCATGGTGGTGTCAGGGCAATGGTTGGACTCAGTGATCCCAGAGGGCTCTTCCAACCTGATTGATTGATTGATTCTGTGGATGGAAAAGAAATTCCATTCTTTCCAGGCTCACTTTTCACTACAGGGAAGAAAGATGAACATGGGAGCCCTCATATGATTTTTGAAATTGAGGAGACAATCCTCACATCATTCTTGAACAACTTCAGAGCAGTCCAAGTGCAGCTAAATGTGTCTTCTTCACCCACCGGATCAAAGCACACACAAGGCAGAAAACATTAATGTTCAAAATGATGCCCGAATGGTTTTGGCTAGCTCTAGTTCAGGAAAAAAGACAGCTCCCTGAGCAATATTATCTCGGTCTTGTAGGGTTTAAAGCAGCCTTTACAAGAGGAATGTCTGTGGAGTATTTCATCACAGCGTCATTTTGAGCCACTCCATTATTCCATTTCACAGAAAATGATTTGCCATCTATAGAAGCGTGTACAGAGGAATTCAATTCACAAGGCATTTTATTACCTATGGGATGAGAGAAACACAGGTCTCTCTTGATAACGTTGCATATCTCATCTTAGCTAGAGGTTTAAGTTGCAGTCACGTGAAAACCAAAAACTGAATGCTCTGAGCATGAAGTTGGCTATTTTATTCTAGTTGAAATGCTGTTCCTTGCCCAACAAGTAAGCACTCACAAACATTGCCATATTTAAAGAACACTCTGTCGTCTGCCTTCACCAAGTTTTCTGAAGGAGAGGAACACGCACTGAATTTTCCACTAAGCTTCACTCCATTTTCTCTGTCATCTTCAGCAGCAGACATAAATGGACCTATCTGAACAGACATGATTAAAGTGAGCGAGAGAAATGGCAAAGCTGACATTGATGTGCAGCCCAGAGGACATGAAAAGCTTGTTGATGGAATTAAAGCAGTTGGGAGGAAAACCGAGGTGCTTCCTGAATGACTGCAAAGGAGCACGACACCATCAGCGACGTCAGCTGAAGACATACCCGTTGTATCCCTCAAAAAGCCCAAACTCACAAGCCAAATAGATTGTGATGTTTCAAATCTTCTCGTCTATGATTTGCTTCCTTTATGTGGTCCATTAACCAACACACAGCTCAGGGTTACGCTGAGTCAGCCCTTCCAGTGGGGAAGAACTGAATTATGTATTTCTTCATACCTTGTATCCACTCTCTAGTGAAAATTACAGGCAGCCAGGGAGAATCTGCCACAACTTGTTCTCCAGAGGTGTTTTAATCACTATTTATTTTATTGTGAAAAATAACTACAATTTCAGAAATGACCCAACTTCCTTAACATTGCCCATCACCAAGTATTGTAATTGGTAGTTAAATGTTATATTTTCAGAGATTAATATTTACCATCACTCCAGTGCCAAAATGAGAGGAGAAAGAGCTGAATAACCTCTGTAGTGGCTAATTTAGGAAATGATCTAGTCTTTTTATCTGTAAATGAATTATACAAAGTGTTCTAATTTTATAAATTAATGCTTTATTTGAAATGACTCAGAAACCTCTTTGGGCAAAAGCACTTTAGCCTGAGAAGGTCTCCAAATTATTTTCTTTCCCTTTGCCTGTGGTTATATCTTCCATACAGCACATGAAAATTCACAAATCCCTGTTATTTTGTTTTCATGTCCTCCATGAATTACTAAGCCTTTATAAAACCAGGGAGAGAGCAATCCTTTAAACTTCAGGAGGAAAATCCACGACATTTGAAGACAGCAATGAAATAAATACATTTCTATGTGAAACAGACAAGTACACCTGCAAAATCCTGAGACTTTTGCTTTCTGCAAATATTTTCAGTAAAGAAGGTGACAATTTTAAAACAAGCTAATGCAGTCTCCTCTGGCAAAGGTCACCCTTAAACACTTACCCTTAGAAGGGAAATTCTTACGCTACACTCACTTGCTGGCCTCACGGTGCTCATGAAGGTAAAGACTTCCCAAGCTAATTTTGAGAACACAAAACCTGGCCACGGTTTTTTATTTTTGTACTCATTCAAGCTTCATTCACTGGGAAATATTTACACGTCTGTTAGAGACTTCCACGCACAAGGGCCAGAACAGCATGAAACAAGTTTTAAAAGACTCCAACCTGGCAGAAAAGAGTTTTTTGGAGAACAGAGACTGAGGAACGTGGCTCTGGGCTGTTTTCCAAGACTGGGGCAGGATATGCCAGCTATTCCTCTGGGCCCTGGAGGAGAGGAGGGATGTATGGTTACAGCACAATTTATTGCTGGGGCACTGAACACCGCTGAGACCTGCTGGGAGCTGCAAACAAGCTGCTCCAGTGTTTGCAAGAGGAGACTTTTGCAGGGATGGTGAAAGGGCGAGACGCTATCTGCTCTTGCTGTTCCTGCCACGCCACCCGCTGCAGCATTCACGCTCTCAAGTCCCACGACACGTGTCATGCAGTTGACACTCTTCATTCAAGCGAGGCTTGTTCCACTGTTTTCAAACCACCTTCTGCAAGAGCTGTCTGTATTTTGCTGGTGGCTCCTTTGGCTCAAGGACAGTCCAAAACTGGGAGGATCTCAAACACAGCCTAAGTCAAATTTAGCATGAGATCTATGCTACGTCATGTAGAAGCACATGGTACAGAACATGTGTTCATCTTCTCCACTCCAGAAAACAGACACCCAGGAAGGCTACAAAATTACTGTGTGAAGAAAAAATTGTACAGCGCAGCATGCTAAGGTGAACTTGAAGGTTTAGCAAAGCAGAAGCAAACTTTTCCTGTTACTGTCACTAAAAGATATATTGTTCTTTGTCTCTCCAGCCAACACCAACACCCAACACTCTTGGAAAGCTGGATCTTAAGTGTTAAGCGAGCAGACTCCTTTATTATCCTTAGCTCTAGGAAATGGAGTCCCTGTGAATATAGACTATTGCCTGAACAACTTAATTAGTGTTTCTGACATTAGAATCTATCAGAGCTAAAACCAGAGAGAGTACAGGGGAACGTGTGCTAAATCTCCAGAAGCAAATCTGTTGATATTTTTTCCTAGCCCAATGAAGACATGAGCCATTTAGAGACAACACACTACTTTTTCAGTGAGTGTTTCTATCATCAGCCCTAAGGTATTGCAATTCATGTGGAGAAGTAAAGGTATGACCACAGTGAGGATGGAACAGACCTGTTGAGATCTGAGAAATGCCATCCATCACTGATTAAAGTGACAGAAGAGTACAAAGATTGTTTTTAAACTACTTCCTACAGTATTTTCTTTCCTATGTTGTCTAATTCATGGTTATATGCCTAATGACACAAAGTATAGAAAATCATCCTTGTCTTAAAAAAGAAGCTAAAAGTAAAAACCTGACTCCTGGAAGCTGATGATGTTGTGGTGTATGAGCACTACTAAAACATATTTTACCTAAAGGATTTTAGCTGGCTTCCAGTATGATAAAATACTGCATTTTTATTGCAAAACGTTAATGTTTCAGTTTACCCGTCCCCCCATCACAACGTTTTATACCTGCTAGGCCTGAATAATGACACCCTGTTACCCATTTTTTGCAATTAAAATCTTCTGTAACGATGTTAGTGGTATTAACTGTCCCAGTATAGAATTCCTAAATTCTGCTTTCCCTTACAGCTCCGTCACCCAAATAAAATCACAGTGAAGCAATACAGCTCACTGAGACGCACTGCTTCAACCTTTTGGAGTTGTGCTTTATTCATTTTACAGCCTGGATTTTGACAGATGCAGGTTCTGGGCTCAGTGTTTGGAGGCTCCACTATGGTCTGTGTTAGGGGCAGCTCTGAACCTAGTTTCAGCCTGCAAAGTGGGCAAACGTGCCTGCAAAGAAGTGCTGTACCTCTGCCTTCTCCAGACGAGGGGGAAAATGGATTTGGGGGGGCAGTGCTGGCACTCAGCCAGTTGTGCTCCCCATCAAAACACCCTCTTGCTCATTTGCAAGTCTTTTGGCAAAAAAGGAGACTATAAAGGGAGCACTCCTTGCTGAATCTAAACACAAAAGCAGTGAATTGTCTGATATTTGTAGAGTAAATAAATTCATTACCCTATGAGTTGATCTTTGTTTTGTTCCACAAGGGTGGGAGGCACATTAGAGACGATGACTTGCATATCCAACTGATTGACCACAGAGACCTGGAAACAAAAGAGTGAAATTCAATTGGCACTGCTGTGCATAACATCCTCCCCATGCAAAAAAGAAAGGAATAATTGCCTTCCTGCCTTCATCGCCATGCCCTGATGTACGGATTGCTCATTTTAATTCCAAATAAGAGAGCTGGGAAATCTTGCTTTGCTTGGCAGCCAAACCCAATAAACAGCAGGCAAAGATTTAACTAGAACTGTAATTGCAGGACTGCATCAGAATTATAAATTTTTAACGGAGGGACTACGAAACCTGTTCTTCATAGTTTAAACTTTACTTACAGAATCATGGATCTCCCACGTGCCATATTCAAAATCACTTACGAGCATTTTGGTATTTTTGATGACTTGCCAGGAAGATCCAACCTTGGAAATACACAGTTTGCACCAACGTAAATGGAAATACCAGATTAATTCAACTACATCATTGATACTTTGTTAGAAAATCACACAGGAAATTTTTCATCTATTTTGAAGTAATCAGCGTAATTTATTTTAATTTCCACATTTTTTTTTAACTTCTCCCTCTATATGCCATGAAACTGTGCATAACCATGTGCATTTTAAATTGCACTTTTATTTAAAAGGTGAGGAAAAATGCCTCTTTAATACACTCAATACTCGTGTGCTTTGCTTAAAAAAAAAAAATAAATCTCCAGGATTTCATGAAAGAACCGACTGACCTCAGAACAAATCTCTCACATTTGCATTTTCTACTACACGAGCAACGTAACTCTCCTGTTTCTCAGCCACAGGCTGGATGGTCAGCGTGCACAGGGGACTGCACACGTGCATCAGATTCAGCAGACTTGGCAAACTCTGCTTCACGTCTCCTGATCTAGTCTCCTCAAGCTATTTTTATCCCGAGAAAAGGCTGCCTTCCAGTAAAACCATTGCATGCTTCTTCCTTCCTTTGAAATATTTTTGATTTCGTAACAGCTCTCTCTCCTAGCACAGCCAACCTCCCCTTAGGTTGGGAAAGGACCAGTGACTTCCCATACTGGTGGAGAAAATAAAACATCTCGTCAAACTCGGCTCATGTCCATACAGGCACGACAGCAAACACTCTACTCCAAACCTCTACTCCCTATAGAGGATTCTGGAGGTGAATTTGGAAAAGTAGGACAATGTTAAACCCGATAAATTTAAAAATCAGAGTTCGGCGATTCAATTCTCAAAGAGAAAAACAACCCCTGATTTTCAAAAGAGAAGCCTGAGCCCTGAAAGCACTTCAGCAGACAAGCCATAATACACTTCCACATCAAACACCGATTCACCAGCTTTGAAGCTTAATTCAACTTTAAATATTTAAATGTTCTTGAAATGTCAGCGGATGCACTGATCAGCATGCACAGACTCGTGTGTAATAAAACCAGAATGATAATGAACTCAAAATAAATTTTAGACTAAGATGACTGAAAGGAACTCTAAAGCAATGAACAGTTTAATAGAATTAACCACAACAGCCAATTCAAGCCACCACTGTGCACCTATGTACTGAGTGCTGTATAAATGCAACGCTGAAAAAAGGCAATGGATCTTTTGACATTCAAGGGATCACAATTATAACTACTTGTTCATATACAAAAATAAGAATAAACACACATTCATGAGAAGCTGTAGTAAAACAAGGGTGTTGAACAAAAATCAAGAAGTGAAGGTTTCCATAGTAACATTAACTTGCTTACTATCCACATTTATAAAGGCTTTCATTTTTCAATTATTAAAAATAGCATTAAGTTGAGGAACTAAGTCTAATTTAACTACGATGTAAGAAAAGCTGCGGGGAGAAACTGTTCCCTTCCGCGCGAGGAGAGATGGAAACATGCTGGGAGCAGAGGTGGCAGGTGTGGGACAGCACAGGCTCCTCCTGAGGCACCACCATCGCTGCTCTCTGGAAGCAGAGGCAGGGAAAGCACACAACCGTTGATAACCACTACCCTGCAAGCGATATCCCTTTGATCCCCTGCTTCACTCACTAGGCACTTTCCAATTTTTAAATCAAGCAAGGCAGAGCCCAGAAACAGTCTCGATCATTACATGGCACTAATGGTTTCCTGGGAGTAGCTTATGCCGAGACCTGAACGAGGAAGGGGCCATGGGACCCCCTCAAAGCCCAACAAACATTTGATTAAAGATGGTGTCATGGTGAATATTCACTATCCACACTGACTTAGTACCTGTAAGTGCTTACTTACAGCAAACTTATTTTAAAATGTCATTTCTTATTTCTTTCGTCTCACAGAAGCTAAAAAGGGAAATGCCATCACATGGAACTGAACTGTAGATCCACAGATGTCTGAAGTGAGCCATCCTGCCAGTCCCAGCCAGCAGGAACAGACTGGTACCCTTCACATGGACCGTCTCCTACAGCATGAAGACATTTTACCAGTGGGTTTGGCAGCTGATGTGGCTCACAGAGCTGTGCCAGGGCTCTCGAAGTGTCCTGGCCCCAGTTCTGGAGGATACCTTGCTCTGCTCAGGTCGTTCGCAGTACTGTCCCTCTGATGTTGCCCTACCTCTTCTCCCCAGACCTCCTCCCAGGGCAATCCTATCTTCTTCCCCCACATCTTACTCTTTTGCACGTGAGTAATTAAATTCATTTCCCTTATCTATGTGCACTCCTTGAGCTTGTACTGAAAGGAATTAACACCTCCCAGTCTGAGCACCTGCCACCACAGTGACAGCAGAATAATGTCTGTTTGAATCATGAAGGCCAGGAACAGCTTAGTCTAGTTAGAAAGGATCTTCCCGTATGGATCATGCTCAGTGCAACCCCAAACCTTCACAGCGGGATGGTGTCAGTCCATAATTGTATCTACAGCTAATCTAAGCTTTCAGGCCTTGCTCAAAACCACTGTACCCGTGTGCCCATCACTCACTCAGACAACCTAAAGATACCTCTATAAATTAATGAGACTTACTTCGCTTTCTAATTTTAATGTCGATACCTTCTGGCTATATTTTAATATACTATTACTGCATAAATTGCCTGAGAATGCCCTATCATTTTGGGAGGTCAAGCATGAGGACATCATACATTATGTTTATTTGCTGAACTCCTGCATAACTCAATATACCAAGTACTATGGCTGTCATCTGTATCATTTGACAGTGTTCCCATGAACTAGATAACGCACTTCATCCTTGCGACATTATGCTAATATTAATCCAATCCATCACGTTATATAGGCTTTAAAGAAATGTAGCTTTGATGGTTTCTGTGACTGGACTAAGTCAACGTCCTTTACTCAGCACAAAAACATGAGCTTGAGGGCTAAAGCTGGTGCCCTTTTTCAAAATGTTGCTTTCCTGAAAACTTAAAGTACAGTCTCAGCCCAAAATTATTCCAGACCTGAGCAGCTAAGACCTTGGCTTTCCCCAGTAAGCCAAATTACTTCCAGCTTTCAGAGGCTGTTTGCTCAGATATTTGCCAGATACACCAGTTCTAACTCCGACCCAGAAGCTACGTACTGGTGTCAGCACAGAGTACAGCCCAAGTTAGCCAGCTTTCAGCTTGGCTTATTTAACTGGGGGTTAACACCACGCTAACCCTGCTCCACAGCTTCGACAGGGGAGCTGGCTGCCCCTTGCTGGCTTAGAGAACAGGTGGAGATGGTCTGTAACTGCTTGTGTCCTACCACGCAGATGTGACCGACTTTATATTTGTAACGCACAAACCCAGCACTTTTTTGGCTGCCATCTGGGTCCAGAAGACCCAGAACATAACTCAGGTCCGTGTTTACTGCAAACAATTAGAATGTAAATTGAACCATTAACAATGGCTCGTTGAGCAAATAAAATACTGAACATCATGTCTAGTGTGGTAACCGAGATCAGTGTCTCTGCAATGAAACATGAACACGTTTCGGACGGTCATAAAACCTTTTGGTTTAAAAAAAAAAAAGCACTTTGAAGATTAAGTGTACACAGTTTATGGCCTTCCTATAGGTCTGCCTGGAATTAAACTTTATGTAGAGTCTGAATTTCCTCAGGAATTATTCCAGAAAGATAATGCCCGGCTCATACTTACAAGTACTTCTGCTTTGCTGCTCAGTCCTTTGCCATAATTGTCAGTTGCAATGACCTGAAACTTGAAATAGGATCTTCTCATATTTTTGAACAGCATAGCAGTTTTTATTAGCCCTGTGTAAGCTTCAATCACAAAACCTTCTTTACCATCCTTGATTGGAGGAATGATGAGTCTGTATTGCATGGCACTGTAATTCCCAGTGTCTTTATCATCAGCCTGATAGGAAAAAGAAAAGAAGCAGAGGCAAATAAAGTAAATATGCATGCAAAGAATCATTAACCTTGTCCTTTAAATAAAGTTGCATATTGGGTCCAGCAAATTTCTTCCACTCTCACGTTTAAAACATTAGATCCCAGAGAGCAGCTATCGCTATTACTTTAAATGGTTCATTTAACTTTGCCGCATACAGTTTTGCTTTTCCAGCAATTTCTTTCTCCTGTGTTGGCACTAAACTGCTCCAAAAGAAAAAAAAAAGAAGAAAAATCGAAATGGACTTTTCAAGTCTGCAACAAACTGAACAGGTAAGAACAGTTTAATTCTGAGAAACCTCCAGTGCCAAATTCTTGTTGCCAAATATTAAATATAAAAGAAAAAATCTCCCAGCAATGCATTCACAAACTTACACAACAAGAATGTCCTCTCTCTTCTTAGAGACATTCTGCACCCTCATTGATTGAGCATGTGTTTTTGGAGTAATTTTATCCTTTTTTATTTAAAAAAGGGTTGAGTGGCATTCCTGCAATGCTGCACCCTGGACCTGATGCACAGAGCCAGCGTAGGACACAGAGGTGCCCTGACGTTCTCCCATTGCTGAACTGCTGCAGAACTAGGACATTATTTCACCTACCTTGTGCCCAACAACCCTGCGTAGCCCTGTTGTGGCCTCTCCAGACCTACTCCTTGGCACAAATCATGCTCCTGTTCAAATGGCAGTACCCATATTCAGATGGGAGGGTTTTTGAGGACCCTTACAATGCTTTCACCTGCTCCATCCAGGAAGGGGTCAGCGAGATGGTAGCTAATTACTGCCTCTACATTTGCCCACTCATTAGGCTCGGGCACTGCCTCAGCATCTGGGACCCTTCAGCACCTATTAGCAGGCTTTTATCAAAATGCTGGCACGACTTCTTAAGCCTGTGGCTTCAGCTAATGTTGGAGAAAAAACACCTTTAACTGCAAAAAGGTGCAGGTCTTTGTGTAAAATCCATACTTCACCATGATTTAAAACCAAAACTGATAATCACAATCTAGTCAGGGTTTATGGCAGTATGAAGAGTTGTTTACCATGATACACCACTGCTGTCTAAAAAGGCATTATCTGTGCCAGGTCATTAAGCCTTCAATAGATGGCTGTTAATCATCATTAATTCTTTCCTCACCATCAGTGAACAAGATCTAGAAGGTGAAAACTTTGACTAACTCCTGGTTTGTCTTCATTTTCTGATAATTTTCAGGAATACCAGTGAGGAGCTACAACAAGCGAGTCTATGCAGCACTGTGATCACATTGTGCACCATCAAGAGATACCTGTGGCAGATGAATGATCCAGGTACTCCAAACTGTCTGTGCTTTCCATGCTCCTCCGACCAGATCAGACCAGATGGAACAGATATAACCATACAGCGCTCAAGCGATAATATCTGGGCTGGTTTAGCTAGAGGTAGCAACGTGTTTCACCAATGTGCTGCAGAGCTGCCAAGAAGATGAGCCCCTTTGATGACACTGGCTGCCTCTCGGAGACAGAACTGTTTAAAATGGTTCTTGCATCCTTTGTAAATGGTTTGTTTGCCTCTAAATTGACAAAGCTTCATCTGCCTTGGCTACAAAAAGCATAAATTGAAAATGTGTTAAAGTGCGTTTGTCCTCTAGTTCTACAGGTTTTTTTAAGGCTTTTAAAAATCAGGATTACTACCCCTTGGGTGATCTCAAACCCCTTTATTAGCATTTTTTGGAAAGATGGGGAAGGTTAAAAGCTTTCTGAAATTTACCCCTTTCTGCCAGTCAAGAGGTAAAGATATCGGTGAGCTTTTCCAGAGCACTCCTGCCATCCAGCTGGCACGGGTAACTACAACCCCAAGACATCACGGAGCCAGCAGACAGGAGCTTGACAGGTGGATTTTCAGGCCTCGGCTCAGTTTTGGCTTTCCTTTTGACAAGGAAATTGCTAAAGGAACAAATCAATGTGAAGGCATGTGGCACGAGGAGGCGAGGAAGTGGCTGTACCTGTAAATCAGGTTGATATGCAAGTGCGAACAGTCATCAGTATTTGAGAGCTAAATGTCAGTGCTCAGCACCGAGCCCAAGTCAGCCCTTTTAAGAAGAGCATAAATTGCACAACAGGTCACCTTCACTCCTCCAGCAACCGCACCAACTTCAGGGACCTTATTGGACTCTTACTCCCACCACGGTTTCATCTCATGCATTCTCAGACTAGCACATTGTGGGGGGCTGACCTTTGCCAGCTGCCCGAGGTCCACCCAGCCGCTCCCTCCTCAACAGGACGGGTGAGAAAATAAGATAAAAAAGCTCACAGGTTGAGACGGGGACCTTACTTATCAATCACCGTCATGGGCAAAACAGACTCAACTTGATGAAAATTAATTTGCTGCCATATAAAATAGATTTGGATGGTAAGAAACAAAGACAAAAATTAAAACACCACCTCAGCTGTGCCTGGCCATGGGGCTGTTGGAACCATTTGTGCCCGGCCCAGCATCGGCCTCTCTTCACACAGACCCCTCAGCCCCCGCCTGGGCACGGGCACCCTGTGCCCATCTAAAAATCAAATATTTCACTTCAAGCACCCATTCTTAACCAAATGCAAAGAAAATCTTAAAATTACAACTACAAGATTCCACGTGTTTACTATTACTACTAAAATTACTCTTACTAAAGAAGCATTTAAAGCCACGATAACAGAAATAAAACATCCTTGAAAAGATGCGAACTGTAGGTTACAGAGGCATTTAAAGTAGCTTCTCGTGGTGCTTTTTGGATCCATTTCACCTGTGTGTTCTAGGAGAGCTTTACATCCTCCACGTACTCAAAAGAGAGGTCAGGAAGCCTCTGCCTGTAGTAGCAGGGGATCACATTTATTACCATCCCATCCACAGAATCACAGAATCAACCAGGTTGGAAGAGCCCTCTGGGATCATCGAGTCCAACCAATGCCCTGACACCACCATGGCAACTAGACCATGGCACTAAGTGCCATGTCCAGGCTTTTCTTAAACACATCCAGAGATGGTGACTCCACCAACTCCCTGGGCAGCCCCTTCCAATGGCTAATGACCCTTGCTGAGAAGAAATGCTTCCTAATGTCCAACCTGAACCTCCCCTGGCCAAGCTTGAGGCTGTGTCCTCTTGTCCTATCACTAGTTGCCCGGGAGAAGAGGCCGACTCCCACTCCACTACAACCTCCCTTCAGGTAGTTGTAGACTGCACTAAGGTCACCTCTGAGCCTCCTCTCCTCCAGGCTAAACAACCCCAGCTCCCTCAGCCGTTCCTCGGAGGTCAGACCCTTCACCAGCTTAGTCGCCCTCCTCTGGACTCGCTCCAACACCTCAACATCTTTCTTGAAGTGCGGGGCCCAGAACTGGACACAGGATTCAAGGTGCGGCCTCACCAGTGCCGAGTACAGAGGGACGATCCCTTCCCCAGACCGGCTGGCTACACTATTCCTAATAGAGGCCAGGATGCCATTGGCCTTCTTGGCCACCTGGGCACACTGCTGGCTCATGTTTAGCCGGCTGTCGATCAGCATCCCCAGGGCTCTTTCCGCCAGGCCGCTTTCTAACCACTCTTCCCCCAGCCTGTAGGGGGTTGTTGTGGCCCAAGTGTCAGACCCGGCACTTGTTCTTGTTGAACCTCATGCAGTTGGTCTCGGCCCATCTATCCAACCTGTCCAGATCCCTCTGTAGGGCCTTCCTACCCTCCAGCAGATCGACACTCCCACCCAGCTTGGTGTCATCTGCAAATTTACTGAGGGTGCACTCAATCCCTATGTCTAGATCATCTGTAAAGATATTGAACAGCACCGGCCCCAGAACTGAGCCCTGGGGAACACCGCTAGTGACCGGCCGCCAGTTGGACTTTGCCCCATTCACCACCACTCTCTGGGCTCGGCCATCCAGCCAGTTTTTAACCCGTTGAAGAGTCCACCCATCCAAGCCCCGGCAGCCAGTTTGTCCAGGAGGATGCTGTGGGAGACAGTGTCGAATGCCTTACTGAAGTCTAGATAGATACATCCACAGCCCTGCCCTCATCTACTACCAGATGACTCTACTACCTCATCTACTATCCAGAAGACTACCTACGCACTGCTCGAGAGACAAGAAGGAAACCTCTTCGGAAATGATTTCATGGTGACGCAGAGCGGCTGACTTCTAAAAACAATCCCTTCTTTGCCTCACACCTAACAAATCACTGTGTGCACCCATCTAAGACCAGGCAAATACAGGTTGTACAACATAGCTCAGTCTGGCAAAACCCCACTGGCTTATCCACGCTCAACTGGGCATGTTGGTAACGGAGCTGGGGGGAAGAAGAAAAGTAATTCCTGTAACCCTCCGTGGCACGTTGTTTTGGCGCCCAGGTAGCAGAGCACTATCTGATCTGGCTCCTTTGGGGTCCTTACCAGAGCGAGGCAGGATTTACAGCGAGTGCCCAGCTAACTCTCAAAGGCTCTGCGGAGGTGCCCTGCGAGATGAGCACTACGCCCTTTCAATAAAAAGCCAATTTCTCTGTTAAAATGGATTTATTACACTGGTTCAGCTGGGCCATAAGCCTATCATTTTTTTTTAATATTAGCAAATTGTATCTCAATAGAAAGATACAACTTTTAATAGCAGCTTGTTTCAATAACAACAGAAATCAATTTCACCTTCAGTATTTCACGCTTGTACACGTGTGCAACTAAGGACAAACAAAATTTGGATCCAAATTAGGGTAACGATATTGCAGGCACAGACATTAACTAAAGTCAGCCTTTCTGAGTAGACATCACACTAGTGTCATTGCTTAGAAGTAACAGTCTGATAAGTCTCGCAGCTGAGTTTAATGTATGAAACTCCAGTGAAAGAGGCATTTTGAAATGTTAAGCATGGAGACTCGAAAATCCTGCAGTTCAGATGCCCAAGGCCGGCAGACAGGCTACGAGTTAAATTTTCAGAAGTTCTGAGAACTCAGTGGCACTCCAGAGAAATCAACGGCCTCAGTATCATTCCAGTTCAGGCTATTTCCATCCCCGAAACCATCTCCACACAGATGAGCAAAGCCAGGTGCAAAACAGCCCGAGGAACTTGGAAAAATCATCGGATTCCAATTCCAAATATTTTAACTGTGTTGTTTCCATTTCCCCCCTTCTCATCACGGTTTATACTTCAATCAAACCTAATGACGCTCACTTTGCAGGACCACCAGAGAGAGCTTGTGAGCTGCTGACATTAACGTAGCCACTTCTTTAATACAGAGGAAGGATGTTTGCTATTCTTGTAATTTGTCCTGAAGGTAAATATTTTTGACACTTCATTAGGAAGAGATATACAACATCTGGAGGGTTGAGTTATGGCTGTCGAAGAAGAGAAAGCGCTATACTTCATAATACAGCAGTGTACCACAGAACCACAGAATCACAGAATGTTGGGGGTTGGAAGGGACCTCGAAAGATCATCTAGTCCAATCCCCTGCCAGAGCAGGATTACCTAGATCATGTCACACAGGAACGCGTCCAGGCGGGTTTTGAATGTCTCCAGAGAAGGAGACTCCACACCCTCTCTGGGCAGCCTGTGCCAGTGTTCAGTCACCCTTACAGTAAAGAAGTTTTTCCTCATATTTAAGTGGAACCTCCTGTGTTCCAGCTTGCACCCATTGCCCCTTGTCCTGTCAAGGGATGTCACTGAGAAGAGCCTGGCTCCATCCTCATGACACTTGCCCTTTACATATTTATAAACATTAATGAGGTCACCCCTCAGTCTCCTCTTCTCCAAGCTAAAGAGACCAAGCTCCCTCAGCCTCTCCTCAGAAGGGAGATGTTCCACCCCTTTAATCATCTTCATGGCTCTGCGCTGGACTCTCTCTAGCAGTTCCCTGTCCTTCTTGAACTGAGGGGCCCAGAACTGAACACAACATTCCAGATGCGGCCTCACCAGGGCAGAGTAGAGGGGGAGGAGAACCTCTCTTGACCTGCTAACCACACCCCTTCTAATACACCCCAGGATGCCATTGGCCTTCTTGGCCACAAGGGCACATTGCTGGCTCATGGCCATCCTGCTGTCCACTAGGATCCCCAGGTCCTTTTCCCCTACGCTGCTCTCCAACAGGTCTGTCCCCAACTTGTACTGGTACATGGGGTTGTTCTTGCCCAGATGCAGGACTCTACACTTGCCCTTGTTATATTTCATTAAATTTCTCCCCGCCCAACTCTCCAGCCTGTCCAGGTCTCTCTGAATGGCTGCGCAGCCTTCCGTTGTGTCAGCCACTCCTCCCAGTTTGGTGTCATCAGCGAACTTGCTGACAGTGCACTCTATTCCCTCATCCAAGTCATTAATGAATATATTGAATAGAACTGGTCCCAGTACCGACCCTTGAGGGACTCCACTAGACACAGGCCTCCAACTGGACTCTGCCCCATTGACCACCACTCTCTTGCTTCTTTCCTTCAGCCAGTTCACAATCCACCTCACTACCCAAGTCTTCCTTTCGTTATGGGCAAGAAATACAGATGTCTCCTAAATTCTGCTCTGGTTGAGTACTGATAAATATGTATGATTTTAGGCATCACCAGGCCAAATTCAACCCTCCTGTAACCGAATGTAAGTGTGCCCACACAAATGGAGTTGCATTGGCATCATCGTGTGCTGCCTCCAGCCCTTACCCATCCTCTCCCACGGTGGAAGAGGTGCAACTGCTGGGGTGCTCCCTAAGCCCACCACAAAAGCCCGTGACACCAGCCGGGTATCAGCTGAAATATGCTGCTCTAGACCCCAACATTGAGGGTATTGACCACAAAGTCATTAACGTTAGCTTTAACGACTTTATTGGCAGCTATCTCTCTTGGAGCAAAAAGACCAATAAGCCCGGTGCTCTCGGTGACTACATCTCCTACACGCAGACTGCCAGCACAACCTGCAGCAAGTCATTAGGAACGTTTAAATTCCTGGCACTGCAGAGGCAGCAGAGACAGGGACGCTGTCGGCGCCGCCTTCGCTTCTTAGATCAGCGATGTCTAACTCAGCCCAGTGCTGCCGCAGCAATGGGATGAAGGGTGCAGCTGCTCTGCTGCCAACACAAAGTGTTTTGAACACACCAGTTGCCTCCAAACAGAGAGGGAGCAGAAGGGTACTTGGTTTGGTTTTCAGCTTTAGGAGGACTCAGAGCGGGGAAAAAAGCGTTAGCTCATGTATGGAAATATATAGGACTCACTAGAGCTGAGTCAAGCTGCGTGTCTGGAAGACAAGAGATGAAAATATATGAGCTGAAAACTAGGAGTAATAGAGATCCCTTAGTGGTGCCTGTGTAACTAGATACAGTTTGCCCTAGTATATATGTTTTTCTCTGGTGTAACTAATTAAGACAAGACTTGGGTTGTGTTTGAGCGCTTCACACAGCAGCTGTCCCTAAAGGCCATCCAAATAGCTCACAGCTAAGAATGTGGTGGAGAGAGGTCTGTAAAGGACGGTGAGGTTGAGAGGCAGATGCCAGGAGATGCAAAGCTACAGAATTCTGAGGCAGTCTGTGGCAAAACCAAGCTGGTGAGCGTGAGTTCAAAGGTCACAGTGGAAAAGAGCACAGTAGTGAAGAAATACAGAAAAAAAAAAAGAGGAAAACTGCAATAGCTACAACAAACTTCAGTGTCTGTAAATCACACAGTAAAACCATCTCTAAAACGGTACAATGGCAGATGTGGCTTCAGAACTGAAAACATTCAACAATCTGTAAATTCCTACCAGCAAAAATGGCCTTGTTCTCAAAGCTATTTTATGTGCAGCAACTGATGGGAAACAGTTGAACCTGCCATCTGCTTCGTGGCACTAAGCTAGGAAGAAAGAAAAAAAACCCAACAGGCCAGTCCCATTCATTTGACATGCCCTGTTAGCATCCTCAGGCTCATGATTAAGGGTGACCCTGTTAGGGAGACTGGAAAACATTTAAAATTAACAATTGCATTTAACTCCAAGCAGCTAGTTTGGATTTAGCTCACGCTGAGAATGATAAAAACTGTAATTGTCTGATCGTTACGCAATAGCTTCAGGAGCTACGGTTACCAAAGGTTTTAGTGCTCACCCCAAACAAGCCACCAGAGATGTCAGCCCACTGGCAATTCTGGTGACAGGATCAGAGTGTTATTGCCACGTGGCCTCGCTTTTACAAGTCTCACTGAGTGAGGGGATAAGTGCCCTACCGTCACGTTGCGATTGTGTGACCACGTAGTTGTGCCTTACACTGTGATATTCCCTGTGGAGGTGTGCAGGTTTGAGAAGTATCAAATAATCACCTTTCATGAGGGCTGCATGGAGCCAAAGATTAATTAATTTACGCTTTAAATGCATCGTTTCTTAGGCATACTTACAAAGGCACTACAACAAAGAGGAAAAGAACGGACTCTGCTGAGAATACTCAGAGAATACTCAGCTGAGTATTGCTGATCACCGCCCAGCCCGCCCCGAGGAAACCCCAGCTCCACGGAAACTTCTGAGAAATACAGGTAGGAAGAAAAAAAAGGGAATAATTGTTCTTTTTTTCCTCCAATGGTGTCAAAAACCCAAGGTGTGGAAAACATGGATCAATTTCGACAGGCTGTCTCAGGGGAAAAAATAGTAAGAGGTGTTCCCAAACTTGTATTTTGAAAAAAGAATTCGAAAGGTTGGTTTTACAGCATTTCCCTGCTATGTCAATAGCAGTTAGTGCTCAGTACAGTAGGTTTATGTGTATGTGCTGTGAGGAAGGGCAGACCACGCAGCTCATCCTCCACGGGATGGGAATGATCCAGCACTGCGGACGCTCCAGGCACACTCCCCCCTACCTCCTGCAGGAGGTGCTTTACTCTGGAAGGCACGTGCAGGAAGAACAGGCTTAAAAATGTTAGAAAATACCATAGTAATTGAAATAATCTACTATTATATTTGAAAAAAAACCACAAAGGGTAGTGGGTTTTCTGAACACTGACGAAGGAAAACAATAGTACTGGGTTTTATAGGCAAAAGTTTAGCAAGCCAACATGTTATCTAGGGATGTGTTCTTTGAAAGGAATTACCTGTGTGCTCGGGATTACTGCAACATTATCCACAGCAGGGCAAGCAGCTCGCTGGCAGAGGCCAGATGTTACAGCAGATGTGCGTGTTCAAGGGCGTGCTGCTGTCACTGCAAATAGGCTTCAAAGGAGATTTTTACTTCTACCAAGTATGTTTGCTCCCTACAGATTGCTCTGTGATTCGTAAATCATATGTTAACTCATAAAAGATTGTGACTGGCAAAGCAGTTCATGTTTACAAAGAAGTGGTTCTCTTGTGTACATGCAAAAGCAAAATTAGAGAAGGGAAAACTGTGCTTCACAGCAGAAAGCTGCCTCGTGGTGCCAAGAGAGAACCTCACTTGTACAGAACTTGCCACTGCGAAGATTTGCTCGTCGTCCCAAGGAAAAAGGAGATACCAAAAGAAATCTAGAGGCTATAGGCATGGATAGAAAATAACTGGGGAGTTAACATGGATAAATGTGTCTGGGCAAAAAAGTAATCCCTGTGTTCCCTCACTATGTAACACATAACCATACCCAGGAATTTTCAACATTTATTCTATCAATCACTATGCAACCGCTAAGACAGATTGCTTTCAAGGATTATGGTTAATTAAGGTAAAGAGTAATTCCTGCTCCCATGTGTCATTAGGGTAAAATCCTGTAGCATAAAATGGCTTTGTTTTATTTTGCTGTTCTGCATACCAAGATATTCAAACAGTAATAAAGGATGAAGTTACATTATGAAGCCTGGGGCACAAAATACAGAACAGGTCTGAAATGAAAATTTCATCAGCTATATTGTAAGAATCAACTTTCTTTCAGGAAGTAACTGCATTTCGGACTCCGCTGGCTCCTGTTATCATCATCAAACCTCTCTGCTGGCTTCACATGAGAGCCGTTTCTATCAAACACAGGTCAGCCACTTCCAGAGACTTTTGATTCACTGGCGTTTATTTTGGCAAGCTCCCTTTTCTGCAAACATTTTCAGTACAAAAAAATACCTTTATAAACTGAGGTGCACTTCAGCAAAGGACCTCTCGCTTTCTTTACTAGAATTAGCATCTCTGTTATTTCCTCATTTAAATGCACGTCAACAAACAAAACTAGAGAGATTAATTCTGTAAAAGAAAATGTTTAAAAAGAAAGGGCTAATAACACACCATTATAGTGAAAAGTCAATTCCCTCTAGTCATTTCCCTGAAGATTGCGTGGATTTTGGTTCTGTTTTTATAGAGCAGATTGAAAATGTTGTGTATGTGACTAAAGGAAGCCTGGTTCTAATTCTGAGGGGAAAGGCAGGAGTTCTATGAAAATACCAGTGGCAAAGCAAAATAACTAATTTTATATAATGAAATGCAAAGCAAATCTCAAACAGCAAAATTCATAAATTAGTAGTTATGAGTATTACATCTGTTTTTAATTAACATATTCATAACACAAAGCATGAAAAGGCCTTTAATCATAGAAATGGGCTCCGACCTCTTTGAAAATTCTGGGGAAAAAAAAGAGAATTGCAGAAAAGAGGAGAGAAAATAAAAGCTTATTATAACACTAATCCCCATCAGGTCTATCCAACACCTGAAACCTTTTTCTGAGCACCATCAGAACTGTAACTACAGCCATTCTCAGGACTGCTGTTCCAGCTGTCCCACCCAGCGCAATGGTTGTTGCAGAGTGAAAGGGAGACCCAAATAACCACCACCAAGATGTCCCGCAGCTGTCCTACCACCATGGCTCCTGCCTACCCTTTGGTCTTGCATCAGATCATCGTCCCGGACTCACCACATCACCCTATTCACATGAATATATTTAAGAGAGCGGTTGGTGCTGCCAGCAAAATTGCTGCACCTTATAAAGCCTGGAGAAGCAATCTATAGAATCACAGAATCAACCAGGTTGGAAGAGCCCTCTGGGATCATCGAGTCCAACCATTGCCCTGACACCACCATGGCAACTAGACCAGGGCACTAAGTGCCATGTCCAGGCTTTTCTTAAACACCTCCAGAGATGGGGACTCCACCACCTCCCTGGGCAGCCCCTTCCAATGGCTAATGACCCTTGCTGAGAAGAAATGCTTCCTAATGTCCAACCTGACCCTCCCCTGGCGAAGCTTGAGGCTGTGTCCTCTTGTCCTATCGCTAGTTGCCTGGGAGAAGAGGCCGACTCCCACTCTACTACAACCTCCCTTCAGGTAGTTGTAGGCTGCACTAAGGTCACCTCTGAGCCTCCTCTTCTCCAGGCTAAACACCCCCAGCTCCCTCAGCCGTTCCTCGGAGGTCAGACCCTCCAGACCCTTCACCAGCTTGGTCGCCCTCCTCTGGACTCGCTCCAACACCTCAGCATCTTTCTTGAAGTGCGGGGCCCTGAACTTGCCTTTGTCACATACGTAACTGTTTTGATGAGGAGAGAAGTGTTTATCCAATATTCATTGGCCTATTGTCTCTAAATTCCATTTGTGTGTAAAATTATGGACTCAGTACTACTTTTCTTCTCTCCCTGCATTTTTTTTGTGTTTGGCCCATAGCAGTTAGATTATTTCTTACTCCCAGTGCTACTCACTGGGCTGTATGGAATAACTACTACTTTACAAAATATTTTTCAAGAGGGGAAGAACTGGGCTTTGATGGGGGGGTGAAATTTTGATCAAGCCACAGAGTACAGACTGATTTAAGCAACTGAAGTTAAACACACAAAATGTTAAGCAGTATATTTGTGATGAATTTATCTAAAACCGATTTACATAAATTGCTATATTAAAAATTAATGACTACAGCAAATCATTAAGTACTGTTAAAGAGGAACTAATTGTGGTGTTTTTTTAATTTGAAAGCTGTAGTTTTTTGCAAAGGGCAATAAAGCTTGTTGTCTTATTTTTATATAAACAACACCCATCAAAACTGAGTCGTTCTTACGTACCAAGAACATTGTACAAAGAGAGAGACGTAGCTGAGAATAATTGATTAAATGCCAAAATGAGACAGAACTGGAGATCTGCCCACAGCTTACAGGAGCACCAGTAGGACACCGATTACCCAGGGCAAAGCCTGAGCAGTAAAACTCCACTGCACACCCCTGTTTCCTCTGGGCAAACGGAGGTGCATGGCCAGGAAGAGAGCTGCGGGCACCTGAACACATCCCTCGGCCTGGACAACTGCTGGAAGAAGCCACTGTGGATCTTCACAGAATCACAGAATCAACCAGGTTGGAAGAGCCCTCTGGGATCATCGAGTCCAGCCATTGCCCTGACACCACCATGGCAACTAGACCATGGCACTAAGTGCCTTGTCCAGTCTTTTCTTAAACCCCTCCAGAGATGGTGACTCCACCACGCCCCTGGGCAGCCCCTTCCAATGGCTAATGACCCTTGCTGAGAAGAAATGCTTCCTAATGGCCAACCTGAACCTCCCCTGGCCAAGCTTGAGGCTGTGTCCTCTTGTCCTATCGCTAGTTGCCTGGGAGAAGAGGCCGACTCCCACTTCACTACAACCTCCCTTCAGGTAGTTGTAGACTGTACTAAGGTCACCTCTGAGCCTCCTCTTCTCCAGGCTAAACACCCCCAGCTCCCTCTGCCGTTCCTCAAAGGTCAGACCCTCCAGACTCTTCCCCAGCTTGGTCGCCCTCCTCTGGACTCGCTCCAACACCTCAACATCTTTCTTGAAGTGCGGGGCCCATCTTGGTGGGGTAGAGATCACCTGGAGGTGAGGATGTGGGCACAAACACAGCTCTTCATCCTACCTTGCAACATAAGCGCCTCTCAGTATTAACACCAACGCTGTTCTAATATTTCGGACTATTTTTCTTTTTAAACTATTGCAAAACTCGATGCGTTTTTAAAAACTTGAAATATTGTTTACCTCTTGCTCAATGTAACCCATATCCTCTCTAAAATAAACACACAGTGACTTTCAGCCCAGATTATAAACTAATTTTTTGAACTTCCTTAGTATCTACACCGGCAAACACCTATAATTTGGTACTTCCTAGCTAACGTCTCTCAGCTCATCTTTTCTGTTTCCTGTTTGATAAAAAGGAAAAATTATATTAGCCTAAACTGCCGCTAAACGATAACTGCTGGCAAATGCCTGCCACTGTGATTGTTATGCTTAACTAATTTAATTACAGCAATGGCAAATAAAAGCAGGCATGCCCTGTAAATCACAGCTAACTGCAGGAGCCGTGTCGATATCGAAATACCAGCCACTCCGATTACCGCAATTAATCCACCCATCCACTGATCTTTTCCCATGGTTATTCCACCAACAGCAGCCGGACAGAGCCAACCTGTTAGCACAGGCCCCGCTCCAACCTCTCGGCAGACAAGAGGAGCTGGGTTAAAGCAGCTCCACGGTGTCCATGAAGACCTGCCCACTTGTAAAGCTGTCCCACGGCTTCGGCAGAGTGAGCGCTCTGTCGGTGCAGCCAGCCTAGTGTGACCTCCCCTCCTGGCCCCTGATGCTCAGGCTCAGGAACACGTTACAACCTTCAGGAAGCTGAAACTGAAGATAAAGATCTGTGTGGTGTTCATTGAAACTCTCTGCTAAAGCCACAGCTTTGACCTTGAGCTTTTAGAAGAAAGGAAAAGTGTCAAGATGAGTCTTGGTTTTCTGTCATGATACTTTCCTCAAAAATGGATGGATGGATAAACACTTACAGAAACCAAACCACTACGTGGCCCTTGGGCTTAACATGAAATTCCAGACCCTGAGCTTCAGATGTAAAAGGTACCCAGATGATGAGTTGTTACCTCAAGTATTATGTACTTAAACCCCTGCTTTGCCTTCAGAATAAATAAACTAGCAATGACCAGCTTCTTGCAATAACTCTAACCCTTATTTTCAACCAACAATATCTCCTTCTGCCACTCCAGCAAAATGCATTTCTCACTAACAGAGACAGTGTTGGTGTTTCCAAAATTAGGGCTTCCAGAAGCAGCATCCTCCGCCAGCCTGCCTCCCTGCCTCGTTGGGGAATTTTTATTGTAGCCACTGAGGCAAACTAAATAAGTTTGTGCTCAAAATATAAAGATGTAATTAATGAATGCAACTGATTTTCTCTGAAAGTCTGCTAAAATACAGTTAACTAGTAAATTACGCTATAAAAGTTGTGTTATCACAGAATCAATCAGGTTGGAAGAGACCTCTGGGATCATCGAGTCCAACCATTGCCCTGACACCACCATGGCAACTAGACCAGGGCACTAAGTGCCACGTCCAGTCTTTTCTTAAACCCCTCCAGAGATGGTGACTCCACCACCTCCCTGGGCAGCCCCTTCCAATGCCTAATGACCCTTGCTGAGAAGAAATGCTTCCTAATGTCCAACCTGAACCTCCCCTGGCCAAGCTTGAGGCTGTGTCCTCTTGTCCTATCACTAGTTGCCTGGGAGAAGAGGCCGACTCCCACCCCGCTACAACCTCCCTTCAGGTAGTTGTAGGCTGCAATAAGGTCACCTCGGAGCCTCCTCTTCTCCAGGCTAAACGACCCCAGCTCCCTCAGCTGTTCCTCGGAGGTCAGACCCTCCAGACCCTTCACCAGCTTGGTCGCCCTCCTCTGGACTCGCTCCAACACCTCAACATCTTTCTTGAAGTGCGGGGCCCAGAACTGGACACAGGATTCAAGGTGCGGCCTCACCAGTGCCCAGTACAGAGGGACGATCACTTCCCTAGACCGGCTGGCTACACTCTTCCTAATAGAGGCCAGGATGCCATTGGCCTTCTTGGCCACCTGGGCACACTGCTGGCTCATACAACACTTCTTGCTACTATATCAAGGCAATCAAATAGAGTGTGCCAAATGGTTGCCTGCCCTTAATGCTGCCAACACTTGAGCAAGTAGGTCACCTCAAAAAGGAACTTTGATGTATTTTATCACTTTCACATGAGAAAGTTAATGTACGGGGTCACAATGTGAACTATCTTCATTTGTGACTTAAATATCCCTTTCCATGATCTATACTATCTTTATGGTACAGAACAGTTACACAACTGATGAAAGAGTCACGAGAAATATATCACCATTAACGTGAGTTGCATTTTTGTGGTATAAAAGCAGAAGATGGATCCTATCCTACCTCTATCAAGTGCTGTTGTTTTCCTTCTTATTCTCTCTTCACTGAATTGGGTTGTCCTCATTTCTCTTCCAATATGCCCTACTGTTCTACAGACTTCAGTTTATCCTCTCCCCTGGGCAACTTCTTAAGCATCTTGGCTCTATGTGAGATGGTTCTAAAGAACCAAACCTTGACAACTGCCTCCATGCACTGACAGCACAGAAAATGCCTGGTACAAAATGTTATGACTTACACTAGCCCTGTCCACAGGTGCAGGAACTGACGTAGGCCATGAGGAGCACGGATGTTCACATTGAAGGGATATTAAAATAAGGGCCTTGGAGGGTGATGAGTAGGAGCTGGTAGTAAACATACACAAAGATTGAGAAGGAAAAGGTAGAACTGACTTGACTACCCAAATCACCCACTACTAATAGAAGTCTTCAGCTTTCAGGTTTTCAAGCAAAATCTGTCATATATAGATAAAAATCAAGAGGAAAACCAAAGCAGCTAGGAGTTAATCCACAGAGTCCCTGCTGTACCTCCAGTATGCCTCATTTTGTTTAACACAAGGAAAACACTGGCTCAATTCAGAGTCCATTCTTTTTTTTTTGGTAACAATCTTACACTTTAATTTAACATAAACACTTTCTCCTTCTCCCAGGATAATGGAATGTACATAAGAAACCAGTTTCAAAGTTAATGTCACTTCTATGCATTTAGGACCTATTTATTGCTGGCATCTCCTTGAAGTACAGGGGAAAAAATGGCATAGTTGGGTCCTGGCGTGCAGGAATGTTGCATACTTTCCTACAAGGGTGACTGTATGGCACTGCTGTGACAAATAACGTGACACTATTCATAATTAGAAAATGCTGGTTCACTATGACTCCCTATAACAATTTCAACCACCTATAATATGCATTATTATTATTATTTTAGCTTTAAAAATTTTTCTGCTAGTCAATACCATGTTCAAGGAGCATCAAAGTTGTCAGTGACAGAAAAATGAGAATATGCTGAGAATATCAGTGTCTTTTCAAAATTACTCAGATGCCATTAAAAAATTTAGCAACTACTAATGAATGCAGAAGATTAAAACAAATGCATTTAAAACTCCTAAGGAGATTTTTTATTAGAATAAAAATTTGAATAATAAAAAATATACATTCTAATGATTTTTATTAAAATAAAAATTTGAATAATTGCTCCAGTGCTAGCTATGCATGTACTTTATTAATAGTCTTAAAAAGTTCAACTTAGAAAACTACCCGTTTAATTCCACTCACTTGAACTCTTCAAGAAAAGACATTAATTGGATTAATTCTTGGTAACAATAATTGCAATGGGTATTGTATTTAACTAACAGAGCAATTACTTTTTTCCTAAAGGACAGAAAATAAGCTAACGAGCACCAACTGCTGAAAATGCTTGGTGCTAGAACAACAAATTACAGCCTGATTTTTTGCAACAAGCACTTCTTAAGTTTCTATTTTTACTTTAACTAAGCACACAGCTATGCTTGATGCCATCTGCTAGTAACAACTTCTGTCTTACACCTTGTTCTGTTTTCCACGTCAGCAAAGGCAGGGAGAATTCTGTCATACGTTTTAGCAGAAGCAGGTTACGGACATAAAATTGTCATTTCTTTGGTGTCTTCCTTTTCTGTCCACCTTTCTTGAGCGAAATGTTCCTGAAGGGTAAAAGCAGGTTCCCCTCATCACCCCAAACATCCCTTACCTGCATGCCTGCTCTTCTCCACATGCTTATCCCCTTGACTGACACACATGAATATCTGTGCCTAAGAAATCAGGGATGCCTCTGCAAAAACCAGGCAGGATTTCACAGCCTGTTCAAATTTTGTATGGTCAACTCAAAATGTGATTTTACATTTGTGTCTTATGCTTCATGTACCTTCACACACATGACTTTCTTTTTACCTCTGTAACTCTGCTATTTACTATTCTTTATCTACTCCACTATCTTTGTGCAGTTCTGTATCTTCAGCACTTCTAAAATTCAGGGATTTGACACAATTTTCTATTTCCTATTTCTGAGTACGCCAGGGCTTCAGTTTAAGGTTCGCAGCCAGAAGCAATAACTGGCAAAATGCGTGGAAAAAAGAGACTACCTGAAGGGAGGTTGTAGTGCAGTGGGAGTCGGCCTCTTCTCCCACGCAACCAGTGATAGGACAAGAGGACACAGCCTCAAGCTTTGCCAGGGGAGGTTCAGGTTGGACATTAGGAAGCATTTCTTCTCAGCAAGGGTCATTAGACACTGGAAGGGGCTGCCCAGGGAGGGGGTGGAGTCACCATCTCTGGAGGGGTTTAAGAAAAGCCTGGACATGGCACTTAGTGCCATGGTCTAGTTGCCATGGTGGTGTCAGGGCAATGGTTGGACTCGATGATCCCAGAGGGCTCTTCCAACCTGATTGATTCTGTGTGATTCTGTATGATTAATAAAAATATTACCCCTGCCTTCAAAACTCTGCTCAATTATGGTCTCAGATCACCCTAACAGCAACACTACCATGATTTCCTTAATTTGTGCATCGAGTTTCCCTTTCATCGAATCAAGCAGACATCTGCTTATATGTCACTATGTGCTTTGTATAGAGTAGAAATCTGGTGTACCTTAAAACTTCAATACAGAAAATGGAGGAAAAGAAATTTATAAAAGGAAAATTTGCAATTCGTTTTCTGAATGTGTTATTTCCAACACACAATGCTGCTTTATTACTCACTTTGTAATTTCTTTATTCGCAGGCAAGTAAATCTTTAAAGTAAACACAGGCATTGCACAGGCTAGATGATTTTTTTTAGCTTCATTTACAAAGTCTGAACTGAGTCTTCACAGCTGATAAAACAGTAGTAAATAAACGTGCCTTTTCAACGAGCATTCTAGGCTAATCACTCTTTCCAGTTACCAACACGTGTCTTTAATCTCCTCTCATCATAATTCCTCCCTACACCTTCCCTTTCATTCAGGATTGCTACTTTTAACCACTCAATGTTCTCCTCATAATGCTATGAGAGAAGTTGCACTGACTTTGATCTGCCAACTGATCTTCTCTGATCTGCTTCCCCAACTTACCCTGCAGGTTGAGCAAAGGTCTTTCCATCAGGGGACACTTCACGCTGTTGCTGGTATTAAGGCTCCTTCATGATTTGCATTTGGGAGAGTGGCAAGGACAAGCTCAGCCTTAGCACCATCCCAGGGCAGCGTGGTAAGTGCAATTCCTGACCAGCCCCATTCAGTAGGTCTGGCCCTACCTGCTATGGCCTCAAACACAATCTGCCTGCAGAGGAAGCTGGGAAGAAGTGGTGATTTATACACTATAATGTTCCTTTTCCAAGTTATCGCCAGTAAATCCTCAGCTGTTCACTTGGACTGCTCTGTGTTTCTAGAAAAGACCAATATGGATACTCTGGGGACAAAAAATTGCCTACAGTAAGTACTGTATAAAATAAATAAGACAAAACAAATACTCTGGACCAGTGCACAAAGTAAACGAATTTTCTCTACTGATCCAACAGTCAATCCTTAACAATTCCCCACTTTTCTGCCATTTCTGGGCTTACTCTGGGGAGGACAAAAAAGCAATGGACAACTTCAATAAGCTCTGATATCCTCTATTTCATTCCTGGTGTTCTCAACGCATTATGAGGTCAAAGTAAAACTCTTAGCAGGTCATATTTCTGTGCCCTTTCATGCATAAGCTCGAATCAGCAACTTCAAAGCTATTCCACTAACGCTTAAGGTGCAAAAAGATGCAGGAGGCCTGCTGAGGTAACAAAATAAAGGGAGAGGAAACAAGCTGACTTGGAAAGTCCTGGCAACTCAAGCTGTCTCTAGCACAAAAGACTGCATCACAAAGCACGTTACAGAAAACAAATAGCTTTTATTCTAAGCTATTTTTCTGTCTGACGCTAATTACATTCTATATATTATATTTCCTTGATTTTTTTTTTTCTTTTCAAAAAAACCCCTAAGGATAGTCCAATTGTGTCACGGCGCACAGACTTAAAATTGCTTTGCTGACCTGAAACAGAAACTGTTCTTTCCTTTTTAAAGCATAAACATGCTGCTGCCAAAGAAGTAGTCAGAAGAATTTAAGGTAAAAACTAGTGTTGAACATAAAAGAATCCTCTAAGTATTAATGCATCTAAAATGATAGCTGCAAATCTTCAAATGAAAAACAAGCACATAAATGCCATAGAAATAAAACCTGCAGAACTCTTCTAAGCTCAAAATCAACCTTGTGTCAGTAACTGCTGGAATACTAGGTTGATGCATGTCAATCATACACACCCAAATGAAAACCAGCACACTCATTCACACGCAAACACTGATTTCCTAAGAAGAATTACCCATTCTGCGCTCACTATACTTGATTACAAAAAGAAATAAAACTGAAATTACTGCCAGTGTCTAAGCAGCTCAAGCAGTTTTAGAAGAAACTCATTTCGTAACCTCCTGTGAAAAATCAAACCAGTGAGTAAATATTTTCCCACTGCAAGTAATGTTATTTAAAATAAATTTCAGTCTTACCTTAACTTTAAGCACAGAAGAAAACATTTTGGCATCTTCAGACACTCCTCCAATGTACATTTTTTTGGTGAAGACAGGCTCGTGGTCATTTTCATCCTTCACGTCAATAAACACCCTGGCTGTATTACCTAAAAGAAAGAATGACAAGTATACATAGAACATTTGGCAATAAATCCTTACACCTACTGGAGTTCAAACATTTACAGCCCAAACAGATCACGCAAGATAAGTGCACAGATAACACTGTAAAAATAAATACATTAGAAATAACAGCACATTTGGTATGAAAAGTATGAAGTTGAAGGAAGTAAAGAGATTTCTTTTTCTTTTGTACTCTACCTTCACTGTTTCTGCATTTGCCATTTTTTCTGAATGAATCTTGAGCTGAAATTTGTACCTTTACAGAAAACGATTCCCATTATCTGTACACCTGCCCTTTGCTATTAGGGCTATCTGAATTTGCCTGTGAGCAAAAACCTGCCATGGCTTTCTTTAGAATCACAGAATCAACCAGGTTGGAAGAGCCCTCTGGGATCATCGAGTCCAACCATTGCCCTGACACCACCATGGCAACTAGACCAGGGCACTAAGTGCCATGTCCAGGCTTTTCTTAAACCCCTCCAGAGATGGTGACTCCACCACCTCCCTGGGCAGCCCCTTCCAATGGCTAATGACCCTTGCTGAGAAGAAATGCTTCCTAATGGCCAACCTGAACCTCCCCTGGCAAAGCTTGAGGCTGTGTCCTCTTGTCCCATCGCTGGTTGCCTGGGAGAAGAGGTCGACTCCCACTGCGCTACAACCTCCCTTCAGGGAGTTGTAGACTGCAAGAAGGTCACCTCTGAGCCTCCTCTTCTCCAGGCTAAACAACCCCAGCTCCCTCAGCCGTTCCTCGGAGGTCAGACCCTCCAGACCCTTCACCAGCTTGGTCGCCCTCCTCTGGACTCGCTCCAACACCTCAACATCTTTCTTGAAGTGCGGGGCCCAGAACTGGACACAGGATTCAAGGTGTGGCCTCACCAGTACCAAGTACAGAGGGACGAGAGAAAGGAAGCTCTTTGGGGAAAATATAAGAGAAGACCTGTAACTAATTTTTCAAATCAACAGAAAAGCACAAGTAAGAATATTGTACTTCAGTAACACAGGTTTTGGTCACATTAAATCCTCACAAGTGTTACAGAGAGGTAATGCACAGGTGATGTATACTAGTAGTTCCATTGCAAACAGCAATTATTACTCCCTCCCACGCAAATGCCACGGTGTCTCTAAACTCCCAAGTGTTCACACCATGGCGCTGGCAGACACAGCCTCTGGATGAACAACGGGACACTTGGCATTGCGGGTCAGCGCAGCGTTTCCTTTACCTGCTTGAGCCAGAAAGCACAAACCTCTGACAGGTCTGACCATGCAGCCTCAACACCTAACGAAGTTACTGTGTTAATTGAATGCATGCCTAAGTCTGTCTGCATCACAAACCTGGCCTGGCCCATGGGAACTGGAGAAGTATTAACTTCCCCTTTAGAGGTTCAGCACATCTTCACGCAAAATACAGCTGTTAATTTGTGTCTTATTAAACTGTTACTGATCCACCCCATTGAACAGTAAACGTCTCTCTCCTCCTGCAAGGAAAAAAACATCTAGCAAAAATTATGGACCTAGTGCAAAAAAAGATTCAACTGCTCAGTAATCTACACCAACATCTGTTTGCCTCTTTCAGACTTGTATAATCCAGAAAGATTGCTGGAAATGATGATATCCAGTTCATTAAAACCACATGTTCAAGTGATAAATTGCCTCAATTCAGAGCTGCTTTTCCCAGCTTGTTTCAGTGCCAGGGTAATTTAAATGTTGCCCAGGTGCCATGTCTGAGTGAGCTTCAAAACGCAGTCTCATTTCGAAAGAGCTTAGTAGCTGTATGTTTAGGGGACAAAAAATTAAACCCCAGACTGTTTCTTAGACTGCCAGAGTCACCAAAGGTCTTCGGTCTATCTGATGGTCCAACTGATGGGAGACAAATGAAGACTTCATAAATGTAACTGAAATCTGAGAGAAACATTTACAATGGCATCTAATGCAGAGAGAAGAAAAAAAAAAGAGAAAAGAAAGAAAAAATGGAAATGACATTTCCTCTGAGGAATAATGAGTTATTCACCTTCTACACTGATCTGTGCAGATACGTTAAACAACTTGTAGGTGCTGTAACTTCATGGGAAAATGATTTCACGGCAAGCTCTCTTTTTATGGACGTGAAAAAAAAAGCCATAATCCAACCTCTGAATGAGTGTAATGTGGCCATAATGGTGCATTTGTAATCATCCCTGGCTTGCTCGTGTTCATTTTAAAAGAACGCTTCTTACCTTGACTACACTATTTATTACAGCAAGGAAAAATTTCAGTCAAAGAGGTCCTATGAACAGTCAAAACTCTTTCTTCTTAAACCAGATCCTTAACGTTTCTGGCTGCAATATTAAGTTACAGTTAGAAACTGCAGCCCTGGTGAGAAAAACAAGATACCCAGGCAGGCTTTGGCACTCAGTTACACCCTTCAGGGAAGAAGGCAACTGCAGCACGATTACGGGCAATGTGGGTAAGTGACCTTGCCCTGCTGAGCTAATAAACAGTCATATCTATCAATGGCTGGCACCAGTTTACTGCTGGAGGGAAGATCCTAACAGTATCCTGTTCAGCGCTGGCAGGACTCCTTCATCGTTTCAAAGCCAGTTGTGGGGAGGTAGCTTAGCCTCGTGCTACGTTTGCTTTGCAATTTGCTCATAAACATTTGTTTAATTTGCTGGTAGGTCTCCGAGCTGGCAAAATGCTGCATTTGTTTAGCGACGGTTGAACGCTTTGAAAATGAGAAATGAAAGTTATTGCATTAGGAACAAAGCAAATTAAACATCCTGCATACATGCAGACTAAGATTTGGCATTGTTAACGTTGAATTAAAAATATACCTTCGTTTTATTTTACTGCCTGATCTTTATACACAGCTTATATTTCATTCATTCTGGCAGACGGACGGGAACGTGGCACCTGCGAACTCCTCGCTCCCGCGTGCTTTTTATCCAATCCCAACCCACAGCTCACCATAGCGAACGACTCCAGCCAGTCACAGAGGATGCCTTACTCTCACTTCAGAAAAAGCCTAGAAGAAGCGCACGTTAAAATCCCTCATCAGAAACTGTGCCACATGTGTGAAGGTCCTGCACGGACCATCAGTCCGATCTCTCCTGCACGCGGGGCTCCGGTGACAGAGACACGGGGTACGGTGCTCCTGTGACCACCACCTCTGCACCTCCAGTGCCCTGCCTGATTGAACAGGGCGCCCAAACTGAGCATGATCTTACAGAGTCTGGTTACAGCATTAGGCTTGTTTTTCCTTCATATTCCAAATATTTAGTGCTTGTTCTAAATATTGATTTTGTGTGGCTCGAAGCCCTCTCTTCTGGTACCTGGAGGGAGGCAACAGCATCCATTATCATGCGCCCTGTTAGTTACTGGTACTCTCGCAGGTAGGGCAGCGAACACTGAAGGACACCTATATTTACACTCACCTTCCAGAGGGGAAATTTTGTATCCCCATGAATGCCAACATTCCTGTCACTAAGGATAACAGGAAAGAATTTGTTGACTTGTATGTGAATTATGTGTTCAATGAATCGGTACGGAAACCATTTGAGGACTTTATGCAAGGGTTTTTAAGAGGCTGCCCAGCTAGAAACTGGAAGATGTTTCTCCCTGTAGAGCTCCAGATTGTTCTCCAGGGACACACAGTATTTGACTGGCATCTGCTGGAAAAGAACGTGATGTACAGTGAGTACAAAAGGTTTGATCGAACCATCAGGAATTTTTGGGCTGTGTTTCACAAACTTCTAGAAGAAAAAAAGAAAATGTTTCTTGCTTTTTTGACAGGATCCGCTCAAATCCCTGCCTATGGACTGGAATATTTTACATTTGGCATTGCATATCTTCAAGCAGAAAATCCAGATGAGATGTATCCTCCTGCCAATACCTGCAGCCACATTTTGTTTCTCCCCAAATACAGCAGCAAAAGAATACTCAAGAAAAAGTTGCTCTGTGCCATGGAGCATAATGAAACTTTTGGCCTGCGCTAACTCTGGGTCACGAGCACTTTAAAGCAAAAATAAGAAAACAAATCTTTTTTCACTTGTCATTTTTTTCCCTTAATGACTCCAATTTACTGGTTTCTACCCTGCCTTATTTTTACTGTACATTATAAACACTTGAGCGTGTGTATTCACTGAGATTTTATATTGATTATAAAAATGAGCTTAGACCAGATGCCTGATTTTTAGATTATAAAGTTAAGAAAGAAGACTTGTATCTAACATGCTTCCAAGAAGCAAGCTGATAACCAAGTATATTTACATAAAACCTTGCTGCTTTGGTATTCTAGATCTGGAATCCAGCTCCTGTTACATTCTGTTTCATGGATTCCAGGAGTTGGGACCAGAATTTACTCCTTCGTGGCACTTCTTGTGAGACCTCATGCAATCGAAGTATAATTCTTACTACTGTGACTGAGCTACCTAAATTTACCTACCTAAATAGCTGGCCAGGTAAAAGAAGAAAGGATATTTCCCTGGACAAAGCAGCACAGGGCTGCCAAGATGGCCAAAAACTGCGGAGAAGAAAATTGAGTGCGACAACTGCCTTCCTTCAGCTGTGAGGGAAGAGCTTCTCTGCACGCAAAGTGCGCAGATAATATTTGATAAGCAAACAGCTCCTTTAGTTTTACTGCACGTTTTTATTGCTGTCACACATTTGCTGTCTGGATCTTTCACACCAATTAGTTCAACAGTCACGAAGGTCAGGTCAGCCCTCAGACAACACACTGCAAAGGAAGTTTCTGCACCCCAATCTCCTGCAAGGTCTCCTGTGTCCCAGGAACCTGAGGATCCTCTGAAAGACATAAAACCAGTAGATCATGGATGACTAACCTAGAAAACAAAACCAACAACAAGAACTCCAGGGAGCTGGTCAGAACTAGTGTGTGCCAGCATTTTCACAAGTCTTCCCCAAACATGCTTGTTGAAAACCCTTGTGCAGCATCACTGCTTATCTAAGGAGCGCTAATAACATGCCTGAGCCTGCAGCTTCTCGCCAGGCTGCAGAAATTAAGCTGAACTAAAGCTTTTTGAACACCAGGACAGTGTCGACCATGCTTTGAGCGTTACCAGATTTGTTTTGCATTAGGCTTGCACCGATGATACCACACTTGTCTTCTGCAACAAGCCAAAGCAGCCATCGATACAGGCGCTCTTCGTGCGTCGGTAATTTGAACATTAAAAGCCTGCAGTGGCTGTTTGTTCTGCAGTAGGTACCAGCGGGTTCTTCTCTTTTAAAAGTTCATTTTACTCAACCTGGGAATGAGAACTGGAATTCAAAAGGGTTCGATAGCACTTTGCTTTACTACTACCTTATAAGTCTGTTGAGCAGACTTGGTGCTTTGGCAGGTGAAATAAACTGAACCGCAGCTGCGCTCAATCTCGCCTTACTAAATGTGGCAGAACCAAATAGAAATCAGCCCCGAATATTTTTCAATGGCATTTTGATGGCAATCAGCATGCGCTCATAAAGCCTGGAGAGGCTCATATGCCGCAGCTGATCAAGAGCAGTGCTAAAAGAAGCCTCAACGAGATGTGAACAGCAACGTACTTAGAACAGCACTGAGCCAAGGTCTGGTTTAAATGAATATATAACGTCTTTTTCTGCCAAATAATTAATCGAAAGGGAGCTCACATTTATGCAGTCTCTGTAAAATACATTGTTTTGTTGCCCAGAGAAATCTGAAGTTCGTCCCAGTGGCTTTCAGGGAAACCACCCCAGAGCTGCGTGGCAGAGGAGGCAGATTCACAGCTCTTCAGGCTCTGCAGCATATTTTGTCCATCTGTCACGTCGCCCAGATTCGGGGACTGGCAGCCAACTTATTAAACACCATCAGCACCAACTTTTGCAACATGTTTGAAACTAAAAATGTAAGGCTACTTGAAAAGTCAATAATCCAGGGATACAGAATTAATTTTTCATATTTAACTCGGTAAAACTATCGTTCCCAATTAGTACGGAGCAGCTGCAGGATTTTGGTTGCAAAACTAGTTTTATTCCTTTTCATTTTATGATTCACAAAGGTTTAGTTTGTGATTAGAAAACCAAACCCATTCCAGGAGAGACAGAACTGTTCTCCTTTCACCCTCGATCACCCACAGCAAAGCCCTGCCTCACAGCTGGGACTACAGCAGCCATTTGACAACAGAAATAACCCTCCTTGGGCAGTGCCTCTGCATATGTCTGGGGAATCCACATGCATCACTTCTTGCTTGGGGCCGTGCCAGAGGCGAAAAATAATTCTAACTTAATGAGTAAAACATGTAAATAATAAATTGAAAGGTGCATTTTTGCCTAACGATCTTTCAATACCAAAATAAAAACCAACTCTACCAAGATCACCTGCTCACACCTGGCAGTGAATGTAATATTTAGGACACCTGATTGAACTGAAAACATGTGGAAGAGTATTTCCCTCTCAGCTGGTCTAACGCTCTTGAGATACATTACCTCTTGCTTGTTGAATTCTACAGCTAAGTTATTTTTAATAAAAATTCACGCTACTCAATTCTGCAGCACCCACAAGAGTCTGGAGGGATATCTTGTTTCAGCTCTCCCCTGTGCCAGGCTGTACGCAGACACAAAGAGGGCACCTGCAGGTTCTGAGAAGGAAATCTGTTTATCAAGACAGTGCAAGCACAACCACTAAAGATAACAAATTCAATGTTTGCTGTGCTTTTCATTTCTTTGTGGTTCCTCTTAAAAGACAGCAAAACCACCACGCAGCTCCGTCGTTATTCTTGCATCTCTAGGAATGTGAGACACGTGCTCGCTGCTCTTCCTTTCCCTGCTCTTTAATTAGAGCCAATCAAGTCAGCAAGAGTGCAAGCGAAAATAAAAATGCAGGAGAGATGACAGTGGGACTACAAGCAATGCCAGAAGTCTCGTAATGAAGATGCAGGTGTCAATATCAGGGACGTAGGGGAGAGTTCCACTGCACTTACAAGTCCATGGCACAAGAAACGCCCCTTTTCACCCCTGCCATGAGAACGTGACTCACTGGGGAGGCAGAAGCGTCTCACAGTCAGTCTCAGAGACGATCAAACCAAGACAAAATCTACAGCAGAGCAACCTGCAGTCAGAAACACTCCCCCTGGCCTCCCTCCCAACAACTGGTGGAGCAGGAAGCTGTTAACGCAGGTAACTTCGAATGAAGGCAAACCTTTCACGCGGCACTGGGCCAACTGGTAACACCTCCACCTGTAAGGTTTAATTTCTAAACAATCTGTTTGCATCCGTGTCCATTCGCAGACAGCCCCCGGAACAGCCCAGAGGCCTTGCTGAGCACCCGGAGGACAGGTGAAGCTACGTGCAGACGGCAACGATAAGGTGAGATAAGAGTGAATGACAACGGCCGTCGGCAGCAGTTCAGTGAGCACCAGTGTGGTGTCAGGCTGAAAGGGTCAGACGTACGGAGCTGGGGAACAGAGACATGCTCTTCTCAGCTGCTGCAAACTGTGAACACTGGAAAAAGTGAGACTGAATCCTGCACCCACACTCAGAGGAATCTGGAGGCCCTTATGTCCGTGGTGTTCAAAAGCAAACATATTCTGGCTCTCTTGTCAATATACACCTCTCTCCAGATCAAAGGGCAAAGCCCTGGTGCCTGCCACCACCGTACCTGTTTCATCTGCCTGGCACAGGGACCAGATGCCCACTAACGCTTTGATTCTCAAAACTGGGACCGTGTTTACTTTGGTGTAAGCCCCCCTCTTCTCCCCTTCTTGTCTGTACCGTCCCACTGCTCTTTCTTACTGTGTTTGGGCAGTACTGTCTCTTCGCTGCTCCCTCTGGTTTCCCACAAACCCCTCTGCTTCCTCCTCACCCTTCCTTCCTTGCCACAACAAGGTTATTGCTCTGCCCACGTTTCCCTGGGTATCAAACTGCAGGACAGTGAGATGCTGATGAAAACTTTGTGAAGAGCTGACCATGTTCCAAGGAGGCACAAGGTGATGTTTCTCCTGCTCTTGTTCCAGAAGTACTGGTTTAGTAAACGGTTAATTGTACCGATACATTCCCTTCAGCTCACTAATTCACAACTCCTTCTGGGAGGACGGAGCTGCTTGCTCTGTGATACATTACAGAGCAGCACCTTCCAGTTGCAGAACACATCCTGCCACACACAGGTTTGTGATGTTCCCTTATGGATCAGTTTTTCTTTTGTTTCATCTTTTCCATGGAGGATAAACTCACTGAGAGCTAATAATCACAATCCTAATCTGACCTACAGTATACCACCGGGCTATGGTCTACTGTGATAGACAATCTAAGAAGCTAAGAGCAGACAGAAAAACCCCCAGGCTGCTAAATTTAACTGAATTGGAGAAGTCCATTAACACTGAAGGTCTTTCAGGGCTCAGTATCACCAGTCACTGATTCCTCAAGCCAGAATTCCAACCTTTTAAAATCACTGTCATCAGAAAACCTAACTCTTTTTCCATTCAAATGAAGTAAAAATGCACTGCAATTTCATATTATGAAGTTTCAGTCAAAGTAACTCATTTATGGAGTTTGCTTCAGCTGAAAGCAAGAAAGAGTGTGATTTTGCACGATTTAGCATCATATTTTAAACACCCAGTTTAAGTCACCAATTTTACGTTCTCATACTCCAAAGGACATCTCAATTTACTTTCCTCATTTATTTATTCAGTTCTTACTACACTATCAGCTGGTGCTATCACTGAATGACAAGCTTAGTTACACTTAATGCAGTATCATCCACTTTTCCACTACACAGATGGAAACTCAAACTCCTATTTCTATATAATTATCTTCTATAATACCATGGAGTTAAAAACAATTTGGTACCTAGCTTCTGAATTGTGTAAAACGCAGCACTGCTTTGTGGCTGAGCAGTTCATCAGTGCTGTGTTATCTAGCTCCAGAAGGGCTCATCATCGCAGCTCCAGACTAAGCCATCAATTCCCTGCCAACAAATTCCAGAAGGGTTCACCGATTCGGTGGTATCTAACCCCGGAACTGGCAGCAGTTCATTGCCGTCGAATGTCAGAGCCGTGTATTAATTCAGTGTCACATAATTCTAGAGAAGGGCATTCAAAGTCACCTGTCTCCAAAGAGGTTCATCATTTCAATGTCACCAAAGTCCACAGTGGTGCATTAATTCCGTCTCATCTCCTTCCACTGTAGTTCATCAATTCAGTGCCCTGAAACTCTGAAGTAGTACTTAACCTGATTAAAACTCATCAAGAGAGAAAAAGGTGCTGAGAAAATGGAAAGAAATATATCATACAAATGTAGGAATCAAACCTAGAGGTCAAGGGATCTTCATTGCAAAGACAGAAGTGATTTAGTTAGCCAGATACCTGTAAAGTATTTTAAAAATATACATCTACCAAATTCTTTAGCTACCCATCCAGCACCGTGCACATTCAAACCCCAATACATGCTGTATACTCCTGGATTTCCAAACACATACAGCAAGTGCGTATCTTACTTTACATTGGACCAAATTCAAACTCCAGTCATGACCAAGTCTCCCCAAATAAAATAATTCAGCCATCACCTTTTTAAAACTGCTGCCCAGCTGGGAGAACTGCTCTAGTGCAGACTAGGAGTGGGAAGAGGGATGCAGAGGCCACTGCTTCCCTGACCGGTGAGGTCTGCCCAAAGACCTCTGCTGGAACCTGCTTACTCCCTCGGCTGCTCATCCACGTCAGAGAAAGATCTGGAAAAAGCTGCACAGGAGCCTCATGTCTTTGCTGCGTATGGCCTGGTCACATTTTATCTTTATGAACTTTAAAAATCCGTAAGCAAACTTTCATGAAGTACCAATTTCAGTATCACGAGCAGGTTCTACAGTAGTGTATGTATATAGTAGTATATATAGTAGTGTATATGTATATATACACAGAAGAACCAGACTTGCACTCTGTTTAAGTTACTATGCTGAAAAATCTGAATTTTGACCTCTAATTTATACATAATACTCTTAAGCATATGCACCGAACTGGCACTGAAATAAATTAGAGATGGGGTCCCTAATATACATGCCTATTATTGTATCCATCAGAACAATAATTAGAAGACTAATTATAGAAAAAGGGCAGCAGAACCAGCCTAGTTAGTTAAGGGTGGCCCTTCATTTGCAACCCTCAGGCTATTAACTCTGTGAATCACAACCTGCAGCGTGGGAAAGTCTCTGTCTGCCGTGGAACAATGTTGTCACCTTTGACAACAACGGGCTGGCCCTTTGGCTCTCTGCCTGCCAACACGCCAGCCAAAGAGCCCAGAGTGAGCAGCTAAAGCCAAAAAGCTGACACAGCTCACAGCAAGGGAGAAAAAGGGATCACACCGTGCTGAGTCCCGACTTCCCCAGGGCTCTCTGTGCCTGGACACAGGCACAATGAATTCTCTCTTGCTCAGGGCAGGTGGAAAGGTGACAGTCTGACATTAGTGATGGATGAATGACCAATGGAAATTTTTTTGCCCCTGATTTGCCACGGAGACCTCCTTGGGAACAGAGGTCAAACCAAAGGCTGCGGCAGCACAACCCCTACAGCACCACGCTGCCAGTAACGCTTTAAAAGAAGCACTCGAACTAAAATTGCTCATTATAATACTGGGGGCTTCCAAAAATTGTGAGGAGGTTTTATTATGTGGTGCCCAAATCTCACTGACGTTTAGAATCAGCCTGGTACCAGCATTTTGTTTATGGTGTCTCCCTTGATTGACAAGTAACTAAATATCGGTTATCTGCACAAAACTGAAGTCTGAAATAAATTGGAACTCCATTTGTTTGTCATGGTTTCAAAATACCAATGTGATGGCCTCTCTTGGACAGACATTTGTAAGTGAAAGAGGCTGAAGTTTTCCCCTCAACCTGTTAGATCTGGGGGATATTTTTGTTCAGGATGAGCCTGCTTTTTTCCAGTGCTAAAGACTTGCTCTATGAGTAACACTGGTAGAAGTCAGAGGAGAAAAAAGCTCCAGCCACCTGCAAAAGATCTGGCCCACAGCTCATACTGGAATGACTGTGGCTGCAGAACAAATGACTTGAAATAAACTTACATTCCATTTGAAATGAAAGGAGGTAATATTTTCACAGGCTTTAAACAAATGTTCAGTTCTTCACTGCCCTGGGCTTATTTGCCTTGCATCCATGATGCTCCTTAGCCAGAGCAGGGAAAAACTGAGGCTCACAGAGACCACAAATATGGAAAAAAAAAATTGAGACAACAAACACAATCTGTGTTTTCTTACTAGGGCCCAGCTGTGGCTTAAATAGGAAGTTGTATAGGATGGGACAGAATGCTAAGTGAGCCAGATGTTTGAAAGCCAGACTTCCCAGACCTTTTCCTTAGAGGAATGATGATAAAAATAATCAAAAGACCTTTCAAATTACTTTTATTAAATAAAGAAAACCATTAAAGGGAAAAAGAAAACCCTCACCATGAGACAGAGCCAAAGCAAAACAGTTTGTAAATAACCTCCTTCCTGCCTAGAGATGCTGCAAAGAACCTTCTTGTCTTTGTCACTGCAGGTCCTTGCCTCCAGTTTGCTCGCAGTTGCAATAAACTCCACGCAGACCCTCAGGGGTGCTGAAGGAGTCTTTTTCTTCCTGTCACCCTTGCTGTCACCCATTCCTCTCGGTAGTGCCCCAACCTTTGCTGCAGTGTCACCAACCCAGAAAGGGAGGAAGTCTGTATTTGGGCTGTATAATGTGTTTATGAAAAACCAACCGTGACATTCCATCACAAAAAGCCATAATTACACTGAAAATGTTCAATTTGTGCCATCAACTGGCTCACACGCCATCATCACCGTTGTATTTCTGACAACAACACAAGGTCACTAGCTAGAGTGAAGCTATCAATATGCTCAAAAAATAACAATACATATGTATATTGAAAAGAGAACTGAAAATAGGGATCTTTAAACTTACTTTTGGAAGGGACACGCAGATTGGATCGTACCACTTGTAAGGAGTCTGCTTGAATTCGAAGCTCGTAATTTTTCACACTTTCATAATCCAGAGACTTTTTAACTGAGATCACGCCTGTTCTGTTATTAATAGCAAACACATCTGAAATCCAGCAAAAACAGAAGGAACTTTCTAGGATGCATAAACGCTTTTTTTAATCCCTAAGTGCTGCTATGTTGGTGACGACACTATTCTCTGACACTGTCTTCAGAAACCTGTTCCCATCCCTCCCCCTCAGGCCTCTAAAAGCCCATACAACTCCTCTTTGAAGCTGTCTTCAAAGGAGCACAGCAGCTGAATCTGACCTGGGACTGGAAATAACCAACTTGAGGACATGCCAGCAAGAGCAGACAAGACAAACAGCCCACTCTCACATAAAGGAGGACAGGACGGGAAATTCTTCCCCATCCCTCCAAATAATTTAGTGTAATTTTGCTTAGAGATTTCAAGATGGATCATGAATAGCACCCAAGAAGGATGCAAATGCAGGAATGATGCTTTGTTTAAATATCAGGCTCTAATCTAATACCTGTGGGTACAGCGTGGCAAAGTCTATAAAGCCTTAACAGAGATTTCTAAGCAAGAAGCACAACTCCACAAAAGCTATGTATATTCTTAGTTCAATATGCCATGGATTCACACCATGTGGCACTGATGGGAATTTTCACAGCAGTGAGAATTTCATTGTATTGTAATTTTTATTGTGATTCTGCTAACTAAGCTGATCTCTAAAGGTGTGATAATGGCAGTCCCTCCTGCTTGTACAGATCAAGTGGGGTTTCACCTCAGCACTTTTATATTTCTAACCACTATTTCTTGAAGAATTCTGATGCATGCACTAGGCTCAGCATAATCACTAAGACCGAAATATTAGTACTCACCTTCTTCATTTCCTGAAACAATTGAATACACAATTGTCTGGTTCAAGGCAGCTGCTGTAACGACTGCAACCACGGTTCCTTTTGGGGCAGTTTCACTCACGGGTGGGGGTCTGCAGAATTGAACAAAAGTATTTGTGTTACCCTCCAGTTGCCTGAACAGCAGATTGCTGAAACTTATTCCTCAGGTGATCAGTTCCATCCATCTATTTGGCTGCCAAAGCGAGAGGATCTGTTGTTACAGAAAGACTTATTAAAAGGTTAAACCTTTGCCTCTGCAAACGCAAAAAAAAAGTCTAACCGACAAGAGGGGACAATATAAAGACGTCTCTTTGATATGAGTAGAAAATAACAAACACAAGAACCACCACAGACTGATAAACTGCCAGTGAAACTTAGAACATAACAGCTCTTTTGTAATACTCACCTCTACTAAGAAAACTCAGTGCTCTGTCACAAATGCAGGAGAATTCATTCATGGGTAAACCTCTCTCAGTTAAACAGTAAGCACTTTAAAGGCACCTCCACAGGCATTTCTACTCTTCAAAAAGATCCAAAAATTTTCCTGCCAACCCATTTTGGTACTAAAAGCCAAGATGCTTTTCAGGAAATCAACTGCACCCCAAGTATACACAGCCATCTTTTTAAGCATTCAGTAAATTGTTTCTGATTCACTGAGCACTGATTCGTGTAAAGAAAGAAAAAGAAAAAAAGATTACACTACTAACACAGCGGTATCTCGTGTTCTTCATACCCCATAAACTCTGAAAACTGAGCATCTCATATCCAGCATAGTTTCATCATGTATAAATAATGAGTTTCCTCCCGAAACGCAGCGAGGAATTACTTCACTCTTTCTCTTCTATTGTTCAAATGTGATGAGCAACATTTTGTGATGCTGTTTCCTCAAGGAAACCGTAACTACTTCAGAGTGAACAAAGAATCTGTGCTTAGGTATTTAAAACAGCAATCGAAACAATTCCAACAAGGAGAAGTGAGACTCTTGAGCTAATCTCAAATCAAACGTGCAGATTTTCATCACAGCAAGTAAAGTGTGAATTCATGCTGAAAGCTATTCGTGCGAGCGAGCAAATAAATTGGAAAGGGAATTTTTGCTCTCATCTATAAATGCAGATGCATCTTTATTAAAACTAGGATTATCCAGATATTTTCCATTTAAAAAAAAAAAATCACACTTATTCAGTATACAACAAAATAAGACAGATGAGGATATGTTGAGGTAGGCTCCTAAACAGGAGCAGACTTTAAGGAGGATTTCAGTTGTGCACTGATCTTCAGAATTCTGGACAGAATCTACACTTGCTTTTGTTTCAGAGAATATTTTAGGACTTCCCTTTTCCATCCTCCAGGTATTTTTCAAATACTCCACCCTATATCATGTTTGCCCATTCCAAGGGCAGAAAGCTGGAGCCCCAGGCTGCAATCCTAACTATTGAACCCAAACTGTCGCCATCACACCCCAAGAGACCAACAATCTGCCCTTGATCTCTGTCTTACATACATTTTCTTTGGGATGAATATTGGTTCCACCATCCTATAAAAAGTTCTAGATAACGACACTGAATATACAGAATTAAAAAATTTCAACGGGTAAATTATTATTGGTTTAAAAATAAAAAGAAGAGAGAGACCTGGTAGGTTTAATTGCTTGGTGGCTTTCTGCAGCAACTGCCTTCTGCCTACATGAACGTTGGTCAGAAGTTTACCTGTACTTCTGCCTCTTCCCTTGAGCTGCTGCTCAGACTGCCTTCACCCTGACCCTAGATTCTTTGACTACCCCTTACTTTGCCCTAAGGGTTATACTTATAGAATCACAGAATCGTTTTGGTTGGAAAAGACCTTTAAGATCATCAAGTTCAACCATTAACCCAGCACTGCCAAGGCCACCACTAACCCATGGCCCCCAGCACCACATCTACACGGCTTTTAAATCCCTCCAGGGATGGGGACTCCACCACTGCCCTGGGCAGCCTGTTCCAATGCTTGACAACCCTTTCGGTGAAGAAATTGTTCCTGATCTCCAATCTAACCCTCCCCTGGCACAACTTGAGGCCGTTTCCTCTTGTCCTGTCACTTCTTTTGCTCTTTCCAAGTCCTCAGTCTCAGCTTAATCCAATTATGGCACCGTATTGCTGGCTTGACCACTCATGCTCCAGATTATACCACCTGTAAAAAACATGCCAAAGACAAACCATACCTGTGTCCAATAGAGCTAAGATGCCTCTTCCCTCCCTCCTTGTAACATCTTCCATTGCTTTATTTACTTGTTTTGTTTTGCTTCCCATGGAGGGTCCAGTCTCTCTTAAATTAAACCCCTGTATCTCACTTAGCATGGTGAGGTATCACTTCTTCTGAGCAGCCCTAGGCCTTCCACTGTACAAATAACGGGGAGAAAACACTGCACCAGGCTGAGCCACACTGGATCATGTAATCATGACTGTACTGAAACACTGACCTCCCAATTTTTTTTCAGAAAAAGATGATGGTAAGTTCAGTTTTACTCAAACACACATGCACAGAGCAGATCACTCTGGCTCCACTCTTCTGCCTCAAGTGTGCTATCAGCAGTAGGAATAAAATTCATTATTGCTACCTGATTTACTAAGCTGCAAAACTAGTGCTATAAAATGCTTAATAATGTGCATTTTACAAACACGAAGGTTAATCTTAGAGATGGGGGAAAAAAGGCTGTCAAACCTGAAAGCATTTCAAGCTGTAGCTCTTTCGATGAGGTCAGAGATGCAGGCCAGCAAGGAAAATAAAGATGCTTTTTATGTTGCATTATATATTATGTTGTTTTCTTTCTCTTCTGAAGGCACATAATTTGAACAAAACATCTCATGACTGTACACACCAACCCCACATTTCACCTCAAGCACACTTTCAGTATATTCGTTTAATGGAAGCAGCCTCACGACTTCCCCTCTGACACGGCGAACTGAATTAATTGGCAGATCAATATCAATTAGCAAGTGGCTTTCGTGTTTGCTACGAGAGGCTGTAGAGGGAGTGGGCAGAAAACCGCCACAGTAATTGTATTGATTTAACTAAGGGGATTAAGTTCATTATTTTCCAATTTTTGAATGACCAAGATGTACAACAATGCTTTTTTTTTTTTTTTTGTAAGTAGTAGACATACTCTTTGAAGCCATTTTTGGGGACAGGCCAGGGCATTTTCATGCCATCATTTTGCATTAGTGGCTGATAAAGGCTGGTTATTTTTGTGAGAAGATGTGACACTAGCCAAGCAGTGCAATCCAGCCCCAGCCACCCAGAGAAGGCTTAGAAACCCGAGAGCGCAGTGAAAGGGGAGGGTACTGCTGTGACCTCCACCCAGGATCAGGGTTCAGAGTGTCTGAGGGTATTTTTGGCTGATGATGTTTGTAACACCTTCTTGAGCCTCTGAGTGCAACTGCCAATATAGTCATTCCCCTGCCAGCCACAGGCTCTGACCATCCCTGACAGCACATTCCTGTCACTGTCACCTGCGTGGGACCGGCACGCCGTTGCCTTAGAGTCCAGCGCTGACTTATAGGAAATATTTTAAATGAAACGGTTACTTTCCGAGCTCCTGAACAAAACTCCTTCTCAAATACATGATTTCTAATATTCCCCCCCAATACTTGCATGCATGGGTAGCCACACATACAGTCACTGAATGTAAGAGCGCCCTGCGCACTCTCACGATGATCCACTTGAACCCCAGCTATCTTAGGGTGAAATGAGATAAACAGCAATTAACACACACTTTGGCCACCTCAGCTGCAACTCAGTCTACCCATAGTCTTAATCTCTCCTCCTGAACACTTCCCTTTGCCCAAACATCTTTTGACCACAACAAAACACATTTTTCTATCCCAACCTTTCATTCACTCACATGATATTCCTCCCTAACTGTCACAGCAATGTGCAATGTAGGTTGGTCAATCTTCACTTCAGTGTTTTCACAGAAATAGTAGATGGTGTCTCGTCAGCATCCAGGACTCGGCGTGAAGCCACTCAACCTGCCCAAGCCCTTCCTGACAAGCCGTGGTGGGAAAAGAGGGCACGAAGGCAGCAAAGCGTGAAAAAAGAGCAGCCTCAAATGTTTTATGCCATGCTGAGGTAAGATCGGTATCCGATGGCCCCGGATTTGGGAAGAACAAAGTACTGTAAAATTGACAAACCAGATGCTCAATAAGAAGTCTTCTGTCCAACTCTTCTGATTTAGTTACCCGTGAACAAGTTGAAGATTTGCCTCTATTTCTTTTAATTAGCTATACCTCAATTATCTTGATCAGAGGGGGAAATGGAGACTGAACACATATCAAATATATTGCTGGACATAACTATTTTAAATGGCCAAAGTGAAATTTTGACTCTTCCTCTCTTCTGCTTCTTTCTTCCCTTTACTAAACACGTCAGACTCCCATCCGTTTTTCAATTTGCCTGCTATCCAATATGCTTTAAATTCACCATGAAACTTTTCTATCTCCAAAAGCATGAACAGGAGATTTAATCAAAAATTAAATTTAAAACCAGCAAACCCAATAATAAATTGGAAAATTGGTTTAGTACTGCAGCTTCATAGCGTGATGTGTATGTACTCTGTATCAGACACTTCAGTCAACTCTATTTTCTGGCTTATATTTTAGTTCATGGAGATCCATAAGCATACCTCAGAACTTAAATATTTTTCTTTTTTGTTTAATTACATTGCTAAGATTCTTAGCTCTACTTGATTAAAATGGCTTTTGGACCTCTCCTAGCAAAATCATCTCCCTACCTTCTCTCACATTACAGCTTCTTAAAGTGTTTTGGCCTTAGCTCCTTTTAACTCTCAAGGGTGTTTTACCTGAAGCTGTTCCACCCTCTTCTACCTGAAACACGTTTCTGAGTCCTGCGCAGCCTCTTTTCATCTGACTCCTCCTGGGAAGTGATTTCATTTGGCTTTTTGTCTGGCTGATGCTTTGCATTAAAGAGAAGCTGCGTAAGCCATTAAAAACACCAGATTTTGTGTATTTTTCTGCAGAAAATTGTGAAAAAAATTCCCAGAAATTGTGAAAAAAATGCACACGTTTCTAACTGGGGTAGCAAAATGAAAAGTAAAGAAATAAGAAAGCAAGAACTAAATGTCCTGATGGCAGCTCTTGTAATCCTTTCACCAAGGCATTTAGTCTATGTTGGCTTCCTGTCCTTCCTCAAAAAAAGCAGGACTTAACCCCATTTGAGAGTAATAATTGATCTACTTTTCAAATTTTCAGTTTCTAGCATGTGCAACTGTAACAATCTGAACAGTTTGACAGAGACAGTGATGCTTTTTTTCAGGAAAAGAGTATTTTCTTCTCAATTAGAGGTGTTTTTCAAGCAGTTTATCCTGAAAAGTATCACGTACTCCTTACTGTACTTAATATTCTCACTTTCTGTCTCAATTCTCAAATGAGTTCAAGACATTCTGACCTTCTGATGGTATTTATCTCTAAGACAGATGACAAGGGAATCTGGACATGGTTACAGTGAGCCTCTGTCATAACCTGTTATCTTTTAAACAAGATGTCAAATTTTGTTCCCGTCAACTCTCTGTCATCAGGCGTAATGCATTGGTGTGATCCCACCAATCTTCCTAAATTAAAGCTAAGGGCATGAAGACATGAACATTTCTGTCAGGATTACCACAGAAGCAAAAAAATGAAAAGAAAGAATTCCCAGGAAGCATAATGTAGGACACACATACTTGAGTCAGTCAGATGGGTATTGACAGGATCAGTTCTAAGACCACGGATAATGCTGTGGCTTTGCGCTCTCGTAACACACCACCGAAAGCCGACAGGCTTTTATTAAATAAAATAAAATAAAATATTATTTATCTTTTATAGAAATATTACATTTTTGCATTATTTCTATTCTATATTCACATTCCCAGAGTGACGTAATTCTACATTTCATTAACCTGCAACATGGTGTTGAAAGCCCTGACCCCAACTTTTATAACCACACGCTAAAGTGTGCTTTCTTATTTGTTATTACAACAAGCACCAGGAGAACACTACCCTAAAACATCGATCCCAAAGGCAAAATCACACATTATTTTCCTCAAGCCAAGCTGCCACTGGCATGTGAGGGAAATTAAAAATGCATGTTGGAACCTATGCATTATTCCTCTAGCTACAGTTTGAGAACATTGACTATTTCCCCCCCACCCCACCCACAGAAATGCTGCATCAAAAATGTTGCCAGTGGTATTTGACTCTTTTTCATGTCTTTAATTCATAAAATATAAATGTAAATTCCATTTACAGGCAGGAGAAGCAGCGGTAAGACATGGATATCCCGGGAAAAGGATTACCCAAATGGATGCTCTTAATATACCATCGTTAAGCAAAACACTTTTGAGGGACAAAACTAAACCCCTGTGCACTCCTGTTACAAGGGGGAAATGACCCCCTAAGTGAGCACTACTTGAATGGCAGTGAGCTCTAATAGAAAGGAAAAAATAAACCTCAAGTAAACAGAGGCTTAAAGAAATACAGCTCACGAGCAGCCTGATGAAAAACCAACTGCATCTAAGGCAGAAGTTTATATCCTGCCACTTTGGCACATGGTTTCATTTAGGAAGCACCTTGATTCCCCGAATAACGCCCTTTTACTTAGAGGAAACAAGTTATGACTTAACGGTTGGACTCAATGATCTTAATGGTCCCTTCGAACCAAGATGATTCTGTGAGTCTTAAATTACTTCTCAAAGTGACATGTCAGAAATCAGGAAGAAAATAGCTCTGGGAACCTCACTGTTGCCTGCAACCCCAAAATGTTGCCTTCCCTTCCAAATCCTTGCTGTACATGGTTTGGGTTTTTGTCCCCTGTCTTGCTCTTGGGTTTGAACAAAGGACATTCTCATCTGCTGTCCTCATTTCTCAAGAGAATTTACCATTCCTCATTTTTTAACACATGTATAGATTAAGCTGTTCCTCTCCCTAACATAACTCATTTCTCTTAATACTTGTATTTTCTCTCACGCACTGTAAAGAAGGATGACTGACTTAGTAGGCTACTCATGATAAGAAAAGCACAGTTGCTCCTACGAGGCCTCGGACATTCCCAGTACTGCGGATGCTGTTCTGTGCCGACCGGCGCCTTTTTGAAGGCGGCACCGAATGAGAGAGATTTCAGACATGAAATACTCCCCCATACCCTCAGTGCCTCTGTGCAGGGTTCCCCATTTCCCATTTCACAACGGGAATAACTGACTGAACAACAGCAAACCAGAACTGGGAAAAGCCTCTTGGAATACAACTTCCAGCTGACTCCTGATGTGCCTCAGTAATCCTGTTTTGTGAAACCCTACAATACATAACGATTTGCTTGGATGATATCTGCCTACAGTGTTGATGGATTTAATTAAGTGGAAAACATTATATTGCATCTTCTACTAAGCGAGTGAGAGGTCCACATGTCACAAAATCTCACTCTTTAACCAGAACACATTCTCACAGCAGAGTGTTGCTGCTGGTAGAGAAATAAAACGCCACGCTACATTTACATCAAGCAATATCCTCCAATTTGCAACTTCATATATTTCCCTATAAATTGGAACCAAACTTCAGACTACCGTACAAGTGGACACAGATTTTCCAACAGGTTGGGGACCTATAATACAATGCTAACAGAAGCTAGAAGTTTCCAGTCGTTTCCTTTTTCTGCCATGCAATGGCTGAACACCTGTTTAATGTGCCCACAGGCAATAATTAGGAGCCAACGATGCTGCTTTCGGTTAACATTTCATTTCCTGCTACGGCAGCACATTGCTATTAGCGATGACCTTCGAGTTGCAGAGGATGTGGTATTTATTAATTAACAAAATAAGAAAAAGATCCCAAGTCCCTTTGAACTTTTACTTTTTTAAAATGAGAACGTACTCATAAAGAGGACAGGCTTGTTAAAAAAAAATAATCTCTTTATATTCATCTGAGGTTCACTTCACATCTGGTCTTCACTGTTCCGTAGCACTACTAATTATGATCTGTTAATTAAGAAATGAAAGTGCTGCCATTACCTGTTTGGAAGAAATGGAAACTTCTGGATCAATTACTTGCTCTGCAATTCAATCAAGAGGTGATGTGGGTGGAGCTGTCAGGGCAAGAGAAATAACAGCTTGGGAAAGGAGCACTCCAAAGAGCTGGTTTGATTCTCCCAAATGATTTATTGCCAGAGGCGTGGCTGTTTTGCCAGCACTAAGCACAATGAGATCAAAGTCAGCATTAAAAACCTTAACAGACTGTGAGAACGGCCACAGCCTGGTCTGGGCAGTGATGCAGAAAGTCTCACATGCCGTGTGCCAGCACCCCTTTCTTCATCGCCGTGCTGTGCCCAGCACCCCCAGGCCCTTGCTCTCCAGGCTGTCACCTCGGCTGGAGAGAGGCAGTGGCAGCCCAGGCCTTGTCCATACACTGCTGACAACTGCCCCGTGCATTAGGTTGGGTTGAAACAAGAAAGATGTTGAGGTGTTGGAGCAAGTCCAGGGGAGGGTGACCACGCTGTGGAAGGGTCTGGAGGGTCTGACCTACGAGGAATGGCTGAGGGAGCTGGGGGTGTTTAGCCTGGAGAAGAGGAGGCTCAGAGGTGCCCTTAGTGCAGTCTACAACTACCTCAAGGGAGGTTGTAGTGAAGTGGGAGTCAGCCTCTTCTCCCGGGCAACCAGCGATAGGACAAGAGGACACAGCCTCAAGCTTCGCCAGGGGAGGTTCAGGTTAGACACTAGGAAGCATTTCTTCTCAGCAAGGGTCATTAGCCATTGGAAGGGGCTGCCCAGGGAGGTGGCGGAGTCACCATCTCTGGAGGTGTTTAAGAAAAGCCTGGACATGGCACTTAGTGCCCTGGTCTAGTTGCCAGGGTGGTGTCAGGGCAATGGTTGGACTCGATGATCCCTGAGGTCTCTTCCAACCTGGTTGATTGTGTGATTCTGTGACATGGCACTTAGTGCCATGGTCTAGTTGCCAGGGTGGTGTCAGGGCAATGGTTGGACTCGGTGATCCCAGAGGGCTCTTCCAACCTGGTTGATTCTGTGATTCTGTGGGTGCTTGTGTCTCCCTCTGCCGTCAGTGCTTTGGAGAACCAGCAAAATCCAACTCGCTGCCCACCACCCCGCAGGGAGATGGGGCGAGAAGAGCATCAGCAGCAGTGTCCTTCCTTGGCAGCAAGAGGTCAAGTGGGCTCAGAGGTGGACTAGCCATTTGCAATTACACGCCTGCATGTTACAGGCCTTTGATGCTTCTTGATTTTCGCCTCTTCACACTTTGCGTTTTTGTGGAACATGCAAAAAATGCTTGGTTTGGAAAACACTTTATTCAGCAGGCGCTGCTGCTGTCAGCTCTCTCAAAGTCATATTTAATATCCATGACAAGGACAGACAAGGATCCAAGTAGAGAAAGATCCACATTGCTAACGCAGTTAAACTCTGCAGCTTCAGAATGAAGATCCCGGCTCAGAGCACCGGGATAGCCTGCAGCACCAGCTGAGGTAGGCTCACACCTAAGGATGCACTAGAGAGCGAGATCTGTGGGAGCTGCAGTCTGTCGGTGCCCCCAGAAGGTGGCCACGTGCAAGGAGCACTAGGCGTGGACCACCTGGCCCTTACTAACTACGATAATGGCCTGCAAGCCCCTGGGGTGGCACCTTCACAAGCCGCTGGACCAGATCACGCAGACTTCAGGGACATGGTTTAGTGGTGGACTTGGTAGTGTTGGGTTAATGGTTGGACTCAATGATCCAACCAAAGGTTGGTCCTTTCTAACCAAAATGATTCTGTGATTCTAGGACCTGCTGGATGCTGCTGCTCCCCTTCTACCAGGGTGCAAGTGCGTGGAGGAGGGACATCCTAAAGCATGGTCCACCCAGGTTGCTGCCATGCTTGGTCTTGACTTGCTAGTTCCCACCAGAAGACTGGTCGCAGCTGGTATCTTTCTGATGTACTTTAGTGGTCATCTATCTCAGTCATTAGGAACGAACTATATTTTGTCATAAAGCAACTCCTCCATATTGTATTTTATGGTTCCCAGAGCCCCCAGGTTCCCTTTGCCGTTTTATATGTCTAGCGCAGCAGCATTTCGAAGTCTCCAGTGTAATTTACAATCCAAACAAAGAAGGTGGGGGGACAAAGAGACTAATTAATTTGCTCCAAATTACAGAAAAGTGCACAGGGAGAGCCAGTGAATAAAATGCAAATCTGTGATTCTCATCTACTTGCCTGCTGCCTCCTGTGGAAGACACTTTAAGACATGGATAATGATCAATCAAAGCCTTCCTTGGTATGAACAGGACTCCACGCAGAGACCCCCATGTGCTGGTGTACTTCTGGGAGAGCGCAGAGCTGCCAGCCCACCAGCTCAAGGCAGAGCTGCACTTTTATCTCCCGCTCTAACGCGGCTATGCCTTTTTGATCGCGCCATCTGGTCCCCCCTCTCTTATTTTTTGTCTTTATTTCTGATTTGTAATACATGCTGCAACTGTGCAGGCAGCTTTATTCTGTAAAACTGGTCAACTGTGACTTTTTCTAAATGCACAGAAACGAAGTTTATAAAATAGCTAGAAAAAAATGCTGGAATCATCCAGATTATGATAATTATGCAAGCAAAGATCAATACTGATCCACTCAAAAGCCACTAATTCTCAGTCCCTCGGAAATTCGAGGATCCACATCCAACAGTTTATCGTTTTGCAAGCAGCACCGTTACTCCATGCTGACACTTACCCTAAAGATATACTACGTCAACTGAAAAATAAGATTATATGAAACCTGCCAGTTTCAGCTTGCATCACTGTCAAGAAACCAAACACAAAGTGCAGTTTGCAGAGTGTGACAATCCCTGAAAACCTGAGGAATCACAGAATCACAGAATGTTCGGGATTGGAAGGGACCTCGAAAGATCATCTAGTCCAATCCCCCTGCCCGAGCAGGATTGCCTAGACCATATCACACAGGAACGCGTCCAGGCGGGTTTTGAATGTCTCCAGAGAAGGAGACTCCACACCCTCTCTGGGCAGCCTGTGCCAGTGTTCAGTCACCCTCACCGTAAAGAAGTTTTTCCTCATATTTATGTGGAACCTCCTGTGTTCCAGCTTGCACCCGTTGCCCCTTGTCCTGTCAAGGGATGTCACTGAGAAGAGCCTGGCTCCATCCTCATGACACTTGTCCTTTACATATTTATAAACATTAATGAGGTCACCCCTCAGTCTCCTCTTCTCCAAGCTAAAGAGACCCAGCTCCCTCAGCCTCTCCTCATAAGGGAGATGTTCCACTCCCTTAATCATCTTCATGATTACAGAATCAATCAGGTTGGAAGAGCCCTCTGGGATCATCGAGTCCAACCATTGCCCTGACACCACCATGGCAACTAGACCATGGCACTAAGTGCCATGTCCAGTCTTTTCTTAAACACCTCCAGAGATGGTGACTCCACCACCTCCCTGGGCAGCCCCTTCCAATGGCTAATGACCCTTGCTGAGAAGAAATGCTTCCTAATGTCCAATCTGAACCTCCCCTGGCCAAGCTTGAGGCTGTGTCCTCTTGTCCTAGCGCTAGTTGCCTGGGAGAAGAGGCCGACTCCCACTTCACTACAACCTCCCTTCAGGTAGTTGTAGACTGCACTAAGGTCACCTCTGAGCCTCCTCTTCTCCAGGCTAAACACCCCCAGCTCCCTCAGCTGTTCCTCGTAGGTCAGACCCTCAAGACCCTTCCCCAGCTTGGTCGCCCTCCTCTGGACTCGCTCCAACACCTCAACATCAAAACTAGTCCTGCACCAAAATGTCTGAGAGAGCCTCAGAGATGAATCAGAAAGTTTTGGGGTTATTTTCATTTAATTTCTGATGTTGAAGAATGTGCCCCCAAAAGATTTTAAGTGTTTTTTTACAAAGAATTCACCAAGAATGGAGTCGTGCCACGTCTTTGGAAAGAGAAACTAGGCTATTCAGCTAATCCTGATGAGTTCACAAGGAGGAGAAGATAACACCAGCTATTCAGTTGTCAGGCAGGGTATTAGGGGATATGAGCCATTTTTTACTTCAAGCTTTCTTCATTGTAGTGAAATAAAGTTCGCATCTCCTGGGATAAAACTGGAGCTCAAGGAAGTGCGAGCTCCGTTCATTTTTCAGAAGGCAATGCAAACTCTGCCTGTGCTCCTCAACCTTAAAGCCTCTTCTCACAATCCTGCAAAGCCAGACGCTGTGTTGGTTGACGCAAGAACTGCAAGATCCCTCTTCTACATCAGGAGTGCTCCAAGGGCTCCTGAGGCTGGGCTTGTGCTGGACTCAGCCCCAGTGGTCTAGCACTGCGGCTGCATTGTAGCCTCTCCCAAAACACACTGCTCGGGATCACGGTTGTCACCAGATCAGACTCAAGGACAAGCACCTTAAAGGTGAAGGTCATTTGGAGTGAAGTTATAAAAGGAAAAAGAAACAAAGTGCATTACTAAGTGCGCCCCTAGCAGTGAAGAGTCTCTTTCACTGCTCCAGTCCCCGGGCTGGCTCCCAAGGCCACATGAATTAGCTTCTGTAATTTACCCCAAATGTGGAATATCTTGGAAAGGTCTCATAATTGTCACATTTTCATGTCTTTCTGAAAAAAAAAGGTGCTGAAGCACCTCTGCTATGGAGACAGGCTGAGAAAGTTGGGGCTGTTCAGCCCGGAGAAGAGAAGGCTCCGGGGAGACCTTCTAGCACCTTCCAGTACCTGAAGGGCCTACAGGAAAGCTGGAGAGGGACTTTTTACAAGGGCATGGAGTGACAGGATGAGGGGGAATGGTTTTAAACTGAAAGAGGGGAGATTGAGATGAGATCTGAGGAAGAAATTCTTTGCTGTGAGGGTGGTGAGACCCTGGCCCAGGTTGCGCAGAGAAGCTGTGGCTGCCCCCTCCCTGTCAGTGTTCAAGGGCAGGTTGGATGGGGCTTGGAGCAACCTGGTCTGGTGGAAGGTGTCCCTGCCTGTGGCAGGGGGTTGGAACTAGATGGTCTTTAAGGTCCCTTCCAACCCAAACCGTTCTACGACTCCATTCTATGATTTCTGTTGAACATAGCTACACATTTTTTTTCCCTCACAGCTACACAAAGAGGACCTGTGTCCACAAAGAGGACCTGCAATTTTTTCTTGAAAGTAGTAACACAGAAGGTTAAGCTTATTACAGAAAGGTTTTAAATATTATTCAGAAATTGCATGCTTTCACATGATATCCAAAATTACAGAAACAAATGGAAACGTTTTTATTTAAAGGTTCTCCTTTTGCTACATTACCTAAATTACACCTTCAAATAGCTGAGCAAGTCCTCTCATTAGGGTCTACTGAAGCCAATCATGTTCCATCCGATTTCTGATTTCCTGCAGGACTTAGTTTTGAAAATACATCTACAAAACCTGTCGTATTCTGATACTGATCATGTCGCTACGTTTGAATCAAGAGCACGTACTGCAGCAAGGCTGTAACCACCTGATATCAGGAGGCCGTGTGCATTGATCCTGTTACTGCCTATTGCTGTACAGATGCCAGAAACCATTTATGACCACATTCTCTGTAACAAAATTTAACAAACAGCCTGTGCACCACTTTTTTTTTTTTTAAACTTAATTTTAATAAAATGGGGTTGATTTTATTAAATTGTCAGAGGGTAAACTTTATCAATACATGACTCTGTAGTAATAATAACTATCATCTGCATGTGTAACAGCAAAGAGGTCAAGTTTGAAGTCTCTCATGTCCCACATGAATGGTGTACAGGATCAAAACACACTCAGTCTGGAGGAAACTTAACCCCGAGCCCTGATGATCCCAGCTACAATTTTAATGCACAAAATTTTCTGTTTATCCATGACTGACATTTTCAACAGCTTCTGAGAGGATAATTTCAAATAAACCTCTTCTCACTGTCATTGTCACCTACAGGCCAGAAATAGTTGTCTCCAACTGAAAAGATAAGATGGTACAACCGCACCACTGTCTGCATGATCAGGGAACGGCTGGCTGCCAAATAACTTGGGGCTAAGAGAAAGAAGCAACTCTAAAGTCTTTTGCCACCCTCACTTCGTCAAATGGGAGTGCTGCAAAAAAAGTCCTGCATGTAATTTCACACAGTCGTGCTTCTGGTGGACCTGAGCACTGACTGCTCTCCCCTCAGAGCAGCATTCAATTCTATTTCCTAAAGAAGAGTTAAGATCAGCAAATACATTATCAGCTCTAAGTACACAAGGTTTTTGGTACTTTGGTTCTAACCTTATTTTTGTGTCTTATTTCTTTCCGTGAGCCAAAGCAAACAGCAGAAGGTGCAGAAGTATATGCAGGGGAAGCACTTCCACACTGACAACAGAGTATTTTCGTAGCCCATGTATCTCAGACTAGCATTCAAACAGGAACTTATTTCAACTTAAGAAATAGCAGTTGTCATGTGAATGAATAAATGCTTTACCTGTATTCATCCTGCGTAAACCGTGGAATTACCGAAGGCTGCAGCACAGCAATTTCTACGGTAGTGGTGTTGAACTTCACAGGATCCCCATCATCATAGGCAATGACCACTAGCTGTAAATAACACAGAAAAACACTCTTAGTATAGGCAGGAACATTTTATAGGTTGACTTGCAACAATATTTCTTGTATTTTCAGGGTCTAACAAGTCAGATGAGATTTTCTTTCACTGCAAATCACACATTGTACAAGAACAAAACATAGAGGAAAAAGGTGACAGTCATCCACAAGTTGAACCATCTGCTAGAAAATTTACAGGAACACAGTAAACTGGAACTCAAATACAACAGTCTTCTACAAATACCTCTCAAAAACATAGTGCCAGCTTCAAGTATGTTTTTTATGGGATTCCCTCCACATCTAACCACAGACTGTCCTTACTCAGAACTCCAGAATCAATTCCAACTTCTTTAACGATATATAGCTCAGCTCTACTTGGGCACATTTTTCATTGAAAAACCACCTGTAACTCCCAATAAAACACGCAGAAAAAGTGCTAGGTAAGAACTCTGGGGTGCTAACAATATCTACAACTGAGGTCTGATATCAAAACAAAAAAATTAACATTACCTTCCACCACCCCAAAAAATAACCTCTTAAGAGATCCTCTGTATGCTAAAACATGGACAAGACCAGAAGACCTTCTCCAAAGGCGGCCTATTATAAATCTTTTGCTTATCTTATCTTAACTCATGTCTATTCATTTATTTAATCTGTGCTTGTCTGCTGGGACAAACAGGTTCACCTGTTTTCAACTTTCATATGAAAGTAAGCTATCTGCGAGGAAAAGGATGAGAGAGCAGCCCACTGAAGATGGAGTAATGAACAATTTTCCAGTTGCCTCTCTCTCTAAATTTGTCCTTATTTCAGGAGGTCACCAGATGGAGCAGGTCAGCACCTCATTCTAGCAAAGGGTTTTCAACTCATTTCTGCGAGCTCAAGCTATTCACAGAACAGGTCGGTGAAGAGACAGCTTAAAATGAAAGAAGGCATTTTTTCAGCCAATATATTAGGGAACTCACCAGTGCAAGATATCATAATTGCAGAAAGTACGAGTATGTTAAAAATTGACTGGAAAAATTCATAGAAGATTCAGTGGCTGACACAAGCCCAACGGTCTAGATGCAAATACCAACTCCAAGTCTCTACATGACTGATTTCTGGAGCCTTTTCTGTGCTTCTTCCCTACGTATCCATATTTTCTGAAAAGTAATGCTCTGCTAAATTTATCACTGGTCTGCCCTAATATAGAGCAGTCTTCATAGAGAAATGTAGCTCCATGTCCATGTGCACATCGCCTGCGTGTTATGTATCACAGCTTCAGAAAACAGTCACACAAAATAATTAGCGAGAAGTAAAAATAAAAAGCGCAACAGAAAAGCTACGCTCTGGTGATGTTAATGAGGAGATAATTCTCTTCCCCTTGGAGTTCTACTGTGTTAGTTAAAAACTGAAAAGGACTCAAATTAGCACTGTCCTAAGCTCCTAAACCAGTGGCAGCACTACAGTGCTACCCAGGCTCACAGTAGCACTTGATGGGACACTTGGAAGTGGAAAACAGTGAAGGGGACAGCTCTACTCCTTAGAATGGAAAAGTATGCAAATAAACCTCTTTAATCCTCATTTTGAGACTTTTCAGGAACAGCAACAACACAACAGTAATTTCAGTCTCCTTAAAGCCAATGCTTTTACATCGCAGCACTTGTGAACAAGCAGCCCCAAATTATCCAACTGTGCAGTAACTTTCTTTACAAGAAACCTCGCTATTCTTACAAAGCTCTCACAAAATTGCTGAAAACAAAGAGATCAGCAAGGTAACTGTCAAAAAATGAGGTTTCCTTCAGCTGCCCCCGTTTCTTCTGCCCTCCTAACAGTAGCAATCACATCCATTCAAGATGCTTCTGAAATTAAAAAGGCACGAAACGCGTGCCAGGAAGAAATTAAGGAAGCAAAGAAACAAACAAAATAAAAATTCTACATCTTTCTATGCGATATAAAGCAACACAGAGAAAGACAAAGGTAAAAGTAAGTGAGTGCACCCTCAGTGAATTTGCAGATGACACCAAGCTGGGTGGGAGCGCTGATCTGCTGGAGGGTAGGAAGGCCCTACAGAGGGATCTGGACAGGTTGGATAGATGGGCTGAGACCAACAGCATGAGGTTCAACAAGAACAAGTGCCGGGTCTTACACTTGGGCCACAACAACCCCCTGCAGCGCTACAGGCTGGGGGAAGAGTGGTTAGAGAGCGGCCCGGCGGAAAGAGCCCTGGGGGTGTGATCGACAGCCGGCTAAACATGAGCCAGCAGTGTGCCCAGGTGGCCAAGAAGGCCAATGGCATCCTGGCCTCTATTAGGAACAGTGTAGCCAGCCGGTCTGGGGAAGGGATCGTCCCTCTGTACTCGGCACTGGTGAGGCCGCACCTTGAATCCTGTGTCCAGTTCTGGGCCCCGCACTTCAAGAAAGATGTTGAGGTGTTGGAGCGAGTCCAGAGGAGGGCGACCAAGCTGGTGAAGGGTCTGGAGGGTCTGACCTCCGAGGAATGGCTGAGGGAGCTGGGGGTGTTTAGCCTGGAGGAGAGGAGGCTCAGAGGTGACCTTAGTGCAGTCTACAACTACCTGAAGGGAGGTTGTAGTGCAGTGGGAGTCGGCCTCTTCTCCCAGGCAACCAGCGACAGGACAAGAGGACACAGCCTCAAGCTTCGCCAGGGGAGGTTCAGGTTAGACATCAGGAAGCATTTCTTCTCAGCAAGGGTCATTAGCCATGGGAAGGGGCTGCCCAGGGAGGTGGTGGAGTCACCATCTCTGGAGGGGTTTAAGAAAAGACTGGACATGGCACTTAGTGCCATGGTCTAGTTGCCATGGTGGTGTCAGGGCAATGGTTGGACTCGATGATCCCAGAGGGCTCTTCCAACCTGATTGATTCTGTAAAAGGAATTCCATCAAACGCAGGCAACGTTTACCAACAACATATAGCTCTGTGAGTTCATACCTTAAACACCGTACTCGGGTCTTCATTTAGATTTACTCGGGTTACTACACGTCCTGAGTTCTCTTCCACGTCAAAAATGCTGGCACTGTAAGGGAACTCGACAACATCGACTTTGTATCGGACTCGACTTGCTGGTGTGCCCTGTAAGGCAAAACCAAAGCAACTGACATGTTTTTGTATTTTCACACATCTCATGAAGTTAGTGAAGGATTAAAATGCAACATTGGTAAACAAAACCTCACAAACAAAACTTGCTGTTTGTCTTCCTCATAACTGGGATTGTTCCGGAGCATCACCCGTGGCCCTCCCCACCTGTAACAGAGGGCTTCTGCCTCTCAGCGGGAGGCTGAGCATCACCAACGCCACCTACTATTCGATATCAGAGCTGACTCGAAGTACAAGATCAGAAAACAAGAAGGAGAATATACCTTTTTCCTACCAGCGATCACAGAAAATGCAGTTTTGCAAAATGATTTTAAGGAGCCGCATAACGAACCCTCCCGCTGTTCAAGCCCTGTTCTGATGACGAGGAACAGGCACACACAGCCCACGCATGGGTCACGAAGTGTCTGCATGCACGTGCACCCAAAGGTACCAAATCCAAAGGGGAATCAGAAGAGGCGTTGCCAGAGGGTACAATAGATGAATTTTTCTGAGCAGTAACTCAGCATTTTCTAACAGAAGGCTGTTTACCTGATCTAACTGATCTAAATAATAACATTTATTGTGAAGAATGAAGTCTCTTAAAGTATCCATTATATTCCAATGATCCCATTCCAGCAATCACCCTCCAGGGACCTTCCGAGGACGTGGAGTAACACCGTGCCTGTAAGCCCAGCCTAAGAGGCAGCTGGTCCCACATTGGAGAGACAGGAGGGCCCTGGCAGCTCGCGCTGACCTGTGGGATCTATCAAGTCCAAAAAGCAGAACTGGTGACAGTGGTTGTCTCTGGAATTTCCACAGTCCCACCACTCTCTGGTAGCATCCCTGGCTCTGCTTTCCTCTGTGTGCCTGAGGAACTTCTCTGGTAGCAGCAGGATGGTCCCTGGCACCCCCTCACTGAAAAGCTGCTGACACTTCTGGCAGGAATCACCCAACCTCTTTTCGGATGAGATGAATTGTACCAGACTGCTTACAGAGGATGTCTGGGAGACATTAGATTTGAACAGGTTACTGCCACTCTCAGCGAGTGCCCCTTCACTACTATTGATAGTAACCCACTGTTTTCAGAGATTACAAGGTGGCGTAGCAGCAGGTTACTAAAGCAGCGAAGTCAGCACGGATATAAACTACGTACTCAAGAGCTGTAAGACAAAGGGGCATCAAAGAAGGGGTTTAAAGCAAAGAAAGGGTTTTTTTTTGCACACTGATATATGAATAACTATTTTTCAGCAGACCAAAGTCTGTGTTACCTGGATGTGTGGACACTTGGGACATTTCAAAAAATTTAAACTGGGTTATTTGCTAAATATATTTGAGAGTAGATTCAGAGAAGCACTTAGAAATTCAGGTCCTATCATCAGCATGATTTCAGTTTCTTAATGCCTCTGAGTCTAGACCTCAGATTAGGTTTTGACCATTGTCTTTAAACAGACAAAATATCAGAGCCCACAGTGTCATTAATGGCGAACTGGTAGTTTTCATCTGTATTCAATAACGTGGTATAAAGCTGCTTTGTTGTTATTGAGAATACAGTCAGTGTACCATGTCAGCTACTAATTACGAAGAAACAGGAAATTTACTTCTCTAAACAGCAATAGAACCAGCTGCAAAAGTGGTTTAGGCGCACTAAATCGTATCAACATTTTGTTGATACAACAGAAACGCACTGAAATGCTCAGTCAAAACAGTCTAAACTAAAAGCTTTACTAGAATGGATTTAGCACGAGTATTTTACATCACGCTAATGCACGCTACAGAGCTGTGTAACGGTGTCAAGATTTTGCCACGTTAACTTCTGATGAGTAGTAGAACTGTTCAATGAATAAACCATACTTCAATGTGAGAAGAGTGACTCTTCAGCAAAGAATATTTATTTGAATTAAAAATTAGAGGTAGCTTGTATGAATTTAATTGGTGGTAGCAATATTACAGCTGTTAAAAGAACAAGAATACCTAAGTCTAATACTCGAAGAGTAAGTCAGAGGACGAGGCAGCCAGGCCACCTCAGCCTTCCTCCCCGTAAAACCCTGTGCATGTAACACCTTGCACGTAGAGGGAAGTGAGGCAGGGCTGGATGCAACGAGACATTCACCGAGTTTCTGGGGAGACTTGCCCTGCTGCTCCTCCAGACGACTGCAACCACAGCAGCGATGAGGCCGTTGCCTCTTCGAGCCCTCCAAGGAAACCAGCCCCAAAAGGGTTTATTAGGCCGTACACCGCTTCAGTGCCGCTGGCCAGTCAGCTTCAGCACCTTTAATAATTCAGGACTGGGTCTGCCAGACACCTTTTGGTGTTTAGTGAAGTAAGATATGAAAAAAACATGTTAATACTTAGAAGTACTTTCCAGGACCACGCACACTGAAGAGCGCAAATCCTTGAAAACATGAGAAATTTCAGAGATCACAGCATAGCAGAGGTGATTATACACCTTTCCCCCTGGCATTCTCTGATTCAGTCATTTTTCTTCAACATTATAATTAAGAAGAAATTACCTGCTCAAATCCACTCTCTTTCATTTCAGAGTAATGGTCTTCACATTTGCTTGGAAGACTAAAAGCTATCATCATCATTAAACCTGCACACACCAGGTAATTTGTTATTAAATAAACAAAAATCTCATCAGGTTATTGTTCCTGATATGACTATCAAGCACACTTTTCTCCTGTCATTTCTGAAAATAACAGAACAGGGATTTATTTTTTATTTACTATATTTTGGCACCAATGTAATTAGAAAAATCTCCAGAGAGATTTCCCAGGGAAATCTATTTAGAAGCAAGTTTTAATTATCTCAAATATTAATCATCTTTCGCCTCTGCTGTAAATTAATTCAGATGCATTCCTATGTCTGCAGCAAAACTCGAATATAGTAGATCATATTCTCAAATAAACCACAGTGCAAGGATTGTACTTGGCAGCAACCACGTTCATTCTCTCAAACCAAAGTTTTCCTGAGAGTTCAAGACTAATATGAAACTTGGATCTCAAACTCATCCAGCTTCAATTATTTCTTTTATTGCTGTATAATTCCTTAAGTTTCCATTTGCTCTGGGGAAATGACATTCATTTGTGACACAGCTGACAGGTCTGAAAATGTCCCCAACACTCCCATTAGATGATCGGGCTGCACACGAAGGCCTTGGGCAAAGAGGCCACGGAGGGTGCACACGTGCACTGTCAAGATAACTCTCAATGGGACACAGAGAGGTTGCAGAGAAACTGTAATGCAAGAAAGCCAGGAAAAATGGTGAGGTGATAAAATGTGAAACTAGTAAGGAGTTTTATAATTTAATAAATTATCTCCATCTGTAGATTTCAACGCAAATCTGAATGATTTGCATCGTGAAGAGTTCACTAAGGCAAATTTTGTAAAGTTAGTGCTATGAAAACAATTGGAAAGTGATGGTAAAACCAAACTTTACAGGTGGCTGCACATGTTCTTTGTAATATGCTCAAAGTGAAGGAACCAATAAAGATGGGGCAGACCACCCAGAAGGCAAGGTATTTAAAGGACGAGTAGATGTGGTGCTGAGGGACATGGGTTAGTGGTGGACTTGGCAGTGTTGGGTTAATGGTTGGACTCGATGATTTTAAAGGTCCTTTCCAACCAAAATGATTCTGTGATCCTAAGATTTTGGTGGGTCTTACACCAGCTATGGGTTGTGAATGGTGCACTCGTGTATATTTACCCTAAATTCATTTATATAAACTCTAATATTTGAAGTGGTTTATTGTTTAGTATGTAACTCAACAAGAGGGCCTGAAATTCTGAATTACTAAATCTGGAAATTCTGAATTATTAACTAGAACAAGTTGAACACAAAAAGAACATGAACTTTTAAAGCCATGAGATAAAATTCCTTTCAGAACTCATTGAATTTGCAGCATGTTTCCCATATACAAATCTCCAGCAGACACTATGAAATCCAACAGTAATAGTTTTTAAAAGATCAAACCCTGGACTGCCTGAAAATACTTTCATCTCCAATTAAATATCTGCAAAATCTCTAATTAAATACCTGTTCGCATTTTACTTTTAGCGGGTGCCTGTAAAACAATAAGGGCAATTACTCTCAGTTTGACAAAAGGGCTCCATTGAACAAAAACCTTACAAGGTGTTACGAGCCTGGATAAACCATTAAATTGGATGTTCTGGAGCTCTGGAAGCTGGCTGCTCGTTAAAATTAGTGTTCTGCATCTGGTTCTATTGACATTTCAAATCAACAAAATCAGAATATGCAGGGGGGAATTGCCCACAGAAGAAATATTCCAGCTTTTACAGTGATAAACCATACAAAAAAAAGGCATATAGAGGAAAAGCAAACACCTCAAGTTAGATCAGTCTTGGGAATATTCACCTCCTGATAAACAAAGCAAACAAACGGAGCATCTATCAAATAGCTCATCTACTCTCCTTTCAAAATATTAGGAGGGTTAAGAGCTTTGAGAACATAGTCATAATCATCTGGCATATTTCATCACCACGTCATTGCAATAAAGCAGTTTTTCTTCACTGTTCACAGTGAAGAAAACTCTCCCCTTCTGCTCTCCAAGGATGATTTCAGGTGTCCCGGAATAACTGAGGTAGGCGTACGGCCATCTGTACAGACCTGCTGAATGTAATCACAGGTAGCCCCTTTGCCAAGCAAAAAGCAACCACCATTCTAATCCCTCCACACCCAAGAGTCTCATTTAAAATAGATTTGTAAACTTTGGTACCTTAACAGGAAATAATCCAAGTTTAAAGCTCTTTCTCGTCACCAAAACCTTCTCAATCTTGAGACTGATCAAGTTTGACCTCTAAAATTTCAAGGCAAACCATTGCTCTGCTGTGCATTTGGTTTGATCATTCCACAGAGCTGCAAGAGTCCCTTTCTCTTGCTCCCGAAGTGACTGTCCCTGTCATTTTAATTCAGACTATACATCAGTTTGGGTAGGAAAGAAAGATACCATGCCTTTTTTTTGGTGGCCATGTACAATATGGGTTAGCATTTATTTTCAGTTTAAGTTAAATCAAAACCCAAGATGGAGAATGGAAAAGCAGCAGGAGGGAGGCAGTTTAAAAGCAGTTTGAGCTGTGTTCTCCCAGGCAACTAGCAATAGGACACAGCCTCAAGCTTCGCCAGGGGAGGTTCAGGTTGGACGTTAGGAAGCATTTCTTCTCAGCAAGGGTCATTAGCCATTGGAATGGGCTGCCCAGGGAGGTGGTGGAGTCACCATCTCTGGAAGTGTTTAAGAAAAGACTGGACGTGGCACTTAGTGCCATGGTCTAGTTGCCATGGTGGTGTCAGGGCAATGGCTGGACTCGATGATCCCAGAGGGCTCTTCCAACCTCATTGATTCTGTGATTCTGTGTGTCTCCGTACAGCTGCTGAGTGCAGAAATGGTGACTCCCCCAGATGGCCCAAGCGGTGTCTAGACACTGCTTCCACGCGTTTCTCACTTGCCACACCTCAAACATTTTAAGAAGCTCTGCTTTTAGGCAGAGCTCATCGTTCTTTAAAAGCTAAGCCCTCAAACTGAGCACTGAGAGGGGAAATATTATAAGCAGCCCTGAGGACTCTCTCAGAAGCTGATCAATGTCAAAGTGAGAGATTTAGGCATCTGTACCAACCCTGACACCGGCTTCAGACTTCTTCAGCTACAAAGGATCATCTATTTGCCCAAAGAATAGATGGCAATAGATGCTGGCTGGGGATACTAAAGACTTGTCCAGGCTTCTGGGACTCCACATATCTCTCCCTGTAAACACTTGAAAATATCTCTGAGAAAAAACGAAGCTGTGTACATTTGTGTTAGCTAAAGCACTTCAAAATAAATATTTTTCTACCTTAGCTGCTAGAAGCACTTCTCTGGCACCTCCAGCAGAGATGCAGTGTTTCTGTGGTCTCCCAGCCACAGAAAACCCTTGCAAAGTTACACACCTCACATAGGATACCTGCTTGCACCTCTCACCAGTTTTGACTTTGTCTTTTGGTCAGATCACTGTCTTCAACACAAAAGAGTCAGTGGGGAAACTAAACTCAATTAGGGTCCATGGAGTTCTTCCAGGAAACAAAGCAAGGAGTTTAATAGTGGGGAAAACCAGTTTCTCACTCAGTTTTATAATATTCCTGTCTGGGATTACTCAGGCACGTTTTTACGCTGTGTATACAGCAAGTCAAACCCATTTGGGACTCACTGGAGCAGCTCTGGCAACACAAATACAGAATCACAGAATCAACCAGGTTGGAAGAGACCTCTGGGATCATCGAGTCCTACCATTGCCCTGACACCACCATGGCAACTAGACCAGGGCACTAAGTGCCATGTCCAGGCTTTTCTTAAACACATCCAGAGATGGTGACTCCACCACCTCCCTGGGCAGCCCCTTCCAATGGCTAATGACCCTTGCTGAGAAGAAATGCTTCCTAATGTCCAACCTGAACCTCCCCTGGCCAAGCTTGAGGCTGTGTCCTCTTGTCCTATCGCTGGTTGCCTGGGAGAAGAGGCTGACTCCCACTTCACTACAACCTCCCTTCAGGTAGTTGTAGGCTGCAATAAGGTCACCTCTGAGCCTCCTCTTCTCCAGGCTAAACACCCCCAGCTCCCTCAGCCGTTCCTCGGAGGTCAGACCCTCCAGACCCTTCCCCAGCTTGGTTGCCCTCCTCTGGACTCACTCCAACACCTCAACATCTTTCTTGAAGTGCGGGGCCCAGAACTGGACACAGGATTCAAGGTGCGGCCTCACCAGTGCCCAGTACAGAGGGACCATCACTTCCCTACACCGGCTGGCTACACTATTCCTAATAGAGGCCACGATGCCATTGGCCTTCTTGGCCACCTGGATACAGCAAAGCCTGTTTGAGTGACTCTGCACACCTGGTGCCTGGGAAGTCCGAGCGCATTTGGGAGGCACAGCTTCACTGCACAGGGCTCCAGACTTGCCCTGAGCATGACGCTTGACTATGATGTCCAACAGCCTAAACTAATCCTCTCCTGGATACTAAGAAACCCCAGATAAACAGACAAAGTCCTTAAGCTCCAGCTGGACACCACTTGTGGAAGGAAAACTCAAGATGATGCACGAGGGAAACCCTTGACACACAACTGTCTCTGCTGTTGCCACCTTACCCAGTGCAGCCTCTTAACACGGTGTTACCACCCTTCGAGCTCACTTGCAGAGTGGCTGTGATGCCTCACTCCTCTTCTTCCTCACAATTACCCCCCATACAACCAGTCCAGCTTTTCTCGACTGGTCTAAAAGCTACCTCCCTCTCTTCTTTCAGATCTCTACACTACATAATACTTTGTATACATGAGTACTTCCACCTTAAAGGGATTATTCAAATGCTAAACAGAAAGTTTCTGTCTCTCTCAACTATTTCAACTGCAATGTTTGCAAAATTGAAGATTTGGATTTTACTAAGGTATGCCAGTTATGTAGAAAGAATCAAAGCTGCACTCAAGCTTTCCCTTGGCAGCCACATAACCTTGGCTCTAGTCTATTACCATAATGCCCTTTGGCTCCCGTGGCCTGGTTTTGTTGCTTCTGCTTAGTATTTTCTTACCCTTTACCTGTATTGTGTCTGGAAAGACAAGCTGAGCAACTACGGGATGTGCTGAGTAACTTGAAAAGTCAGATACCTTACAACTATTTTAAAACTGTAGAAAAATACACTGTGGATTGTTCCAAGAAACCAAAGGACAATATGTTGGTTTACGATATTCCAGGAAGCACTTGTAAATCAAAATTGACCAGATTTTGATCACCAGAATGGTATTAGAGTGTTTTTAACAAATGTAAAAGTAACTTCTGAAACATAATTTATATTCTCAGTCACTGCAAAAAAGTCAATTCGAACTGAAAAAGAAAGGAAAGGAGAAACTGGTACAAACTTAAACTGACATTTGCTCAAGACAGCCCTTCAAATCCTGCTCTGGCCTTTAGTGAAAAGCACTCGTTTCTATGTTTTAATTGACATTTCACCAAGGGCCTGAAGGAGTAACTATCAGAGATCTCTTACGCCTTCAGGCCAAGAGTTCTCTGACCACTTTGAAATCCACAGGTCAAAATAAAAACCTAACCAAGTACCTACTTGGGAGCGTTTGAATCTAGCATAGATATTTTTTTTTTAATTAGTAACTGTTAATAGCAACCAGAAATCAATGTTTTTTTGCAACCAAACCAATCCTAACAGTTGCATTCTAATGATGGCTTAATGTTTGGCATCAGATTTATATAGTTAAATTAAGATAATTACACGTCTTCCTCCTGACTCAGCCATTCCTTCACTCACACATATACATATTCATACATGTAAGATACACCAAGTTGCAAAGAATTTCCTGCACAGAGATTTGATGGGGGGAGTTTTTTAAAGAAAAACAAGATAACTTTTAATGTACATCTCCAATAAATTAATCAAATAGTAAAAAGCTCACTCTTACTCCTTGTGACTGTTTCTGGAAGCATATAATAGTCGCTCGTGGCACGTCCATATCTATATGCTGTAAGTTCCTAAATCACTCAGGAAATACCCTGCTGCTGTAAACCAGAAAACTCCAAGCCACAAATCTTTTCCAACCTCTCATTTTTCACCTGTGTTACTTTTTGTACCCACACCACCCTCACTGACCATTTAATGCTTGCATTTATATTTATGACTTGTCCTTTAGAAGTCAAAAGCCACAGATAAATGATCTTTTCCCAGGAACATCACTGAATGAGCACTTCCACAGTCAAAAAGTAAGACAGTTGGTAAAATACCTGCATCCTTGCCGATATATGATGATTTATTAACGTTGACTTCAGTCAACCTTATTTTTTTCTATCACTTACATGCTCGTCACTGCTGTTGTCACCTTTGCTGTTGAGGGACTAGGAGGAACAACAGGACAATACCACAATAGCCCCAAGTCCAGCAGCTCACAGGAAGTATTGGCTGAGGATGGTGCCTATGGGCTGAAATGGAGAGTGCCAAACTCCACCGACACCATTCAACACCTCCTTCCTACCCCAAACCTGCCATTCTGCTGTTGGAAAATTCTAATTTGCCTTATCTGCAGAGAAATCACATGCAGGTGCTGAGCATTTCAATCTGTGTTCTCATACCATCCATATTAATTTCACAATGCAGAGCAAAGTTGGGATTTGCTGAAGACTGTGGGCAGTCTCTGAAGAGCTGATTAGGTCTGAAAAGCTTTTATTGCAGATGATGAAAAAAATCTAGCTTGACTTTGATTCTGGGCAGAGTTTAATGCTGACAGGGGAATAGTCTACATTACTTGTAAAATGACAACAGAAAAATTCAGGCTTGGGTACTTCAAATTAGCTAGGCTCTTATTAGACCTGCCCTGATAGTCAGGCATATTTTAAAGCCACAATTATTTTCTTAATAGATATGTATTTCTTTTCCTGAACCGATAAAATAGATGTATTAGTACTGGGCAAATAAGCTTCCACCAGGTTAAAATAACCCAAACCAAACAACTAAACTATTGATGATGATAACTAAGAATATTCTTTCCCTTAAGGCAAGTTTAGAGGAAGGTACTCTTGCTGAACAGAGAAACAGTTGTGTGCTTTTTAAAACAATTTCTGGTGAATTCATATCACATCCTTTGTGACAGCACTTAATGTCAAACCCAGCTCCAAATAAATACAGATTTGCCAGTAGCACAAAACATCTAAACAGGTTCACTCAGTCGAAAAAGAAACAAAGCCATTTATGCCTGATCGTTTTCTCTCTCTTTTATTTTATAAGTAAAAACTATCAGCCATTAGTGTGAAATAAAATATCAACTTTCAAAAACTATTTTAAAAGCTTTTCTCCATACTTGGCTAACCTTTATGGCTACTGTATTCATTAAATGCCTACGGGGAGCTTCATTTTTAAGTCTTCATAAAAATCTTAACGTTACTGTCGTACACACTTATGCCTGTTCTAACAAACAGGATCCCACACTCAGTGGTTTTGATCTCTCTCTCATACCCATGCATTGATTTCTCCACAGAAGTAGGAGCAATCCCCATATCTTTCAAATACAAACCACTCAAACCCATATAAAATAACCCCATATAAATACGGAAGGAAATCACAAGGAAGGAATCTGGGAGACGTAAGCACTTCAGCCAGGTTTTTATTCTGCCCTTCTCACACCACCCAGAGATGGCTGTTATTACCCACTGTACAGAACAGCACCCAAGCTTATCCGTGTCCCATTTCTACATTTAACTGTTTAAGTGATAGTGACAGAAATGAGACAAAAGAAAAGAGTTCAGAAGGGTTTGGGTTTATTTAAATGAAAAAGTGAAATAACTTTGCATTAGAAAATGCTCATTCCACAGGACTACGATTTGTTTATAAATACATATAGGTTAATCAGTTTCTGAACTATTTTGTTTCCTCCAGTATCTCAGTGATATCTGAGCCACATTAAACCCAGGGATTATCAAATGGAGCTTGTATCAGAATGGGCAAATACTTTACTGAGACCAAAACATCTTGTTGTAGGGCAACAGATACTATTAAATACCAGCTGCACAAAACCAAGTTAAAAAGTGATCCTCGAGCACCAATGAATAATTATATCTTTTCTATCCTCACCAACCCATTTATGTCAAAATTTCAATGGAATAGAAATTAATCTTCTTGCCCAGTTTCACTGATCCTTAACATCCTTTTCTGCAGACTCTTCTCAACGGTCAGTATGATAAACCTGCTAGGAGCAAATACGTACTGGTGCAAGGGGAAGAGACAGGTCCGTAGGACTGTGACTAATCAACTTAATATTTTACATTTCTACTGTGGCAATCAAAAAATCATGCAGTTCCAACAGTGATGCACAGCCAGTTCTCCCTGCTCTCCACTGGCAGATCACTCTGAAGCGACTCCACTTGTAACGTGGGCAGTTATTTGCTGCTAACTGCTGAGGATGAGAGCTCTTGAACGGAACACGGTCTCCCACAGCATCCTCGCAGCTAAACTGGGAAGTGTGGTCTGGATGATCGGGTAGTGAGGTGGATTGTGAACTGGCTGAAGGAAAGAAGCCAGAGAGTGATGGTCAGTGGGACAGAGTCCAGTTGGAGGCCTGTGTCTAGCGGAGTCCCGCAAGGGTCGGTACTGGGACCAGTTCTATTCAATATATTCATTAATGACTTGGATGAGGGATTAGAGTGCACTGTCAGCAAGTTCGCTGATGACACCAAACTGGGAGGAGTGGCTGACACACGGGAAGGCAGCGCAGCCATTCAGAGAGACCTGGACAGGCTGGAGAGTTGGGCGGGGAGAAATTTAATGAAATATAACAAGGGCAAGTGTAGAGTCCTGCATCTGGGCAAGAACAACCCCATGTACCAGTACAAGTTGGGGACAGAGCTGTTGGAGAGCAGCGTAGGGGAAAGGGACCTGGGGGTCCTAGTGGACAGCAGGATGACCATGAGCCAGCAGTGTGCCCTTGTGGCCAAGAAGGCCAATGGCATCCTGGGGTGTATTAGAAGGGGTGTGGTCTGCAGGTCAAGAGAGGTTCTCCTCCCCCTCTACTCTGCCCTGGTGAGGCCGCATCTGGAGTATTGTGTCCAGTTCTGGGCCCCTCAGTTCAAGAAGGACAGGGAACTGCTAGAGAGAGTCCAGCGCAGAGCCACGAAGATGATTAAGGGAGTGGAACATCTCCCTAATGAGGAGAGGCTGAGGGAGCTGGGTCTCTTTAGCTTGGAGAAGAGGAGACTGAGGGGTGACCTCATTAATGTTTATAAATATGTAAAGGGCAAGTGTCATGAGGATGGAGCCAGGCTCTTCTCAGTGACATCCCTTGACAGGACAAGAGGCAATGGGTGCAAGCTGGAACACAGGAGGTTCCACATAAATATGAGGAAAAACTTCTTTACGGTGAGGGTGACCGAACACTGGAACAGGCTGCCCAGAGAGGTTGTGGAGTCTCCTTCTCTGGAGACATTCAAAACCTGCCTGGACGCGTTCCTGTGTGATATGGTCTAGGTAATCCTGCTCCGGCAGGGGGATTGGACTAGATGATCTTTCGAGGTCCCTTCCAATCCCTAACACTCTGTGATTCTGTGATTCAAATTCTCCAAGACTAGCCATTAAGGTACATGTCTCTCCATTTCTTTTGTTTACTGCTCACATAATGTCTGTCCTCTGCTGCTGCATTCCTTAAATACCCTGTAGCACTAGTAATTGATAACTACTGCTATCCATTACCTACTTGATGATACTACTGTCTTTCATGTACTTCAAACAGACAATAGTCCAGATCTTCAGCTGTTATAACTACCTTAAAAGCCTCCAACTTCAGTAATACCCCATTGATATGTATCACCTGGAGGGAATTTACTTACCTGTGTGTGTTAGGGCTTTCTACAAAGGGATAGCAGGACTGTCCTTACAGAAACACTGCTGTAGCGTTTCTGTCCTTGGGTGGTAAATAAATTACTACGTAGCATATTTAGCTAAGCGACAGTTGATTTGTGTCAAGGCACTGCCATCAGCTTTTAATGTGCATGGCACATTCTCTCTGAACTCTTCTCCCTGAGGATTATTCTCCTTAATGTGCCAAACACTAACAATTAAAAATTAAACCTGGTTGGCAGAACATCTTTGGCTTTTAGTGTCCTCAGTGTATCATCTGGTCACCAGTGTTCATCAACCTCTGATTACAACAATTGGTGTTAACCTTCAGAATAGCTAACAAGTCAAAAATACGTGCCCAGTTCTGTCCATCAAGTGCATCACCAGGGAACAGTGCTAAAAGCCAGTGGCAGACATAAAACTGCTCATCCCCAAACCAGATGCACTCGGTTCAAACACTTCACATCCAATAGGGCTGGCTGGTGAGCTGGATGGTTCCAGGCGACCCTGGGATGTCTCAGACTGCAAATGCACAATGACTGCAAAATCAAGAAAGCGACAAGCTTACAAAGTTGTAGTTTGTTTCCTCTTTAAGCTGCAGAACTGTACCAAAGGCAGGCACAGCTTCCCTTCCTGCCTGTTCCTCTTATTCATCTGCTCTGTGCAGTCGGAGAAAGAGCTTTCCAAAAACCTTCCTGACAGAAAGGAGCTGTATCATTGATTTGCCAGCTTCAGGAACAATCATTGTAAATGCAGCCTCTGTCCAGGAGGACAAAGGAGAGGCTGGCATAAAAAATGCATGAGTTACTGCTCTGTGAAACTCATAATAATCACCTTTGTTGTTGAGAGAGTTGGGTCACTTATGAGGGTTAAAGATTTTTTCCCTCTTGGGTGTAGAGTATTAATAGAACCTTTTTGCTTACCGGAGGATCTTGATCCTCAGCTGAAACGGTCGTGATAACGGTGCCCTTGACTGCATCAGGAGCAACCATTCCCCTGTAGAGCTTTTTGCTAAATACTGGAGAGTAATCATTCATATCCTGCAAAACACAATTAAGAGTTTAGTTGTGAAGTTCGAACAAAATTACAGACACATTCACAGCCGTTTTTTTCACATTCTACCCATCACTCCTTCCTCATTAGGAAGCCTATTTGCCACTCGTGGTCTCTCTCGGCTCTCAATTCCATTAGCAGCACACAAAACACCAGCATACGAGGGGAAACTGCCAAAGCTTCAAAAAAGATATTCATGTGAGACAGACTGACAGAAGGAAATTCTGCAGAGAAACACGTAGTCTCCCAAGAAAACAAAGCAGAGATTTCCATGACACCTGCTTCTCGAGCAGTGGGCCACAGCAGGGCTTTGCTCATTTTCTAAAATAAATGAGCTGCTGTTGCTTGACAGTGTTTGTTACCCCTAATATGCAATAAATGAATGGAAAATACAATGTCAGATTAGCATCAACACCTCGTGAGAGCTTAGGATGGTGTTCTTCACACTGATATGTACTTCAACGGCTTGAGTTAAGCCCAGTTTCATTGACGTAGTACTGAGTGTATGCACATACATATACTTTCACACCTATATATATGTATATATACATTCACGGGTACCTCCTTGCGTGAAAGACACAAGCTCACCCCAACAGCAGGCTGGGTGGGATTGTGCAAGCTACCACTAAGGCAGATGCAGCAGTCGGATGCACGTGGCTCTCAACGTCCTGGTGCCCCACGCATCAGGAGCCACGAACATTTAGGCCATCAACCAGCACCACAGGTTATTAAAAAGGCATTCATTCAGACTGTCAGAAAAGAATTTTTTGTCCAAATGCTCTCACAGAGAGTTCCAGAAAACTTACCTGTATGTTCCTTTAAATCAATTAAACGTACTTCTCTAAATCACAATCTGTATTCTACTAATAAAACTGATTTTCTTTTTTTCCTCCTTTTTTTTCTACTGAGAACAGATTTACTCAGTTTTGCATACTACTATTTCCATTGTTTTATGCACATGGATAACATAGATTAAATCTTCTGGGTTTTTTTTTTCAGAATAAATAAGCAGCACCATATGCCTTCAGCACACAAGAGCGACTTTACTGATCCACAAATGAAAAGCAAACCTTTTTTCCCCTTAAAGCAGAATGTGTGCCTGAGCTCTGGGGGGATACAGCTGCCCCCCGTCTCTTAGATAACCCCCACACACACAGCTACTCAAAGTTTACACAGTGATGCCTCTACCTGTTGTCACAGCTCTCCATGCCACAATTGCAATATGCTGATGCTGGCTAGCACGCTATATTACACAGTCCTTTAGAACATTCATCCATACCTCATCAGGGGAAACAACAGTAAAAAAAAAATATCTTAAAAAAATGTCTGTTACAAGTCCACATAGTGAATGCCTGCATTTTGTTCTGCTGAAAGGTCTGCAATTCAAGTCTTCAAGGCACTGGAAATGCTTTTTCTCTCATATTCAGATTTTCAAAGAGACAACTGGATCATCCAGAAGTGACTACTGGGCAATTCAAACTAGGAGAGCATTCAAATGAAAACATTCTGGAAAAACATTCAAACTGAAACAGATTAGCGTTTTTGCACGGAATTACAGGCATTGAATCTTATAATTTCAAATTCTTGACCTGTTTGCAAGAAAATAATTTGCCTTATCTGAGAATTTAATACCCAGGACTATTTTACATAAACAATCTTGTTTCTCAGGACTCTTCAAAGTGACACATGCTTGTAAAATAAGCTGTCCTGTGTTCCATTTTGCTCCTAGAAACTCCACTCCAGAGCAATGTATCACTGTAGCAAAGAAACCAACATCACACAGCAAACTTGCACTGTAAGACTCCATCCACAGCCGCTCTACCTCAAAGACAAGACGGGGAATTACTTTATTTGAAGCAGACACAAAGTAGCTATGAATACAGAAATCCTAGGTGTGGGATATTAAAAATAATCTCCAGTGTGACAGGAGAAATGTGATACAATACTGGATGCTTAGGATCACCTCCAGGAAGCAGGTGAAGTTTCTGAAACAACCCTTTATTTCTTCATTTATTTTGATTCCCCCTCTCTCTGTGCACCTGCAAACCCACAGCCACATCTGGTCTTTTTTCTTTGGCTTAGCAGCAGGAGATCCCACTCTGCTGTTTACTCTCTGGAGGGTGAGGAGAATCACCGTGTGATGTTTTTGTTACCTTTTGAATACCTTTATGTGACCGTAGAGCCTGAAAATCTGTGACTTGAGATATTGGAAAGCATAATCCTGTTTAAAGATGACACACTACATTCTCTGCTATGGAAAATGACCAAGGCATCCTACTTAACACACCTATTTTTCAAGGTACGTGGATCAGTACAAAATACACAGCAATACAAAGCAAAGCATAAAGCAGGACACAAAAAGCCTTCCACTTCTCTAACTTATCTTTCCTCTAAGACAAGCTTTATGCACAGTTGTACCTCATAAACCTCAGCTGAGCCAACTGAATAGGTACCAAATGTTTCAGTCATAACTAGACAGAACAGCTCCACGTGCTTTTCTTCCCAGCCCATCTCTTCCTGAATCCTAAAGCAGCCACTGATTTTTTTTATAGCAGAGCTCAAGCTTAAATGTTTCCACTTTTAACAAAATAAAAGTTCCCCATAAGAATCACCCCAGGTCTTCTCATGATGCACCTGCAGGAAGTGCTCTTCAGAGGATAAGACTGTCATTATAGACAGGTGAACAAGTCCCATCGCAAACGTCTACGATGAGTAACTGCTAGAAGCAGAATGGGGATTTTTGCAGGCAGAAGGTTTAACACACAAAACATCAGATGACACAGAAATGGGCTTTTTTTAGTTGCAATGCTTTCCTTAGTCTAGTAAAAGCCTTGGTTCAGAGGTGGTAGGAAGAAACACCTCTTCTGGGCAACTCCTGATAGAGGAAGTAGAGGTTTTGTTAGAGACATGTTGGAGAAATTCATATATTATCATCTCCTTCAACTGGTATAATTTCTCTTTACATGTTATGGGCACCTAAAGGTCATAAAAAGAAACGATTGATTTTCTGGCAAAAAGCACCACGACTGAGGATGGAATACAGTCTAGATCGGATTTTGGCAGAGCACACAAAGCAAGCACACTGTGAATAGCTTAAGAGGTCATGGGCATGATCTGCCCTATCCCACCCCCAAAACCTGTGCCCCCGGAGTCAAGGTCCCCAATCCAATCTTCTTAATTAAAATGGACTTAACAGTGATAGTGTTCAGCATTCCCTGACAGATACAGAGTTTTCAGGCTTTCATCACAGAGGACTTTGGGCAAAAAGATAACATTTATAGAAAGTACTGATCTTCTGTCGGTACTGGAGATACAAGACATAGATATGTTTTTGCACAGCTAAATATTTAAAGATTACTTCAGAGCTGATGGCTTCTGCTTAAAACACCACTAAATCTGACTTTGCGTAGAAATGGATGCAGCATATGAGTGCAAGCCCCTACCACAAGTTAGGAATAGGGGAGTAACCTTCCACAAAGCGATAGTAAGCAGTAGTGTAATCACCTTGTAAATCTGGGGCATAATCCTACACATGCTCTTGTGGCCAAACTGCAGCATCTTACAACCGTTCACAGTTCATTGCTTCAGTCACATAAATCCAGGTCGCTATTAACTATCAGACACACACAAAAAGATGTAAATGGAAAATACAGGTAATGAACTCTCTATACATCTCCCTTCAAAATACTCGGGCTGTATTTTTGACAGTAAGGTAATAGCAGCCACGTATTTATATATAAATACAAACCAGCCTTGTGTCACTGCTCATCTAGCTGCTGATTTATTATATTTTTATACATCTTTGTTTACAAAACAGAGTGGAAGTCAAAGCATAAAATGCCCAAAGCTTTCTCCCTATCATAGATGCTCTGTTATCCAGCACTTTTTGTTGCTCACACTGGGCAGCACGTAAAAGCAGAACAGGACACATGCTTACGTGCTTCCCTTACACAAAGATTAAGAACCAAGCACGAAGGAAGCACAATATGGGAGAGATGCTCAAATCCTGTTGTTCTTGAGTACCCACACTAGTATCTGCGAAAGCAAATGAAGATGTATTAAGAGATTTCTTGATGCCAACTCATTTGCTAACTCATTAGCATGTGAATGATCCCACTTCCTGACCACCTTCCCCACCCTCTGAACAAGACACCTCTCATATACAAGATTTAAAGGGTAGTTATTTAGCAAAAGGTTTGTAGGGAACAAATACTGACCTGTCTGTAAAGATTATGAAAATGCTCAACAAAAAAGTTGGCGAACTGAGATAGTCATCTAGGAATGCCAATGAGGAGAAACAAAGCGTGGGGGAGGAAAGGCATTAAGGAGCAAATCAATATGTAATTTAAAAATCATTAAGACAGTCACTAGCTGTAATGTACTAATACTAAACTAGGTGCTCCCAGACAGGTGGTGACCGCCGACGTGGGAGGGCAGCACACAAGTAGAGCAGAAGAAAAAGACCTGCAGTACAGCGTTCCCAGCACAAAATTAACTTGTAAACTTCAATGGACTTCAGAGACATTAATACATTTTTTGATTTATGGGGACACCAAGAGACCTTTAATGCTTGTACTCCACTAAGTGAAGAATAAAAGCATTTAACAGCTGGGTGAAATAATCCGCTCTTCCTCCTCATTCACTAATCTGGGAAAACACACACAAACTGGATTCAAATGCCTGCCTTCCTCCTTGCACCAGCACTGCCCCTTAACTCCATCTGAGGTGCATCCAGCTCAGGGTGTCCCGGTGTGCAGCGCAGCGCGGACAGCCCAGACCCCCTCCTCGCAGGCAGTGAGGAACCTCATCAGCCACTCTGGCAGATCCTGGAGCCGCCAGGATTTATGTGATGAGCTCAGGACGTGGCTCCTTCTCCCTCCAGTGAACCTCAGCTGCAGCTCGTCACTGTTACCATATTTCAATCACTAAAACGCAGCATTACAATGAGTGACAGACGTGTCTGATTTGAATATTACCACTAACCTAAGGACTTTCTAAAGAATAATGAATTTTTTTGAACATGTGTTTTGGTAGAAATCTTATTTCGTAAGAGAAAAATAAAGAGTAAAAACTTCAGTTCGTTTTTCATCAGCTATCTCCACACAAACAGAAGCAACTCCAGATGACACTCCACTATATTTCATATACATATTTATGTATACATATCTATATCTGCCTCAGGCATAATAATTTGTGCAAATGCCCTTTTATCCTACAAAGGGAACCCTGTTACTACCCTGAGAAAATCGCTGCCTTTAGCCTGCAGTGCTCTAGAGGGCAGTCCTACCAAATGGGAGTGAAGCCTCTCCTCCACACCCATAAAAATCAACATGTTTTACTCTCTCCCAATTTCCTTATGAAAACAGGGTTATACTTTTTTTTTTACATCTAGTCACCAAGGTTTCGGGGTTTTTTGCAGCTTATAAAACTCAGTCTGATTTTTTTATTCCTGGTTTTTGTAAGTTGTGACCTAATTATAATCAAATATTGATTCTTTATTAAAATAGCTGTAATTCCATGACAGCAAAATCAAATTATTAATCTGCCAAGCAGTCCCAGAGGGACAAATTCCTGCCAAAGAACACTAAAATCACTGATTCTGTTGATTTTTCTAGACCACTAAGAGAATCACACTGTTTAGATGATTTTCACCATTACCAGAGTACGTGTGTAGAGGAGCCTACCTGGGGAGCCTGCATTTCAAATGCAATTTTGCACAAAGCTGCCTTTTCTTCTCGCCTCTGTCCTCAACCACTAAGCAGAAAGCCTCTTACCATACAGATCCTAAAAGTCCATGAGGAAATGTTTTACTCTCCTATTTCTGACCTGTTGACAAAAGCACTCATCGAGTTTGTTAGCTTCTTAAATATTGCATTTTCTTGGTTTGCAAATAGTTTCATAAAGCATTTATGTTTTTCCTACCCCTTCAGGACTGTGCTCTTTGATTACACCTGCTGATACCAAGGTTTCTAGTTAACTACACCTAAGTGGAAATCAACATTCCCTCGCTATAAAAAGCGACGTGACTGAACAGCATCTGAGCTAATAAATGCATATCAGGCATTTACAGCTCCTTTTGAATTCTGCTGGCTTTTATCACAAGTGTAATAAGTAGGGGAAAAAAAATGTATTTTTAAAGCGATCCCTCCTTCCACTAACGTTAAATGTACATAATATAATCCCACAAAGGGAGAAAGTAAAAAGGTTTACTTCAAAGCGTAGCATATGTCACACACTAAAATTTTCAAGCCTTCCTCATCTTTTTCTACAAGCACAGATATGTATCTGTAATTTTCTGCTGTCATTTTGGTTTGAACATCTGCCACTTAAGTCTATGTGCACATTACCAGAGCTGGTGGCTTCCCATCTGAGCTGCCTCCAAGTGTTTAATAATCAATCCCCTGCTGTCTGGGGACTTCCAAGGGCACAGTTAACATTCCTCTAGTATATCTGTGAAACTCCCTTCTACAGAAAGGAAAAGAGTGTTTTGGTATCACTGTACTTGAAAATCATTATTCCCCTTGTGCATTCTTTAACCATAGAAAGATGCCACTCATTTAAAAAAAAAAAAACCAACAAAAACCCAAGATATTTTATTACTAAATAAGCAGAATGAAAAAACCCTAAAGGCCACAAGATAACATGGCCCTAAGGGCACCCACAGCCCTTAACAGCCCAGACTGGTCTCACCCGTGCCCCCCAACACGCTGCCCCTGGAGCCCAGCACCCCATTTCAGCCCAGTTGGGGCTCTCAGTCCTGCTCCAGTGATGCCCCAGGATACCATGCTCCAGCCCTGCTTCTGGCCCCATCCCCTTTTGCTCCTGGCTGGACTCCCTGGCCAGAGCCCAGGCCAGGTTCATGCCCTCACCACGGCTGGGGCTGTCGATGGAGCCTGTTGGTCTGCCTGCCCGGCTCTGTCCCCACCGGGACTGCGCCCAGCTGGGGTGGGCACTGCCCACACTGGGCCACCCTCAGCTCCCAGCTCATCCCTCCATGAGAGCAGCCTCGCTCGCACTACTCCCTCACAATAATTTTCAACTTCATCTGTTAACTACCAGTTCATGAAAACAATAGGAAAGTGGGAAATGAACACTTTGTACCAAGCATCCAAGGAGCCACAGATCTCTGACCTCTGCCCCAAGGCCTGATCTTGCCTTTTAATAAAACATTTTTTGTGCCCAAGTGCTTTCATTTGATGCAATTCCTCTGCTCCATGCTAACTGGCAAAAGCCATCTAGTGCCCTCCATTCTTTCTGTCATTTCTCAATTTCTGCAAATCCTCATTTGATTATATTGCTATTACTGAACGTAGCACATTTCCAAAACCTTTCAATATGATGCTAATCAACCGTATTCACAACAGTACAAACGTACAAATTTAATATTAAATATTAAAATCCAAATTTCATACGCTTTCACGTCATAGTGAAGTTAACTGATGGGCTAAAAATAAGTTATAAAGCTCCTCTGAAACAAGGTCTCTGGATTGAAACAACTGAAAATTTGAACTGTGACTTCAGAAAACCATTCTCTCACAGGTGAGTTCATTTGTCTGAAAGAAAATCAAAATGTTATTCAGCTATAATCCCTTTACTAGAAGATTATTGGTTTTTTTTCCTCCTCCCTTAAGTGTCTACCATGCCATGTACACAGCTACAGCAAAATACAACCACAGACCTTTACTTTGAGCCAAGAGTTGACTGATATATATATATATATATATTCATGCAGGCGTGTAAACTGTACCTACTCCTTCACTAAGCAAACACTCATGCAAGCTGAGAGGATACGACCTTACTCTCCAGGCCCCAATAACCACTAACAATCCCCTAAATGACTACTGTAGGCAGTTAATATACTGTCTAGAACTGGGACAACAAACCAGGATCTTCAAGATTTCAAGCAAGCTCTCATCCTTCAGCTAAAAGACTGGAATTATTAACTGAAAGGCGTGATTTGTTGTAATTCACCCAGATAATTCTGTGGCGTGGTTCACAACAACTGAATATTCCACACCCAGGTATATCTGTAGCCTTTCAAATTGATTGCAAAGGGATTAGAAATGAGTAATTGTACAATAGCTTAAAATCACTGAAGTAAACTAATTCTTTTTAAGATATTTTCAATTTTGTTTCCTCTGTAATTCATGCTTTCATTTCATCAGTCAGCTTCTGTAATTTATATGAAGAAGGTGAGCACAGAACAATTTATACTTCCTAATGTATATGATAAAAGTAATGGAAAAAAAATCTACTTATCACTTATCTCATTGATTCCTAGCTTTAAAACTGTTTCTTTTACAAACGCAATAACAAGTTAACTTTATTATCAATAATCATATATGCGATGGAAAACTACTGTGATTATTTCCACTTCAAATCACCTACACAAAAGAGCGCCTTCCAAGTTTTGACTCGTGAAAAATGCAGCTTTCAGCAGGGGGGTGGAAGTGAACTCAGTACACGGCATAATACAGAAATACCTAATTTCACCAGATACTGGAGTACCAAGAACTTGAAGTCCCTTCCACTCTTTATGTAATCTCTTGGCCTCTTAGAATAAACACATACCACCCTTAAAGGTATTCCCCCCTTAAGGTTCATGCATCTCACCAGTACATTCATCCCCCCAAGACACGTACCTGTTTGCAAACAAACCTTTATTTGTGATGCTACATTTTGATTTGCTAAGGTATCATTTCAATTTTATATTTACATTAACTGAAGTAAGCCCCTACTTGAAAACTACTCCTAGCTGTGCCACAAGCATTTGAAATATCCTTTAGATTTTTGTATCAACCACAGTGATTAATTTAGAAGGACTGAGGTTAGAGAATCACACAACGTTGAGTAACTTTGAGCAAGTTCAAAATCTTTGTGATGATGCTGACAAGATGCTGTGACAAACAGCATGAGGTGGCACTTTGAATTTTGTCTTTAACTGGCTGCAGTGCTTCTTTACACAGGGTTCTTTGAAGCTATACAAAACATGGCTTGTTAACATGGTGTAACTGCCTCTTTTTCATATCTAGTGCTCAGCAAGCCCTAAAGTAGCTCATAATATAAATTAAGCGACAATATTCATAGTGGAATATATGAGGTAATAAATGACTAGCAGATGATTGACCAGATAAATTGAGATTGAAAATAAAAATCTGTTTACTGGCACCACAGTCCAACACCATGTCTGTTATTCTATCAATGCCACTAGAAAAGAGGTAAATAAGTTATATTTTGGAGGCAATACAGCTCATTATTTTAACCTTCGTGTAAGTTATGTGCTGCTGCTGTGCTGGACCAGCCTGTTATTCTTTCAATGGGAAATGGTTTTCCTTACATGTTAGAAAGGAAGGATTAACTTCATGGATGTAAATTTATTGAAAAAAAATAACTTAAATTTTATTTTACAAATATTAGAAACTGATGACACGTATTTGACCTTAACTGATTCACTAATGTCTTTTATCTTTCATGTATCCTTCATTACCTGTGTAATTTCTGGCAGAAAATCTTCATTATTACTGTAATTAAATCTCACCATAACATGAAATCCCACCGTAATGAAGCAATGATGTATTACTGCTCACCTGCTCATTAGAAACAAGACTTGAGTGAATTTCTAGTAAATACCTGCAGGAAGAAAAAGCCGTGGCAGCTACACATACACGTGGCTATTCAAACATCTGGTGGAGCAGGGTTTGGACCAAAATGTCCTCCCCTCTCCTAACGACAACCTATGAATCCCTCTTCTGCCATTCGCTCTCTCTCCTACTGATAATTTAAGCATTTTATAGACTAAAGCCACTCACTCCCCAGCACTCCACAGCAGTACAGTAAATGTGCTCTGTGAGAGGAGAGGGTCCTGCTGTAACATTTTATTCCCTTGTCTCCAACACACCTTTATTTTCTTTGCTTTACTGATGGCTCCAATTGTTTGGTTTGAGAGGGTGATTAATCCACAAACATGCAGCTTCTTCTAACCTCCCGCCTTAGAAAAGCAAACAAATTATATTTCTCCTGGTTCTGATTCAAGGTTTAGGCTGTCAGAGAAACAAAGGGAGCTTTCTTGTCTAAGCAGGTTGGAGCTCTGCTCTGCTACGGCATCATTACAACCAAGATCGCGCCATTTGCTTCCAACTTGAATATGAAGGACCGCAAGAACGGTCATGTTGATGAAGGACCATTCAGAGCAATCATGCCAGAGAGAAAGATTTCGCTGTTACACATGGTTGCATGGTTGGTTTGTTTCTTTTACAGTTCCCAAGGAAGGGAAGACTTAGCATAGTGACTAGGAAAGATTCAAATTCACCCCCAGAATAAGTACCGATCAATGCATATAATGCATCATCTAAAGCATACAGAATCAATCAGGTTGGAAGAGCCCTCTGGGATCATCCAGTCCAACCATTGCCCTGACACCACCCTGGCAACTAGACCAGGGCACTAAGTGCCATGTCCAGTCTTGTCTTAAACCCCTCCAGAGATGGGGACTCCACCACCTCCCTGGGCAGCCCCTTCCAATGCCTAATGACCCTTGCTGAGAAGAAATGCTTCCTAATGTCCAACCTGAACCTCCCCTGGCCAAGCTTGAGGCTGTGTCCTCTTGTCCTATCGCTAGTTGCCTGGGAGAAGAGGCCGGCTCTCACTCCACTACAACCTCCCTTCAGGTAGTTGTAGACTGCACTAAGGTCACTTCTGAGCCTCCTCTTCTCCAGGCTAAACACCCCCAGCTCCCTCAGCCGTTCCTCACAGGTCAGACCCTCCAGACCCTTCACCAGCTTGGTCGCCCTCCTCTGGACTCGCTCCAACACCTCAACATCTTTCTTGAAGTGCGGGGCCCAGAACTGGACACCAGTGCCGAGTACAGAGGGACGATCACTTGCCCAGACCGGCTGGCTACACTATTCCTAATAGAGGCCAGGATGCCATTGGCCTTCTTGGCCACCTGGGCACACTGCTGGCTCATGTTTAGCCAGCTGTCGATCAACACCCCCCAGGTCTCTTTCCGCCGCGCCACTTTCTAACCACTCTTCCCCCAGCCTGTACGTTGACTTCTAACTTCTCAAGGGTGTACCTCTCTTGCAAAACTAGTTTGACAGTTGTAGTTTGCGTACTCTCTGATGACAGCAACATGTTTACTGATGTTTATGGGTACAGTCAGTTTTACTAAATCTCGAAATTCATCGTAGGATGTTTATAACAGTCCACTGGGATTAAGGCATGGCAGAAATTATATGAAATATTCGGTAGGCAGTCTCGTAATACAGCATTTGTAGAAACATACAGATCTGCTTTTACTGATTCTTGTTGCTCTCTCACTTTGAATCATCAGCCAGAGATAACGGCTTCATTACACTACACGCTCTACTTGAAAAACTAAAAAGAAAACCTATCTCAGAACACAGAAGGAGGAGAAAAAGCAATTACAACAAGAGAGAGACATGAAGGAATACAAAAATAATGCTGGTAATAATAATAAGAGGAGGACACAGCATAAAATATGCAAGCACCCTACAGCCCCCATGATACAGAAATTCTTATGATATGTATTTAGGAACACATTACTCACTTAACAGCAATATAAACTGGAAAAAGGTTAGTCCTTGTGTTCTTGATTACTGGTCAGATAACAATCATCACTTATTCTGGAGAAACACTTGTGCAATCTCCCACGCCATCCCAAGACAAGATAACTCATTTACTACTTTCAGGTTAAGGTGAAAAGTTACAAAAGCAGCGAGAGGAATCTGAGAACTGAGGAAAAAAGAAAAAAATCTCAAGTCTCTTTGAAGTGATTTGCATCTTTCTGGCAAGAAGAAATCAATGCTGCTTATACGATTCCTCCTCAATAATACTAGAAAGGATGCACTGATTCATTAATTTACCTTTGGCTCTATTCGAAGAGTCATAAGACATCCATACAGTGCAAAGGGCCATCTGGCTGCAGCAGAGACCAGTGACGTGCTTCAATACTGACATGCAGGTAACAGATTAAGTTATTTCTTCTGCACTGAGTATTCTGCTCTGCAATCTGTGTTTTGATCAAGTTCAGGGAAGGTTAATACAAACTCTTTGTAACTTGTCATGCCAAAGGCTCAAAGCGAGCGTCTAAAGAAAATCACTGTGTATATCATCCACCCTCCTCCTAGGCAGAAAGATCAGCGTGGTGATGGGCATACTGCCCTGCTGCTCAGTCAGTTTTATATCACATAAACGATATATGACACCAGGAGATGTTGGCCATACTTGGTTAGCAGAACCCTATTACACAGTAAAAATTACAATGCTTTTGGTTAAGAGCTGGACTGTGAAAAATGACAAATGTCAATGGAGCACCACAAGCCCCAAAGGACTCTGAGACCTCTGTAATACAAATAATGCTCTGAGGATTATAGGGACTGAATCCCTAACGGTTACGTGAATTCCCTGCTTGGACCCACTATTGCCTCAGTGCTTGCTTCTGGTTTTCTCTAGTTCAATTTTGTGTTTTTAAAGACTGCAATCTGCACAACTGTTATGTTAGGGCCTACAGTGTATCTGCACTGGGTTGACTTTCTATTTGGGGTCACAAACATTGTATTTAAATAATTGCTCTAATACCATTCTTCTAAATAAACTGCAAGCACATTTATTGCTAAGAGGAAACAGGCACCTCCAGTTCCTTGCCCCAGAGCAGGAGAAAAAGACAGGCTGTGGGAGGGAACAGCTCCAGAGCCACGGCAGAGAGGTGTACATCCCCACACAGAAGCGCCCTGGCCCTGAGCACAGGCTCTGATTTGGCAGATGGTCCAGCAGAAATCGTGAGTTTTAGAACCCCTTCAGTTCCCTGTGCTGACGTCTTAATTGGTCAACAAGAAATTATAAATGACTGGACTGGCATCAGGCAATACACTGTGCATGAGGCTCTAGACCGCTACATACCACATGTCATTCACGCTGTCATGCATTCAAGACCGACGGCTGGATTCAGTGCCCTGTAAACACCCTTGCTGAGCTCCTGGGAGGAAAGGAGTTCCCTCTGTTGGCTTACCAGGATGGGCTGACATCTGCCCTGTACGAGGCAGACGCTGCCTTGTGGATCCTTCTCATCTCACACAGGGGTAGCACAAGGCTCGGATTGCAATCTCCATCTTCTCCCCTGACCCTGGAGAGTTCATCTATAAGCTCAAATTAAACCATTATAGTCACAAGAGATGTCTGAAATAGAATTAATGACATCTGCCCAACAAAATGAGATAGTAAAAATGTTTTTTCCACAATCCCTCCCCGATTCTCTCAACTGGCACTCAAAATACTACTGTTCTGCCTGTCACTCAAGGCTGGAACCTACACATCATCTACATCTCAGCAATATGTATCATATTTAATTATGGCCACCGATCACACACAGAATCACAGAATCAACCAGGTTGGAAGAGCCCTCTGGGATCCTCGAGTCCAACCATTGCCCTCACACCACCATGGCAACTAGACCAGGGCACTAAGTGCCATGTCCAGGCTTTTCTTAAACCCCTCCAGAGATGGTGACTCCACCACCTCCCTGGGCAGCCCCTTCCAATGCCTAATGACCCTTGCTGAGAAGAAATTCTTCCTAATGTCCAACCTGAACCTCCCCTGGCAAAGCTTGATCCATTGCAAAAGTCAGCCTGTCACTGAGTATGACAATACTTACTTAATTATTCCTTTGATTTATTTTCTTTCTCATTTAAAATATAAGCTGCTTGTCCTAACTTTCAGGCCCTGCTCTGTCCCTAGCCTAACACCTTTTACTGCTGAAATTGTTACTCCTGGCTCCAGCCTCTCACATACTGCCTTTCCAAACAAGTATCATCATGCTCCCTTTTGGTTGCTCATGTGTGGGAAGAGTTTTTACCTGAGAGGTTCATCTATAAACTCAAATGAAACCATTCTTTCAATTCCAGACATCTCTTGTAACCAAGGTTCTAAATTTCTACTTTCTGACATACAACCCATTAAAGACATCTGAGATATTATGACAATGAGATATTAAAAATGTTTTTTCCACAAGCCCTCCCCCATTCTCTCAACTGCCACTCAATACTATTCCCCTTGCCTCTGTTTATCCAGCACCCAGGGCTAAACAATAATCAGTTGTTGTATCATCCAGTCTCCGCTCCCCGACTGCAAAAGGGAATTGGGAAAAGGAGGGAGACTTTTGGGTTGAAATTTAAACAGATTCAATGAAATAAGAAAACCGATATCGATACTAATATAAAAGACACAAAATCATACTTAGCCCATAGAGTGGTGGCAAGTGCCTCCAGGGATAGTAACTGTTCAGAAGGGAGGAGAAGATGAAGTAGGGAGAGGAGAGCAGAGCAAAGAGCCCCCCATCCCCAGCAGCTTTCCAATTTATAGTGCCCCTGAGGTTAATGTTACAGAGCACACCTGTGGGCCAGCCTGGGGCAGCTGCCCTGGGTTTAGCTGCTGATGGCCCTGATCACCAGCCCACAGCTGGCCACACACTGAACCAACATGGAACAGAAAAGGGAGTCTATAATTTTATCCCCACAGAACCAGGGCACTATTTTTTGATCCTACTAATCCCCTCCTTCAGTTCCCTACTCCCACACCACCTCCTTTGACAGTGCACTGAGGCCACCAAGTTGAAGTGTAGCGCTTCCCTATACCCCGTCATTAATGAATACAACACAATCATACAGTTGGGTCAGCCCCACGATGCAGACTACAGCTTTTCTCTGAGTACAGTGCTGTTCGAAAACAAGTACCTTTAAAAAAACCCAACACCACCACCCAAACACTTATCTTTCAAAAATTCACTGTGCTGGGAAAAAGTCTGAGGAAAAAAAAAAGAGGTTTGAGCAATTTCCTCCTTAAAAGTGTGACAGAAAAGGCTCAGGAAATTATGTCAAAAGCTGTTTGAAGTATTTTCTTCGATTGACTTGGAAACTGCTGGGGAAGAGCATGGACTATTAGGAAACAGGTGACCTGCAGAAATTTTGCAGAGGTATTGTTGATGACATTGTAAGGCGGCTTCTAAGCTAATAACCGGAGACATTTACTGTCCCTAAAATAATTCTGAGCTCAGTAGAGACTGACAAACAGAATTACTCAAAATCATGTGGCAATTCACAGCATCTGCAGATACACAGCAAGCTGAACCCAAGACTGATTCATATATGCTAAATACTTTCCGCAGACTTACATTTAAATTGAAGTTACCAGATATGAAGTTCACACTTGTGAGCTACGCTTTTGTTCCTGCTACAATTTTTGCTTCTTAGCTAAAATACGAGTAATTAAACTCTCTTCTCTCCCACAGCTCACAGTTCTTCACTGACAAAGTCAACAAAAATGAAGCAACTGCGCAAAAGGGCTCGACTGACTGGCTCCACAACTGCACCTTTGTAAACGCAAGGAGGCATGATTTAGAGCACCTAAAAAATCCTCCTGGACGTGAGTCCATCGACCAAATTAAGATGGGTAAGTGTTAATGTTTCAGCTACAAACGCTTTTCATTTGTGGATCGTTACCAAACAGAATACCATTATCCCCGTATTACTGGTGAGATAACTGAAACCCAGAGGTGATGCTGTAACTCACTGCATAAGACCATTAAATAAGCCTGTTTCTTTGCAGCTCTGTATTTTCTAGTGGCAGAATCTGAAATACAGGATGTGGTGTGCCACATCAGCACTCAATACGCTCAAATGGTTCATAAATTACAATTTATGAGAGCTTTAACTGAAATGTGATGGTGTCATTGTTGCAAACAATTCCATTAGGTACTTATTTCAACCTTTCAGGGATCCTAAAGGACTAAACATTTAGATATGTGTCAGGTATTCTTGTAGTTCATAAATCCGCGATCCAAGATTTAACTACGTAATTGCATATAGCAAAGTAATTATAGCTGTTATAAAGTGTATGTTTAACTGAACAAGTTGCTGCCAGAAAAAGGCAGTAGTTTCACACACTGCTACTGTGCTCTGGTGTTTCATCAGGACCCCCGTAAGGGTTGAAGAAATATTTAGTAACAAACAGGAGAGAATGCTATCAACTGCCAAGCTACTCCTCTCACCTTTACTCTCACTGTGACAGTAGCGAGGCCAGGAGGCATAGTGCCCTTGCTATCAAAGGCTTCCACAAGAAAGGTGAAGGTTGCTTCTGTGTCAGAGAACGATTCGTAATCCAAGGACTTCAAAAGCGATAACTCGCCCGTATACTTGTTCAGGGCGAAATACGGTAGCGCTTCCTGCGTGCGTATGCGGTAGTTAACATCAGAGCCAAGATCAACATCCTTCGCCTGGAGCGTGCCATACACAAAAAGAAAAATAGTTAAAACCAAACAAAATCCCTTTTCACAGCAAATCCCTACTAGATTTCAAGAACATAAACAAGCAAACTACTGCGAACAACTTTAGCTTCGTTACATTATTCTCGTAGTATTGGATGTACTTAATGCTACTGCACAAACATGAGGAAGACAAATCCACGTAAGGTTATAAAATCCAGAGACACCCGCCACAAAAAATAAGCACAATATTCTGGACAAGAGTCACTGGAAGCTCTCTCTGCTCTTATTCGCTTCCCTGGGCACCTGCTATCAGCAGCTGCCAGGGAGAGGGTGCTGGGCTAAGCAGACATTTGATCTCACCCCCGTATGGCAGCATGGATGTTTGTATTTCATACCAGTATTTAGGCAAAGAATATTAATTTTCAGCAGGACAAGGAGTATTATGCAATTGCTTTAGCTGTGACTTGACATTAGATTTATCTGCAGTCAGGTTCAGAGAAAATCATTCTTGTTGAAATTGTCTCCAGACAGATTCTTCTCATTAAAGGATGTCGACCAAAACATGAGGAGGATATATAGACTGCTTGCGGGAAGTGAATCTCAGCTGTCTTCAGAGATCTGGCTCATCCTCGAACAATTAACTCTCACTTGTCTGAATATCTTCTCTAGTCAGCGAAGAGAAGACAACATCTCCAGGTGTTCACTTCACTTTACTCCAGCTATCTTAGATGATGATCTGTGTATTGGATGAATTGCTTCTGGAAGCAACTATTTATCTCCACTAACTATAATGTGAGGTTAGACATCTAGGTTTGACTTAAGTGACTACATCAGTTGAGATAAAGCTCTCTTTTGCTGCTGATGGAAACAGGTAGAAGCAATACGATGAGCTTTCAGACACAAGTCAAAAGCACTTTAAATGTGTAAAACGATACTGAAGAAATTACAATAGCAGTGTAGGTTTTGTTGTTTCTTTGTTGTTTTTTTTTTTTAATAATTGCTCTTATTTCCAAACAAACTTCAGCTTCAAAGTATTTTATGTACCTGTCTAAAGGTCACGCATTTTTCAGGCTGTTAAGTGTCGTAACTGCCCCCACTCCAGCTTGCAATCTTTTACTGCAGTCTCGCTGACCAGTTAAATAAGAACACGCTTAGTATTGCGGAACACTTACAAAACATCTTCTTCACTCCATGATGCCTTCTTACCTCTATCTGCAGGAAGACGGTGCCTGGTGGTAGGTTTTCTGGCACGAAGACAGTGTAGGAAGCATTAGTAAAAACAGGACTGTTGTCATCAATATCCAGCACCTTGATCGCTAAAGTCAGCGTCGAACGGCGGGGGTCCGCAGCTCCGTCTGTGGCTTCAACTGTAAGTTCATAATAGTCCCTCACTTCTCTGTTCAGTTTAACTGCTGTATAAATGCTGCCATTTGATGTGATTCGGAAAAGGTCGTTGAAGTTTGCCAAACTGTAATGAACTTGACCATTAACACCAGCGTCTGGGTCTGTAGCCTGAAGAAACAGAAACAAGCACCATGTTTTAATGCACATCTTAAAGACAAGGTTTACTGGATCCCAACTGGACTTCAGGAGAAAATACACATTTAGTTGCTCAGCCTTGGACAACTGTCCACATAAGCAGAAGACAACCCAGATGCTTTTAAAGTCAAGCCCTCAAATACTTCTAATGCTGAAGTATCTTCAGCGTTAGGTGATGTCCAAGGGGAATTTTTATTTTACACTGTTCGATTTAGGTGTTTCGTTGCTGCTCAAATCATTATGGAGTACATGGTTAGATGAAAGGTGGATGCAGTCAGCAGACACCTAGAACGGACACATTAGTTAGAAATTTGTCACATTTAATGATATTTTAATCATTGCTCTCTGAAGAAATATTTAACTTTCTATAGTTTATCCTGTTCTTGAAAACCACATTATCACATTTCATCCTTATTCTTCTACACTCAGAAGAGGCAGATCATCGCAACAGAAAACTGTTCAGATTCTGTTCAGTTGCTGTCTTTGTTCTCATGTACAGAACTAAATCACAAATTTCACTATCAGCCAAATAATTCTTGCTCTTACATAACTGCCCTTTTAGGCATGGACAAAATTAATATGTTTTCCCTAGAGCTACCAGGCCCTCAACATAGTCTGAACACTGACCTGTTATTTTTCCTCCTCTTAATTAAATTATGGCATGATGAATAACGTTATGTAAATTAAACAAAGGGCATTCTTTGAGCAAGGTATTTTCATTTATTTGACTTTATAAATGAGGTTACAGACATCTGAGGAGGATCGCAAGAGATTTTCATGTTTTGTTATCAGAACAATTGTCAGGAAATTTCCATGAATGTCTAATTCTGGTGAAGGTATTCACTTTAAGACTTTGTAATGAAACCATTTATCTTCCTAAGAATCAATTAAAAGTTAATTAAAGTTGTTAATAAGAAAAATTTCACTGTACTTTCGCCCTGCACTACATCAATGCGCTAAGCAGTAATGGCTACAACTTCATAACGACCAGTCTAGGGATAACACATCCTTCTAATCGACATCTTTCAACATCTGGTTTATTTGCTTCGTTTACAATCAATTCTATTTCCTCCCTAGAAATAAGTGCTTGGGGGCACAAAGACCTCCCAGGTGAGATACTGGAAAACCATCAGAAAGCTACTCAAGGAGCAAAGTTTCACGTACAGAGTAACAGACACTGAGCCCCACTGAAAGCAAAGCAAAGCATAGGAAATGCAGAGTAAGTTGCAAAGTTGAAAGTATGTTTTTGAATAGACAACTTATTTTTTTAGGAAATTAAACTGAAATTACTCTCAACTATATGGCAGGCTTTGCAATTTGTTTCCTAAAAACAGGAGTATGTATGTTGTAAACTCATTTGTGTACATCCTTGGGCATAAACATCTTTTCCATAGTCTGCAGGACTGATTTGTTTCCATGCAGAGTAGCAGGCAAATCATCATTATTAAATCCATTATAGCACCACCACAACACTGGTGAGAAGTCACCCAAAGACACGTGCAGACGAGCACTAGCCCTGTGCATTTTTGCGTATCTTAGTCCTGTGCTTCCACAGCACAGGGGGAATTCACATTTCAGAAGGCTGCTCTGACCGAATCTCAAACAGAAGTTTGCTGCAGTTTGTCCACTAAAATTTCCACCGTATGGATCCTCTGATTATCTATTAGATTATTGTGAAAAACACTTTAAGAAAATGCTATTATTTTACCACATTAGATCGCTTCTACAGTTTAAGATCTCCAATAATTAACATTTTATCACTACAAACTTGAAAAGAGAGAACATACTCTTATAAATACGAAAGAAAATACTTTAATCTGTTTTCTAAAGGAATCCCATCTCAAGGGCATACAAAAATTAACTCTTCCCACAAGGAAATCATTTCACGGAGCCTCTTGGAGCCTGTGGGCAGCAGCTCCATGGAGAAGTCCTTGAAGGACACGCTGGTGGCATAGTTACTATCTGTTTCTGTTTGCAGCTATTGCTTTGTATGAAAACAGGACTACAAGACATCCCAGTTCCATCCCCGTGCTCTGTCACTGACAAGTACAAGCTGGCATGAATGTTATCACAAGTCTCGACCAGAAGGTAAGGGAGGAGGAGGTCTGCAAAACGAGGAGCTGGGCTTTCAGAAAGTCCTGCTTCAAAAATCAGCCCTGCTTGAACTTATCACTACCCTTAAACCAGAAGCCAGCAACATCCCAATAAATTAGTATGATTTGCTCATTACCTACACTGAGCTGAGTTACCTGGGTATACAGTTACCAGAGGTGGAGAGAATCACAGAATCATTTTGGTTGGAAAGGACCTTCAAGATCATCAAGTCCAACCATTAACCCAGCACTGCCAAGGCCACCACTAACTCATGTCCCTCAGCACCACATCTACATGGCTTTTAAATCTCCCCAGGGATGGTGACTCCACCACTGCCCTGGGCAGCCTGTTACAATGCTTGACCACTCTTTTGGTGAAGAAATTGTCCCTGATCTCCAATCTAAACCTCCCCTGGCACAACTTGAGGCCATTTCCTCTCATCCTATCACTTGTTACCTGGGAGAAGAGACCGACCCCACCTCGCTACACCCTTCTTTCAGGTAGTTGTAGACAGCAATAAGGTCTCCCCTCAGCCTCCTTTTCTCCAGGCTAAACACCTCCAGGTCCCTCAGCCGCTCCTCATCACACTTGTGCTCCAGACCCTTCACCAGCTTTGTTGCCCTTCTCTGGACTCGCTCCAGCACCTCAAGGTCTTGCTTGTACTGAGGGGCCCAGAACTGGACACAGTACTTAAGGTGTGGCCTCACCAGTGCCGAGTACAGGGGGACGATCCTTGCCCTAGTCCTGCTGGCCACACTAGTGCCGATACAAGCCAGGATGCTGGTGGCCTTCTTGGCCACACTGCTGGCTCATGTTCAGCCGGCCATCAACCAACACCCCCAGGTCCTTTTCTACCAGGCACTTTCCAGCCGTTCTTCCCCCAGCCTGTAGCGGTGTGTGGGGTTGTTGTGCCCCAAGTGCAGGACCCGACATCCAGCCTTGTTGAACCTCATACAGCAACCAGTTCCCTTGTCTGTTTTCAGCTATAACAATGAGATACAAATCACAGATATGAGTTTTCTCTGGGCTACACCAACATTTTAATAATTTCTTCTATTAGGTAAGGTCCATTAGCAGTAAAAAAGATCAAGGCAAACACTGAGCACAAAATCAGATTTCTTTCTGTTCCCCACAGGGCAGTCCCTGTCTCCCCATAGCCTGAAATCTCTACACATCTGACCTTGCGTGTATGTGTAGGATACGTGCAGAACACCTTTTTCCCCACTACAATAAGCCAAAGGTGTCAAAGTTGAGGGCAGCACAAGTGATAATCCACATTTCCAAAGACAATCACTCACTCTTCCCCTGCCACAGTGGGATGTCAAGACCAGACAACTGAAGAAAGAACCTACTCATTTCCACCTTGTTCTCCTGCTAGAACACTTTTTTGTCACATCCACCCCTAACCCAAGTCCTCCTTCCCGTCATCCCTCCAGTCAAAGGGAAGGAAAGTATCAGCTCAAGTGCCTGTAGAGGCAGAGCCGGGTAACAAGAGCGAAGGAGCCTGAGGCACTCTCAGCCTTCACATGAGCACTCCTGCAACACCCGAGTTCCCACCCATCATATTACCCCAAAATCTGCCAACACGTTCTGGTGTTTGATCACTTGCAATCACATGTAACGCAGAGTTGGTAAATTTGGATAGGAAACAAAGCTGATTTTGGTACTCTGGGTAAAAGAAAAATTGGGAATTATCCCTCTAAGTGCCCAGAGGTTTTCCACTGTTCTTATTCAAACTGGTTGAAGCAGCCTGTTAGGCAAATTTACTACACCGGTGTTACACAACTGAAGAGCTCATAAATTCACTGAAGTCAATATGGCCTAACCAAAAGGGATTTTGTCAGGATAGAGGAGCCTGCTTTACATAGGTCTAAGGTAATTAATTTTCTTTAAACTGAGAGCATCTGCAGGAGCGTCAATGAGACTTATAAAAAGAAAAGAAACAAAACAATCCCTTGCTGACTGGTTCCTCTTGCCAATGCTGCGAGAGATGCAGAAAGATGAGATGCACGTTTCTACCTCTCCCACCTCATTATGTTTATTCAGAATTAGGAAAAGCACGTTCCTCTGAAGAGTCTCTAGTAACTACTGCTGTTATTCTAGTAACTCCTCAGATCTACATGACTACTCTCATTTCCATTTCTCACAGGGCTAACTTACAAAGTGCTGCTTGATAGAACAAACCTGGAAACCTAGGAATATAAATGAATCATTACTTTATTTCCCAGCAAATACATCCCAGCTTTACTGGAGATACTACAATCTACAAGGTGATAGCGTTTATCTGTTGTGGTAAGTTTGAATTTGCATTACCAACTAACCTTCAACCTTACTAAGAAAACCTCATGGATATACACCAACGGTGTTCCAGAGTAACAAATCATCTTCCTCCGTCTCAAACAGCTTGAAAATACAATTCTGGGAGATGAGAATTACCAAAATATCTCTGGAAGGATCATTAACTCTGAAATATAATGACAAGAGCTTAAATGTCAACAATATTAATTATGTCATTATCGTTCTTTTCAGAAGAAATCTCCTAACATCCCCAACTCTTGCTCACAGTGGGTAACAACAGGATTTAAGCAGGTTAATTGACGGTTTATGCTCAGACTGCTGGAGTTGGAAAGCAGCAAACTAAGGCAGCGTGTTGTTATTCATACCTGTCCATAAAGCAGAGGCAAACATGACGGGTATCCCCTCACTAAAGCTCCAAGCTGAAACACTTCTTAGGGACCACTTTGCCACCAACCCAATTTCCTGCAGACTAAATTTCCCTTCAGGTCATCTTCAGGGACCGAAGTTCCCCATGATCCCAACCCACCCCAGCAAAAGCTCCTCGTCTCTGACAGCCTTTCCTGTATTCCAGCAAACACTGCAGCTCGAGGGAGGGATGGAAATAGTGCTGGAGGCGCAAAGGATGCTGTTGGTGGGAGCTGGGTTATTGTTTTCATGGACGATAACATGATTTTTTTATTATTATGGCTTTAATAGGTTTATTATTATGGGTTTAATTTTTTATTATTATGGGTTTAAAAGATTGCCAAGCTCCTCAATTGTGTCAAATAGCAAATCAAGTGTGGGTGGGAGTGCTAAATGGGATTTTGTATTTATTTTTCAGGGAGGTTGCTGCTTGTGCTCTCAGGGCAAAATTAACATCTCCCAGCTGCAGTAAGAGGCCACAGATATTTGAAACGTTTCTGACTTCTTGGTATTTATTTAAAAAATATTTTAAGGAGGGAAAAATCAGGCATCCATAAAAGTTTGGATTTTTTTTTCCTTCCCTATATTTCAGAAAGGCTTTTCCTCTCTTTCATTTCTTTTTGCCTGCTTTTACAGAGTCTTTCATTTCCCTGTTTCATTCCTTACGTGCTCTAAGCAAAGGAAAAGATTAGAAGGTACCAATAGCTTTGAAAGATTTCTGTCAGCTGGACTCAAAATAATGTCAAAAGAAGTCAGGCAACAAGGAAATACTTCTGTCCTCTCAGTGTTGTCAGCAGTTTTGCACACGCTTGTCTCTTGCTTCAGGCAGTTAGAGTGATAAATCATGCTCCTAAACATACATGGCATTGCTGTATGCCCGTTACAGATAGTCCCAATCCTCCCTTGCAGCCCAAAGACCTAGAGGAGTTCATTTCTGCAGGACTTCCTACAAAACTGACATTTAAATTACATTATTCATAGAAAAAAAAAAAAATCCTTTTACAGACTTGCAGGATTAGAGGGCTGGAGGTTTTGTACAAGGTTCACAGAAGACATGATATAATGCTTTTATTCTGTGCTCGTGCTCAACCGAAAGCATACAAGAGGCTTTTTAACTTACTTGATTCTGCTACACAATTTCTGACATGCCACAAAACTTAACGTTACGCTGCAAGAAGGGGCAGAGGCTTAGTTACAATGTGCAATAAATCTTAAATGTTCTGAATTATTGGCCTGCAAAAAAAATGACTTGATGAGTAAAGATGATATAAAGAACGCAGAATAAAATTGGACATTGTAATATTAGGGGGGAAATTCAGTGATCTCTCGCTGTCTGGGGCAGTTCAATTGGGTGTAGCTGGTCTGAAAAATTGGAGAGGCAAAAATGAAACTCGGAGGCAGCACCCTCGAATTTTGGCTACCTCAAAATTTCAAGGCAACTCTTACTTCTTTAAGAGAACAAACCAATGCCCCCCACACACATGCTTTTGAAAACCACTACAGGTTTTGTGTATATCCTCCAGGAACTTCTCAAAAGAAGAAGTACCTTAGTGAACTCCGGAGTCATTACCAGCTTATCATTTTTCTCATAACTGCACTTGGAGTAATTTGTCAGGCTAAAGGCAGCACACGGTAAATTTTCATATACTGACATATTTGAGCCATTACACAAGATGGGAAAACCTTTGATAATTACTTTCCTCATCAATGCTAATTCCAGTGCATCTGGAGGGTTAGTCTGGAAACCCATTAAATGTGACTCTAAATAAAACTACACAGTAAGAACAGTTACATGCTACAAGCAAATATAAATTAAAATAAATGAAAATCGGAAAGCTCATGGCTGCAAAAACACGATTTAATGGACTGGTAAACCTACAAAAGTTAATCACATTGTAACACCCAAAAATAGACAAGCTTTCTTTAGTCTGGCATGCAACCAAATTCCAAATTGAGAGACTCGCACTGCCTGTTTTTACTTGAAAGATGATTAGAAATTTTGCTTTTCTGACAAGTATGCTCTTTAGCAATTATATGATCAAGCAATTCGGAGAATAATCCAATGAATATACATACTAGCAAAAATAAAACCCAAAGGTTTCTAAATCACCGATGAAATATATTTATATTGTTTGAAATCTCCACATTTAGCTGGGCTCCCAAACATTTCTCTAATACATTAATCCATTTTTAAGCTATTTTTGTCATTTCTCTAGACTGCTGGCTCTCTTCATAAACCCATCCAATTGGAGAACATTAGAATTAGAGACAGAACTGGAACATAATAGCCAACATTTGGATTTGAAATGAATTATCTTACTGGTCAGACTCAAAACACTCTCGGTTGTGTTCTGTTGTCTTCTCTTGTTCACCAAAGAATACTTAAAGGAAATTAGTTTTAGAATCATAGAATCATAGAATGGTTTGGGTTGGAAGGACCTTAAAGACCATCTAGTTCCAACCCCCCTGCCACAGGCAGGGACACCTTCCACCAGACCAGGTTGCTCCAAGCCCCATCCAACCTGGCCTTGAACACTGCCAGGGAGGGGGCAGCCACAGCTTCTCTGGGCAACCTGGGCCAGGGTCTCACTTATATCAATTACAGATATCAAGGCCACAAGGTCTGAATGTTAGAAGAAAGTTAGACATCTGACATGTATCACAAGAAAACTCCTCAACTTCTCCTTCTACCAGGCAGTCTTCAAAAAAGGAATCACTAATCCAGACAACTGTTCAAGTCACAGCAGAACATCCATAACGAGAGACTGCAGTCAAAGTTAGCAGGCCCAGCATGAAGCATTCTAATTTGTAAGCTCAGGAAGACCATAATTTCTTACCCCAGTGACAGAAATCTGAACAGCCCAATCTAAACAAACAGAATCAGCCATCAAAATACTAAATGGGCATGTGTTAGAGACATGAAACCACTGCTTCAGAAGATTTAGTATGGCATCAGGCTGGAATAGATGAAAGGGCTTAAACCCACACTGGGGTGCAGGTTGTCAGGCAGACAAAACCAAGAATGCCTTTCATACAAAAGTCCCTGGACTCTCAATGATCAACTGCCGTGAACATGAAAGTGGTTGAAATGCTTCTCTCATTACAAGTATCAAAATCTCCGCTGCATTAAAGCACAAATGTTGTTACTCTGAAGACAAATGTGTAAATTAATGCATAAATATAATATTGGAAACAGGAAAGACAGGAGCGCAGCTTTTGAAATCCATTTTGTTTTAAAAGTCGTCCCATTTACCACGTTAGGGGTGGCAAGGAGCTTTTTAAACCTACTTGATCTGTCTCTCAAGCTCACCTAAGGTCAAGGAACTGCTGTAAAGCAGATGGAGCGTTGCTGCAGCCGCATGCTGCAAAACACCCTCCAGGAATCACACAACCCCCCAGGGGTGTCGGCAGAAAAAAGCTAATCCTGCCTAGCACTGCTGGCCTACGATGGAAAAAAACTGCACAAGTCTACAACGGCCTCTACTTCTTCTCATGCTACAGGTTTGGACTTGAAACCGTGACATGTATCTTGTTTTAAGAGGAATTTGCTTGTTAATAAACAGGTGAAAATCCAACTAGAAGCACATGGGATGATGACATTGACTTCAGCACCAGCTGTCATTTCATTTCTTCTCACCAACTAAGCAGAGATGCAGCCTTTAATAATTATGATGATAGCTAATTATAAAATCTGAGATACTACAAGGGGAAAGAAAGATAAAATCAAGTTAAAATATATAGTGGACACTACTCATAGAAGTTATCATTTCCTGCATTTCTCATCCTTCTTACTTATCCCTTTCCAGGTCAGAAAGAAGATATTCCCCAAGACTTATCATTTTGAGGGAAGCAAGGAGCATACAATCTAGCTTAAACCAAAAGTAAATCCCAGCACCTCTTCTCACTACAAGAAGGACCCTGAGGTGCTGGAGCGAGTCCAGAGAAGGGCAATGAAGCGGGTGAAGGGTCTGGAGCACAAGTGTGATGAGGAGCGGCTGAGGGACCTGGGGGTGTTTAGTTTGCAGAAGAGGAGGCTGAGGGGAGACCTTCTCGCTCTCTACAACTGCCTGAAAAGGAGGGTGTAGCGAGGGGGGCATCGGTCTCTTCTCCCAGGTAACCAGCGATAGGACAAGAGGAAATGGCCTCAAGTTACACCAGGGGAGGTTCAGGCTGGATCTTAGGAAGAATTTCTTCTCTGAAAGAGTCATTAGGCATTGGAAGGGGCTGCCCAGGGAGGTGGTGGAGTCACCATCTCTGGAGGCGTTCAAAAAAACGTCTAGATGTGGCGCTTCAGGACATGGTTTAGCGGGCATGGTGGCATTGAGAAGATGGTTGGACTTGATGATCTTTTAGGTCTTTTCCAACCTTAACAATTCTATGATTCTGTACACGACTTTAAGCAGCGTTCAGCCAAGCAGACGTGAGTGTGCCCTATCGTGCGCATGTAAAAGATTAAAGGCAGACTCTGGGGATTGCAGTGATTCAGAGAAGCTACAATTCTTCCACCTTCCTCAGGTATTAGGGCTGACAAAACTGATGCGGGCTGGGCAAGAAGCGAGAATGAAAGCACTTGCAACAGGACTTGAGCACATCCATGTCCTGTTGGAAAGACTCTCCCCTCAGCACATCTTGTCTGACATGAATTTATGAAAGTCCTTATGTCACCAGCATCTCTGTGAGGATCTTAAGGCAGACAGTGCTGAAAGCCTTACTAAAGGCCTCTCTAACCTACCATGTAGACAACTTTCTCAGTAAGCATGCAAGGAAATGATACCACAAAGGTCCTGTCGAAGTGACCTTGTCATCCAATCGCTTATAAGAAACCACGTGGAAGTCAGAGAAACGAGCACAAACAGGAGCTCAAAAATATCAGTTTATGAGCTCTTTCGCACTGGAAAGTCACTCCTCATTCCTACACACACAGACACAGCAGTACTCATACCACTAAATGGCAACAGATATATTAGTGATACAGACCCACACATTGCTACCAAATACAGAAGTCTGAATTTCCTCTGGTCATCATCCATCTGCCACGTTATGATTCTCCAATTTCAGATTCTGATTAATTTTTAATGGAGTCTGACTTTAAAATCCCAGCTGCTCGTATTGTTTATACATATATTAGATGAATTCGACATATGTTGTTAGGTAATGTATTATGCAGTGAGCAGTAGTCACGGACTCACTCTGGGTATTTGAGATTTACTTCAGACATTGTGATTTTACTCTTCCCCAAAGCCTTAATTCCTTTCCCTCATGGACTGTCCTCTCCTGCCAACAAATCTCCCTTTTTTCTGCTCATGTCCTTCTTCCTCCACCTCTGATTTTCCTACAAGTTGTCTAAAGGTACAGGAGACCTGAGAATTTAATTTCAGGAGCTGGTATTTTTAATACAGGTAAGGTGTAGTCTACAGTGCAGGCTGTGGGAAATCATACCCTGTTCTGTGAGCCTTGATGCAGAAAACATGACAATGGTGATTTAGGTCAAGTGAGATTCCTTTGTAGACTGTTTACAACAAAATCTTGTCCTGTAATACCTCATCAGCATTTGATGCAGTTTTCCTGTACACAGAAACACAAAATCACGTAGTTGTAAGGGATCTCCAGAGGTCACTTAGTCCAACACATTAAGCCTTACTGACATCTGTGAAATTTAAACTGGGCTTTACATCATGAGACTTGCAGGATTTACCACCTTATGAATAAAACCAGAAGCTTTTAACAATTCACTGTTATTCACAGACAGAAAGCTCTGCTAGGAAATTGGCATCTTAATTACATTTAATTGGCATTCAAAAGTGATAGTTTGCTTCTTTACACATTTAAAACATCTTTATACCATTAAAAAACATGTCTAGAATCAGCAGACTGGTGCCATATAGGCTGTCTATGTCTCACTTGCTTGCCTTATAGTTTTGCCTTGCTTTGTTCTGCAGTGGACAGATGCTGTTGGATACATACCACAGGTATGAATTTACACTTATTACATAAATAGAAAAGCAAAATATTTCCATTGTACAGTACAATCAAAGAAAGGCCTCCAAAGCTCGCTCTTCCAACAGGTAGAACAGCTCCACCCTAAAGAGCAACTCACTTTCTTTAAGCATTTCTTATTTAAAAAAAAGCAGCAGATGACAGAGGTATTACGCACACTCTCTGCAAACCGCTTTCATTATTGGAGCTTATTTATACTGTCTGCATTTTAGGGAAGATCTAAGGTCCAGTGATAACCTGAGCATCTGATTAGGGGTTGGTTTGCCCACTGCCATGTAATTCTTTATCCATATTTTCCTTCTCATTTCCTTTCATGTCCCTATACTCCCTTGATACCAACATGTTCATGTTGGAGATTTCAAACAGTGCCGATCAGTGACATAAAAATACAGCTACAACAAAAAAACGATGGGTGTGTGTGAAAGAATCTGGGTAAATATGAAAAACAGATGAATAAAAACTTCAGTCAAGTGATTTGTTTCCTCTCTGGGCCCCATCAGGTCAATAGCTTCTTATTTAACCACAGACTGCATTTTTAAGGTCTGTAACAAACTAGTCAGGACTGTCTTTTGCTGCACAAGAACATGAACCTGTTTGGAGATTTTGCAGTTCATACACTGACCCCCAACTAAATTTCATTCCACTTTTTTACCTCCTATGCACCTGGTATTGATAAACAGTGCACTGTACGATGCAAATCATTCAGATGCCCTATCTTCAGCAGGACCTCAGCTGGTTTAGGCTGCAATAGACAATAAGGTGCCTGAATTTCATTGTCAAGTTTCCCATTTGAAGCTTTTGTTTCCTGTTGGTCCTTTGCAGAGTTCTTTCTTTCAGCAATTCTCCTCCTGTCTTACTGGGGGATCCCCATGATCAGACATGAAAGAACAGCAGGGAATCTAATACACCTCCGACTGCCCCAATTTAGACAACACTGTGTAAAATAAAAGGGATTTGAAATACATCCGCTACACTTTCAGACTTATCCTTTCTAGCTTTTGTTCTTTTAATCTTCAGTGTGCTCTCCTCAAATCCTCACAGGCAGCACTCCTGTGCTGGTGCCTTCAGGAACTCCAGCTGGCAAAGAACCATGGAAGTGGAGGAGAGTGAGAGCCCTTTGGAGTGGGAATAGCACCTCCCTGCCCGTAAACAAGCCCTCCCCTCTTCGACAGCAACTCTTTCATTGCCCTTGTTCCACATCTCCTTGGGAAACAATTTCCCAAACGCTACCTAAGCCCTTATGGGAATCCCTTTTTAAGTCCAACTTTCCCACAGTAGAGCATGGAAATCTCTTGTCTGTGGCAGGAGCTGTTCATGGGAGTGTTTGAGCTAATTATTTCGTATCTTCAATTGCTTATAACCTTACCTGTATTAGGGGAGAGGGAACAAAAGGAGGGTGTGAATGGGATTCATCATGTGTTTAGAACAGATGAGCAGGCAAGAGACATGAAGTTTTGCAATCCCAGGAGAGGAAAGAAAGAGAAAGTCAAGAATGGGAAAAACATTTCAATAGCTGTTCACATCAGCATGTTCACATCTAGACTATTTCTAACCTTTTAATAGAGGTACTGATAACTTTGTTACAGCTCCACCTTTCTACTTATTGACATCATAGAATATATCCCCAGACTTACCAGCACTACTATCATGTCAACTGGCAATTGTAAAAACAAAATTTAAAAAATAAATAATAATAATAGCAGCTGTTGCTAATAATTGAACTGTATAATAATTGATTTTGGTGGATGCTGCAAGAATAAAATAATGGATTTCACTATAAAATACATTAAAATAGTAAGCTGATCAGAAACAAAATAAATTTGGTTGGGAGGGACCTCTGGAGGTTTGGTCAATCCTTCAGCATCCAGGTCATTGCTTATGTTTGATTTCCTTAAGCAGCCCATAACTTCATCTTCTCCTGTGGGTAGTGCTTTCCTCCCCCAGACTGACACTGGGCTCAGGCAGCTGATGATCCCCATACCAAACCTTAACAATAAGAAAAACCTGAGGCATCAAAGTAGTTGAGCACCCTTTCCATTTCCTTCGTCACTAGGTCCTCTGCCTCACGAGCACCAGGGCCCATATCTTCTTGGGTCTTCAGATAAAAATCTCTTGCTGTATTTTTCCCCATGCAAAATGAGAAGCCAACATTCCAAAGGGAAAGGGACACCACAAAACCTGTGTGTATATTTATTTTCAATCATCTATATCACTGCTTACTCTGGTGGACTTCAGGTTTCTGTTTGCAGGGAATATAGTAAAAACGCATCCTGAAAAGTACACTTGCCAGTCAGGGGCTTGATTCTTGGCAGTGAAAACACATGACACAACAAGGACTATCTTCTTTTACCAGGCTATTCTCATCTAAAACAGGCCTTTACGTTGTAACCACGTTACAGCTTCTGTACAAAGTGTATTCCCATAGAAACCCCTCCCATACCTCCTGTGATTCTAATGTACTGTGAAGCACAACAACCTGACAGAAGCTATTTCAGTTTTTAAAGAAGAATATCCTCAAACAACATAACTACACCTAAATGCTCATCATCCTTATTTCAATGATCTCACTGAAGCCAGAAAAAAATTCCCCATGCCCAGATCTCTCTTTCCTATACTATTTACTTGGATTTGTGAATAAGAAACAGTAGAAACTACATCCAGTATCTGTGCTGTAAAGAGAAAGCTTTTTCCATCCAGAGACTGGGAATTAGGACTGGTGATAAACACGACAATAAATGATATAACCAGTTTCTGTCATTGCACAATAAGCTATCACAAGTCTTCATTAAATATTTCCATTTCAACACAACTTAAAAATTATATTAATTTATAAGACAGAAGTTCTGTTGCAATAACTTCTTTTATTTTATAGTTCCATCTAAGCTAAAAATAAACCCAGTCTAGCGTTTGAGAGGGTTATTGCACCCTGAGGGCACCCAGCAAAACACAAAATGGATTTTAAAGATATTTGGTACTGATTTGAAACATCATGTCTGTACATTTCAGGATGCAAAATGAAAAACGACCACATAAGATGAACACGATGACAAAAACCAAAGCAATATCTTACCGATTTATGGAAACTGATTTAATTGCAGGGATCCTAATTTCTGTATGGCCAAGGCTTCAAGACAGCCTTTGACATGGCTGATATTTCAGGCTAGCATAACAAAATTAAGCTTTAGGAAAACTGTAATCTTCCTCAATGCTGACAAAAGTTATTTCCCTTGAAAACTACACCTGAGCGTGGACAGCTTCAGAGTAGTACCCACCTTTAATGATACCAGGTTACACAGCAAGAAGAGCATAGACACATGTAGAACCGCTTCAGTGTAAGTGCAAAGGAAACTGTACTGAAGAAGCCCACAAAACCTGAAGTATACCTTGATTTAAATCAAACTTTGTGAATAAGTAATGAAAACGGAAGGAATCGCAAAGCTATCCCAAAGAAGCATCTTTTTTAATTTACAGATACCAGGAAACAACTGAAGTTCACTCAAAAAGAACACAAAATTAACAAGAAAGATGGCAGACAAGAAATATCGATGGCTGTCTTACTAAATAATATAAATTTGGAAAGAAACACAGTTAGTATGGTTATATGCTACCCAGTATGGTTCCCATGCTACCCAAAACGTCCCATTCTTTCTGAAGGTACTGGTAACACAGCAGTTGAGGAGCTCCCATTTTCTACTGATACAGTTGCTACTGGAAAGAAAGGCAGATTTTTCACCTAAATTCCTGAAAAAACATGCTTCCAAATCCACCTTTTACCTACAGCTCGTATTGCATCCAACCTCTGTGCTAACCCATCACTGAAAGAGATATGAAACATTATGTTCAACTACTGGTTCCAAAAAAAACCAACTCAGACTTTCTTCTTTCACCTGATGGTGAAAAGAAGTCAGGAAAACTGACTTTGTCAAAAAAAAGGGATGTCTGTTTCAAGTGACTCAATCTGCACTCGGTAGTCCAGAAGACCTCTGTATGTTATAAAAATTTACACAGCTTCACATCACTCACATTAACAATACCCCAAGCACAATCTATTTTTATGACAGGTAATCAATTATTTCAGTCAACAGCTTAACTGTTTTGCCCCTTAATGGCCTTAAAATATTCTACATGCGTGACAATGTGTCACCTGTTCAGTGTGTTAGAAAAAGCAATCAATAAGAGTATAAAAACGTGGTGATAATGTTGTAACACTGTAAATCTGTTATAAGCAAGCTTTTACAGTGGTGTGTGTCTTCAAAAACATATTTTCAATGTGCTAGTTTTAAATTCAAAAGCCTTTTCAGCTATTAAGAGTAAAGAAGAAAATCAGTTCTGTATTTTAAAGTCCAATAGATGACTTTGTTAACATAAATGCATCTGACAATAGTTTGCATTTAAACCTAAGACATTTGATGGGAGTTTGTCTAAGCTACAATTATTTCGTGCTCTTTCCTAACAGTCTGTACAGTTTGGGTAATAAAACAAACAATTTAACTCTGCACGGTTGATAACTTACCCTTACTTGACCAACAAAAGCATTGGCTTCCTCTTCCTGCACAGACAGGTTTTTAGGTAGAAACATATCAAAAACTGGTCCGTTGTCATTTACATCCGTCACCACTATATTAACAGTAGCAGTTGAGGTCTACAGAGAGAGAGAACATTATGAAGAAATTATCTTTATTTTACAATTTCACAGTTGACAACTGATCTATAACCTTACTGATATGTAAGTATCCAGTACAGAATCACAGGGAAACAGATTATCAATTTTTTTCGCATGTTTTTGTGAAACAGGAAGCACTTTCCATTTGAAGAGTTTATTTTTACCTTTCTTTTCATATAAGACAAAACAGGCTCAAGACTGAATAATATATTAAGATGCGCGAAGGACATCAGATATCTTTTTTCTTTTATGGTATTTTAAGGATTTAAGGATCTTCCACTCTGGGGAAAAAAGCTAGAAATATCAAAATTTGCCAGAACTACAAATTTAGAAAGAAATTACTGATTTTACTAATCAAAATATGTTACTGTGATGATTAGCTTAGATGACGAGTCAGCCTCTTAGCTGGCACCATCAGCTCCATGGTGAGCTCAGCTGGCCTTGGCTCAGAGATCTCTCTATCATCCTTCACCCACCACATCACACTGATGTGCTATTAAGCATTAGCACATCAACTTCAACACACAGAGAGGTGCCTGGTGGGAACAGCATAATTAACTATATTTAACACACATAAAATTTCAACAAAACATGTCTATGCTCCCTACTGAAATTTTCTGTCCAAATCAGAGCAATTGGAGAGTGAAACACTTTGTCTGCAGATCTTCACAGCTTGAGTCAGATCCCTTTTCACCGGTCCTGTACGCCGAGTGTTTCAGGCACAAAACATCGTAATATTGTAATTAATACATTATTGTATTTTAAATCAATTCAACAAATGCTAACACCTTTGCTATCAGAAACACTTTTATTCCATTCATTCAAACCAAGCACAGCAGCAAGTACCACTGGGAACTGTGGCTTCAGGTTTATCACAGTTGAGGATCATAAGAGAACCAGATACATCAGCTAACACCAGCTACCTTATGCAGGTAGTGATCTCAGAGCACGCCTAAGCATCGGCATCTCTTAACTTATCTCCTTCTCAGGTTTAACAGTTTTGCATTGAGGTGAAACACCTCAGCTTGAGCTTCATGAATTTAAAGATTGTGGCAAGAGCAACCAAACCATGTCCTTGCTTTATACCCTATAAATATAACTACAGAAGAGCTGAGGCTAATGATGCAAGTTGCTGTGGCCTGTGACATGGGTTGTAAAGAGAAGGAGTGAACAATACTCTCCATCCACCAGAGAAAAGAGCAGCACTACCAGGCAAAAACTTCCAGGTAAGGAAGATAGAAATGATACACCAGGAAAGGCTTTCATTGCAAGAACAGAGCAGCACAGGCACAGACAGTGCAGGGAGGATAGAGCATCTTCCCTAGGAGCAAGACACACTAGTATCTGTCATCCCTGGAGGTGTTTAAAAGCCATGTAGATGTGGTGCTGAGGGACATGGGTTAGTGGTGGGTTTGGCAGTGCTGGGTTAACGGTTGGACTCGATGGTCTTAAAGGTCTTTTCCAACCAAAATGATTCTCTGGTTCTATGACTGATAGTAAACTGATGCTGACGTAGAGCAGTGGATGGGCAGGCTAACCTGATATTATAACACGGCGTCATTAGTCTAGGAAGGCTTCCTTCAGTGTTTTACTTCGTTCATACACAAAGAAAATAACATTATCTTATTTTATAAATACATCCTGTTAGACAAGTAACTAAGGGAGATGCTAGAAAGAAACACGTGGGAAGTTTAACACAGATGCCTTATTGCCACAGATCGCTAACGCTGGTTGTCCAGGCTCTTTTGTGCTGTTCCCCCAGTGACAGTAACATTTGTCATGATGTCTGTGCTGCAGCCACAGCTGCTGTGAAGTGCAGTGTAAAATCAAACACACTGTACACGAAATCAGCTTTCCTGTGTGTCTCTAGATGCTTTCTGATACTGAGCTACGTCACGTCAAGCTACATTGGGGGAAATGTATATGACGTTATAGTCACAGCAACTACACAGTGCAGATGTAACCCCTGAAAAAGCCCCTTCCTTTAGGCACAAGACTGACCAACCTGTTAGAAAACGGCACCTCACATGTTTCATAAACAAACCTGTAACCATCCTCCCTTAAAAAAACAACAAAAAAAGGCTGAATGGAAACCTGCATCTTTGCATGCCTTCTCTGACACATGTTCTGCTGCAGTACCTCCCACGTAACAAACTTCAAGCAGTTCTACAACCTCACAGCTCCCCGCAGTAACTGCCCAAAATAAATACAGAATATTGTCTAATTTTTATTAAGGGGTAAGCTCCCTGTATCTACCACATGGGAAAAGCACTTGCAAAGGACCACTAATGTACTTAACAGCTACTTACTATCTTAATAGCACTTGGTCATGCTTTCATTGCTGCGTCACCAGTTCAATCTGATAACTTACTCTCTGTAGGAGAGATCCTGTAACAGGTCAACCTCCTTCACCTTCCAAATCCTGCGACTTGGCAAGCAGCCCAGCCACTGGTATTGCAGTCAGCTGCCTCTTAAATACTTAAACAGTAAAGAATACAGAATATTTTGAAACAAACAAATAAAAAGATGCTTTCAGGCGGGCTTCTTATATTTGCTTACGCTCAGTTATTTGCTAATTGTTTCTGAAACTGCCATTCCCACATTCAGTTTGTATAAGGAAGATGTACTTCACAATTTATGCATCATTGTCAACACAAAACCCGCTCCGGAATCTTTGCTCTGACGTGCAACGCACACTGAATGTAAATCAATCTTCCAGAGCTAACTTGATTCCACAGAATACAGGGTAATAAAAACTCTTAGATTTAATAAACTGAAAGAAATACAGCATAAAAAAGAATGGCTTAGGACAGTGAGTACTTTTCATTTTGAAAATGTTTCTCTTCCATTCAAGAGAATTTTAATGGGATGTGTCCTGTAACCTGCGGCGTGTTTGCTCCTGATGCCGCTGAATCAACCCACAGCAGCTCTCAGAACAGCCGCCAGAACACGCCTTTGCATCTTACAACTCCTGAACCAAGCGCTCAACGTAAAACCCCCGTTTGTGAATTACTCACAGGTCTGACTTCTGTACATAGGTGCATGCCAGTGGGGCGGGGCTCACATACTTATTTTAGATAAATGTAGAAATGCATCATGAGAATCTCTTATGAGCACTTCTCCTAAATGACAGTGTTTTTCTAAACCCAAGCAACTCTGCTCTGGAAGCACACTATTAACAACGTGACCCTGCAGCCATACTTTTATGTCTTGAACCAAAAAGGGAACTTCCCTCAAGCCTTCTTGAAAGTCAGTCTTTATAATACTATTAGAAACACAGAGTGTACTGAAACACTGGAATAAGTCTAGAAGGGGCCATCTGAAGAAGTACCAAAGGAGACTGAGGTTTCACCTAAGAGGAGACAGTGGAGGCAGCAGGGAAGGCTGAGCTCTGCTTAATGCAACCTGGATTTCAAGATGAATTTTAAGAACCTTTTTAATATACTTATCAATGATATAGAGGAGGTAACAAAGCACACTCTTGTCAAGTTTGCAGGCGACATCAAACCGTGGGTACCAGTCAACACGCAGGAGGGCAGGGCTGCCGTTCAGAAGGACCTCAGCGTGCTGAGAAAGGGGCCAACAGGAACCCTGTGACATTCAGCAAGGACATGTGCCCAGTCCTGCCTCTGGGAAGGACAAATCCCTCGCAGGGGCTTGGGCTGGGGCCTGCCCAGCCCGGAGCAGCTCTGCGGGAAAGGCCTGTGTGTGTCAGCACTCTAGATACTGAGGGTGAGGAGAGAAAAGGAGTGTAACTGCAACAAGAGAGGTTCAGACTGGACATAAGGAATAGCTTCCTTCCATGAGGACAAAAATGAGAGCATTTCAGCACAATGAAGCACAAGTGGTTTCTATACGCTGTGCTCCAGCTTGTCTTCATGCTGTAGACAGGTACTGGGAACCTGTTCTCAGCACTCCCTGGATAAGAACATAAAGAATCAAGTTTTTGATGCCTTTATATCATTAGATGGGGGTTACCTGAAAACACAATAAATCACCTACCAGCCTGACTTGTGCCTATGAAGGGTGAGAGCTTTCTTGAGTTATTCTGTAACGTAAGGTAGGACTTGTCATTGGTGCTGAGGGATTCCGGGTCAGACTAAACCCCCAGACTAACAAGAACTGGAAAAATTGAAGAGTTTTTGCTTAGCTTAGTTTTGCAAGGAAAAAAGAAAGTTTGCGGGGATTTTATAAGGGAGAGAGGGAGGTAGGAGAAGAGACATTTGGAGTTGTTTCCCAGGTCTTCTGTTATCTCAGAATTTTAGTATTTTTCAAATTGATGGCAATCTTAAGCGTCTTATCTGCCAGCCAACACAGCCACACAGGATAGTGCTCCACTTGTTATCGAGTCTCAAGTCATACTTAAACTTTCACTTGTGAAATAAAAAAGCAGTATTTTTGCAAAGGAATTATATTTTATTGAGATGCCAAACAGGAAAACTATCTTATAAAATTAAGTTTTCTGGTCTTCCTGAACTTCCAAGGGTACTACAATAAGATCCTGTAGTAAGACCAACATTTCAAATACATCCTCATTTTCGCATGAGTCACAATTTAGCAAACTATCAGAAGTGGCTGGATTCAGAGGCAGGATCACCAACAGGAGCATTCAAAACAAGCTCTGGGTTAACAGCAATGCCTCTGGGATCTCTTCCTTTAAATCAGTTAACAACAAACTCCAAAACTGAGAAAGAACATGGGAATACTCAAAAATCTTGCTATTTCATCTGAATACAGCAAACATTTGTTGTCCCACTGATGGAGCAATGCCAACCTTTTACACGAAGCTGTAGTCAGTTGGTTATTTTTATTTCTTTGAGCAGCAGTTCTGCCATTAACATCAGAAACTGCTATAATCAAAGATTATTAAATAAAAATCAACATTTTTATACCCCCATTAGATGGCTCCAAAGATTTGCTTAAGCTCTCTGCAAGCCACAGCTTAAGACCGACGTGCTACTCTGAAATAGCCTTTATTAGACAACTGGAATAAATTACAGCGGCTTATTCAGAACCGCAGCACGGAGCAGTATTGGTAACACCATGATCATCCGTCCTGTGGATAATGGAAAAACTCACCAGCAACACTAAAATCACATTGACTAAATAATCATTGCTTAGAAGTTACGGTCAGGGCTAGCCATAACCTCTTTACAGCCTGCCACTGGCACAGAAAATCACAAAGCAAGCAGAGCGTGGGTCATACCCTTTCTTACAGCAGCCAGGTAAGTATTTGGCACACGAGTCGACAGGTAAGAAGGACCCCAGGTGGTGAATGCATGCTTTGGGGAGAGAAAGTGCACTGCAGAGGGAACAAAAGTAAACACACTGAGAAAGGGTCACTCTATTTTGTGTGAAGCTCAGTTTCTTGCACTGTTAGAAAAGCCTATCAATTCTTATCACCATCCTCAACTGCAGGTAGCAGCGGCTGTCTGAGATCGCTCCCACTGTCACATGAACTGCACTTCATTTTCTATGTCACTAGCTTGAATTCTTCCGCCAAGGAAACCTCCAGCATACAGACAGAGAGGTGGTGATGCTTTTAACTCTGTCACAACTCATCCCATCAACATTTTAGCTGAGTAATGAAGAGCATGAGGAGCTCGAAAAGTAACTATTGCCTTTGACTGTCAAAGCAGCAAAAGTTGTATTTAATTAGAAGTTCCAGTTAGGTGCCTATTTACTTCTGCAAAGCCAGCTTTCTTGTCTCGTGGCGGGGGAAGACAGCTGTATTGCACATCTCATAGCCTCAAAATGAAAAAAAATATTTAATTTCTCTTCATTCATCTGTTCTCCTACTTCAAGTGCTGTGACATATATCTAGAACCTATGTCCCAGCTCCCTACAACATCACTGTCCTCTTTGGGTGGCTCTACTCCGTACCACTGTAAGGTGACCTGCATATGGCAGAGGAAAATGAAGTCAATGCTCAGAATTACCAGCAGCGTGAAGCAGGTTTTGAAAAGCCCGAGGAAAATGAATAGAGAAAAAGATGGTGTTTGAAGAAAAGATGTTTGAAGAAAACCAGTTGCAGCTAGAACTTTTAATTTGCCCCCTTGATTGTATACATACTATTTTGTTCATGACATGCTTCAGGATGAAAGCAAATCGCTTCAGAAATTTCTTAAGGAATTATGAAAAGTTGCAGTGTTTTGTAGAGGATCCTAAAAGAGACACTAAACCAGCACGCTCTCACGAAACAGAGCTGCTGTGTTGCTAAAGCTCTTGACATATGTTTAATTACCACTAAGAGTCTTTAAACAAATTTGAGTGGGTCCCCAAAGTAATGAGAGAGAGACCTAATTCAGAACTGGGTTTTGTGTATCAACTGACTGGGTTCTCCTCATGCAAACACCAAGATAATACAATAAGGATACGTTTAAAAACTGCTCTGGCTGTTTTAAAACTAGGTATTTCTACAAAAGATTTGTCAAGTGTGGTTTGGAAAGGGGTGTTGAAGCTATTACTGGAAATTCACGCAGGGGAAAAGGTAGTACAGCCTCATATCAGGCATTTCCTATTTATTACTGAGGCAAACCGTGTTTACTTCTCTTTTATAATAAACAGAAGTCAAATAAAATATCAACAGCTGCAGTTTATAGCCTTCTCAGGGCCACTAAAATAGTTCTTACATATATAATTCTTCCCTAAGCAATAAATGTAACATTTACATCCCCTCCGCAAGTATCTTTTGTCCTAAGTATGCCAGGCCCTGATAAATGTTACGGATGATAAATTTGAAGGAAATTTCACTTGTGACTTACTTTATTTGTAGCCTGCCATTTAAATTGAAGCTGGGAATTGATGAGAGCATTCTATGCCTTGGAGAGGAAACATTATTAGCTCTGATGTCAAGCAAGTTTATTCATTTAGATGAAATCCAAGACAAATGCTACCATCTCTAGATACAACTAGTTTGCAAATAATAAGATCTGAGGCAAAGCCCAAGGCCTCATTTGATCAAAAAAGAAACTGTAAATAATGCTTCTGATCTACATATCAGGACTTATCTATATTTAATTCAAGAAAACTACACTGAAGTTATGATATCCAAAATAATAGCTGTTCTTTACCAAACAGGGGAAACAGCTGCTCAGATCTTAAAATACTGTGATAAGGACCAGAATAAAAGAGACATGAACAGGTAAATCGCCACGCTGTCCAAGTTCAGTGCTCCAGGAGAGCGACAGCCTGAAGAGTGATGTTGCTAATGAGAATCTAATAACGATCGGTAATGGAGGATGACAATGAAGTGCCAAAGTCAGAAGAAGTGATGGGTAAATATGCACAACTGGTTATGGCCTTGGTCACTAACCTTTCTGAATGCACAGAAGCTGCATAACACAACAAACAATGTCCACCAGGCCATGGGGAAGGGGCAGCATGTTATTCTTTTCCAGTCTGTTCCTATCAGCAAGACTGCAAGCCTCAGGTGTTTTCAGACCTTGTCTCCTTCCAGTGTAGGGCATGAGAACTTTAAAAGCGGTATCTATCGACCTTCTACACCTCTCCAAGTTATAAAGGTGAAATGGCCAGCTGGACTGCAAAGAAATTCAGGAGAGAGGAGAGACTGAGGCTGAATGGCAAGACAAGGCTGGAGCTTGTCAATAACTACACTAATGAAAAAAGATCAGAAAAAGCCTGGGGAGGAGACAAAGAGAAAAGCTGTGAAACGCACAAAAATAAATCCCCAAAACTAAAACCTCACACAGCCAAAAAGAAAATATAAAAGATGAGAACGTCACTGGGAAAGGAAGAGAAAATCAAGTATGTTCGAGAAACTTCCTTGACAAACGCACGGGACTGATGGGATAGGTGTCCACTGTTGCGCCAGTCACTGGCCATGTAACAGCCAGGGCTCCAGCCCTCTGTGTCTGTTTGTGGAAGAGTATTGATCTGCTGTCCAAGCAGCTGAAAAATATCTCAGTATCACAGCAATGAAACATCACTGTTTCTGTGAGATGAACCAGCAGTATCTGGTAGCTTATATCCCAAGCTAAATAACCCAAATTTAGAACATACTGGGTGCTACACATCACCCAACACAGTTGGAGGCTAACGTACAAAGTAGGCTACATCTGTCACACAGCCTGGCAGAGACAAAGCCGTGGAAAAATGGGTCTGCCTCTAAAGTAAAAGTTCGGGTTCAGTATCTTAATCACAAACGGATAAAGCTGTGGCATCTCTCCCAATGCCTTTATATCATAAACCAAACCTGAGAACTTCACAACAGGTGAGGAACGTGGGCTGCCCTAGCCATCAGCTGCAGCTCTCCCAGCCTTCTTGCACAGGTTAGCTATTTACTTAGAACTGGAGCCTTCACTGCTCTTGTAAGAGCAGAGGTTTCTGCTACCCTGCAAGGGCTGTCTCATGGGCACGCTCAGCTACGGAGGGGTTCAGGGCAAGGAGCTTTAAGAGGTGTGTCCGCCCTTGAGCTCTCTGACTTTGCACATACAGTGCTGGCTGAAAACCAGTCTGCCCAACTTAGTTTTCCAGTCTAACTAGAATTCATGACCGTGGTATTTACTGTCACAACTGTGGTATTACTGTGTGTACACAGTAAGAGTAATGTATACTCAGTGTTACGCTACACGTTACTGTTATTGTGAACTCTGCTGCAAGATCTATTTTAACATAGTTCTGCTTAAGCTTATTTATTTTGGGATACAAAATGCTTCAATAATCCTTGGTGCAGAACTGTTTCTCACCTTAAAATAATTACAGTCATCTTTCAAAAAGGAATTACGATCTGCTCAAAATCTTTTGATTTAAAACTGTGATCAATTATTTATGAGGATTACTTACATCACCCCTTCTCCATTAGCATTTGAGATCAAAGCCTTTATGGGGAATGTTATCCATGCCAATGGAAGCAGACAAGTTGCACGGACATTGGGAGCTTGGGAGTCTCCTAAAGATCGCCTTAACAGAAGAGCTGATGCACGGAGAACGGCCTTCTCTCACAGAAGAGGAAATCTGGCTGGACAAATTCTTCTCGTGCAAACTGAAATTTACAGATCAGCTGAAATTTTTAAGGCTTTCTCATACAAAGTACATAACTTGTCAGGAGAATAGCAGCAGGCAGTGTTTCTCTTTAGTTACAGTTTGCATTGTTGAAAAGAAAATAATCTGAGGAGGAGTTTCTTTAGAGGAGGAAGTACAAATAACTTATCTGTTTATATTGTTCCTTTTCATATATTTAAGAACTATTCCTCCCACTGCACCAACAGATCAAAACAAATGTGCCGCATTAAGGTAGCATTAAAGTTCCACAGTATGAACAGATTCCATTGATTTTATTTTTTCTGGCAATCTTGTTTTACTGATCACAAAAAGGTCGGTTAAGTAGAAGCCTTTTTCAATACAAGGCTTTTTGTACACAAAATCTCTGCTCGAGTGAGTATTTACTGAAAGAGACCTGCGTGCTTTATTCTTGAAAGATAACGGAACTGATGTGGAGCAGATACAGGTAATATTTACAGGAGTAACAAAAAATTTACTGTAATTAATTAATTCCCTGTATGCTATTCAAGTAGTAAATCTTTGTCTAAACTACCTTGATCTAGTGCTCCCTGTTTGCTCTAAGGAATGTAATTAATTCCAGTGTCATGGGAGATAGATGTGCTGAATTATTAACGATCTTCTTCTAAGATGACCGAAATACCCAGGTCTAACTTACATGATGAAACACAGTGCACTGAAATAAGGCTGCTTATGGTTCACTCAGTGGCTGAAATCCCCTCTGGAAACGTTGGTCTGCTCTGAGCAAGAACGAGACAGTAAGGAGGTATATTTAGCTAGATCATAAAGTGACCAAACACTAATTTTCAATTGTTGGTCCTTCTAAGGGCATTATAGTGGCAGAGAGACTACCACGACCTTCTAAGAACACCACACTTCAGCATACTGGAGCCAGGAATATGGTTTTCAGAGTTTCTAAATCCTAAGCCCCACTGATTTAAGCTCCTGTACCGAGTACAGTGCAAACCCATGAACGTTTTAGCCACACTTAAAGGTTAAACGTGGCAGTGTTTCACTTTCATGCATCAGACATCAAAGTGGAATTTGGAATCCAGTGCTGGGTATCCAGAACCACATATAGAGAGGACAAAAAAAGACTTAAAATGTCTTAAAAAATGCCAATTCAATCCCTACATTCGGCACCCAGCTGCTCTGGGCCAGCCCAGACCACCGAGAAAAGAGTTCTCTCTCAGATGCCTTTCTAAGGCTTGCCTGATGGTGCCTCTGTCTCCTCAGGAAACATGGCCCCAAAGCAGTTTTGGGGTCTGCAATGCTAAAATTATTCTGATTTTCTCATGAAGTGTCCATTGCAGAAGAAATGGGCACAGTCAGCGATTAACGGGCAAGATCTTGGATCCATGGCTTTCAGAGAAACCCTCCCAGAGCTATGTCACCTCTGATCTCTCCTGGCCAGTGAATTTCAGACTGAACAGCAGAATTTCAAAAGAGCAGATGGACAACAGCTATTTCTGGACTTCCAAAGTGGCCTGGTGGTTAAGACACACTCTGGCAAACAGGTTAAGTAAACGCTGAGTCTTCTAAGACATACAAGAGTGTCTGAACCCCCATCAGTATTTTCTGGGTATCACAAAGTGAGTGTGATGAGGCACATCAAGGTTGTTGCTCTCCTTCAGCCATACTAAAAAGGAAGGCTGTAGCTGCCTGAGATTGAGAACACTCCCTGGATGGCTGACAATTTTTAAGAATACCTAATTACTAACTCCCAAATGGCTTTGTAAACTAGGCACTGAGCCGCTCTGTTTTGCCAGGCCTTGGGCAGAAACGCGTTTCTGAACTGCTGGGTGAATATTTTCAGGACTAGACATTTGTATTTGGAGGTTTGGATTCTGCTTGAATCACACAACACACAGTAAGACAATACAATGGAGCTTCCTGTTTTATCTATATAAATGAACTGACACATATACACTCATGCAAGCCAAAAATAAATAGCATAGAAGGCTTTTTCTCCTAGCAGAATTCATGTATATTTATTCCTAACTTCTCCCTCTGAAATGCAATGACATGAATTCTTGCCTTGAGATCCCATCCAAACACACCACCATTTGTGAAAACAATTTGAGCTTGATGTAGGTTTTTATTTGCATGTCATTCCTTCTGCCCATCTACAACTAAGCCTCATTACTAGGGAAATAAAAACATTTTCCTGACTACTCAATTAATGCATACTTAATTGTTTGCTGTGTCGTATTGTTAACAGTGACGGGTGGTAGGTCATGTTATTTCAAGGTCAGAGAGAAACCACAAGCCTGTTAACGCTCCAGGTTATAAATCAGAACAACAATAGCCTGGGAAGCACAGCTGAGCATTTCAAACAATCAAGAGCATTATAAGGCATGCAGCAGTGATGAAATGGTGTCAGCCAGGCCACGGCGCTAAATGGAAAGTCGTGTTGCTTGGTGAAGGCATAAGTAGGTCTCTATTAATTTTGATGGAGTAAGCAGTCCCCAAAAGTCAAAAGGTGTCAACACGACTGTCACCAGACAACATTAGGTGGTTAAATAAGCCTTGTGGCTTCCACTACAGAAACCTCAGCTACTTAGTGCCATAGCAACATTGTTAAAAGTCTCTTAAACCCTTTATTAATGACACAGAAAACAGAGCAGGAAAAAAAAATACCATTAAACCACCAAAAATTTAAGGTGTGCAGGACAACAAACTTTTCAAATGCAAAAATGTGTTCAAGAGACTTCATAGATGATGATGGGGAACAGTTAGTTTTGTCTAGAGAACATCAGGGATAAAAAGGAGGGCTGATACTATACTGTATACTGTGTACTAGTCCAACAGCTGCAGGGGGAAAGAGTTTGAGCCCCTAGAAGATCAGGAATCCAGTAACTTGTGGGTTTAGAAAGGTAATCACCACCGTGATTAGGGGAAAGGCACCCGGAGGAAGCGTTGCTCCCCAAGAGACTGGTGCTGGGGCAGCTGTACCGCAAGCCGAAGTGTGATCTGGTGGGAGAAGTTTCCTGCTGCCCCATGTGCTGACCTCCAAACTCCTGGAGACACCAGACATGGAAAGAAAGACCCATTTGGGCATGTCTCCCTGGGCCAAAGGAGACCCTGTCAGGGCTGGAGATTGCAATCAGTGTGTGAACTGGACCCGTGTCAAAGGTAGGAAAGATGAATCTTTCTGGCCCTTTCTGTTTGCTTCAGGTGAGCTGATCCCAGAGACTGCTGACTCAACACTGAAATACAGGCTTCACCCACCTAACGAGCCTCACCTCTCTATGGAGAAAAACTTTCTTAGTTTTAGAAGAACAATGTCGAACCGACAAGAGAGTCATCGCCTTGAGACGGACAACTTTGAAAGCAGAGTGGGATAAATTTCTTTCTGAAAGCTTCAACAATTTCAAAGCATAGCAACATTTCCCATCTGAAGTATTCCATCTAAAATGCAGTGGTTTATACACCATTATTTAAAAATTAAATGAGCTGAAGTTATGCCCCTTTAAAACCTATGTTATAATGGCTAAAAATCTTTGTTCGCAACAGAATTTAGCTGAAAAATATTATTGATATTGAAATGTCTTGAGTACTATTCACAGCTTCTAAAGCAAATTCACTGCCTGAAATTACAAAGACTGAACTTTCGCAGATAAGTACGAAACATCAATAAAAATGTTTTATTTTTCCCACTGTGTAAAGGTACTAACATGGCTTTTTATGCATCCTTATACTTGAAGGCTGTGAATTAAATAACGTGCTCCACGGTTAAATTGTCAGTGCAACTATAGCTGACCGTGCTTGAGGAAGAGGCCAAACTACATCACCTCTTGAGATCCCACGCAACCTGAATCATCCTGTGATCCTATGACTGTTGTTCATAAAACTTAACTACAAAAATGTACAAATGCCAAATTTTCATGTTGTAACTGAAGAGGAAATTCTAGTTTAAAAAATCAACAACAAAACCCCCCAAAACACACTAATAAAGTCTTTTCCCTTTAAATTCCTTTCAAATTTTCAAGAAACAAGCAGATACAGAAAAGACTGTACAGAATACAAAAGCTACGTATATCTGACATTAATGGGTAATTTCAAACAGCCCACTGTTGGATGGAAGGAAATCAGTTTTGGTATATTACTAGCTAAAATATGTTAATGTCATTTAAATTAAGTTGCACTGGCCTGTGGAATGAACTTTGTGATTTTAGGGCAACTGAAACAAGTTCTTCAATCAGATAACTGGTTTTCTGTAGGCACTAATAGAGCTGTTCAAAAAAGCAAACCTTGCTGACAAGCAGCAGGTGAATTACTTTGGGGAGCAGTAGTTTGGTAACTGTAAGAATTATTTGTTTCCTAAAGAGACATCATTGCTTTCTGATATAAACTAGTGAAAAAAGAAAAGATCCTCCACAGAAGTTCACTGATTTGTTGAAACAAGCACTCATGTCCTTAGAACAGTTTGCCACGTTATCAGCTAGCAACTTGAAATGAGTCCCTGACCCAGGAGGAGCCTGTCAAATAGCAGGGAGCAAGTCCAGAAGAGCTGCAAATCAACCAAATTGTGCAAAGGCACAAGGAAGCCTGGCAAGTCAGCCAAACCCACTGTTTCCTGGCATGGAGATTTAATGGGCTGGGCTGCCCTGTTTCATCTGTTTGTTTGTAAAATAAAAGCTGAGAAACTTATACAGCCTCATCTGTGATCCTGGCAAGCCCAGCCAACTCCTCACCCTTTCGTTTCATGTACTGTCACCAGAAGCTTTGGGTGCAAGAGCAGTCAAGTCAGCTTGTCAAGTTGGCCATACTGCTGGAAAATTTTCAGAAGAAAGGTGCCCCACCACTGGCAGAAAGTATCATAACAGCAGAAAACAGCTACAGCCAGGTAAGAGAGAGTGATGAAGACCTCAAACCAAGCAGCAGTAAAGAAAACATGCACACAAGCTAGAAAGCGTGACCACATTTCACTGAGAGAACAATTAACACACACACCTGCAGATACAAAACTCCAGGAAAAAAAAAAAATTAGATATTAGGAAAAAATTCTTTCCTGTGAGGGTGGTGAGACACTGTCCCAGGTTGCCCAGAGAAGCTGTGGCTGCCCCCTCCCTGGCAGTGGTCAAGGCCAGGTTGGATGGGGCTTGGAGCAACCTGGTCTGGTGGAAGGTGTCCCTGCTCGCGGCAGGGGGTTGGAACTGGATGGTCTTTAAGGTCCCTTCCAACCCAAACCAGTCTGTGATTCTATAAGGGAGGAAAGCAGATAATGAAATAGCAGGGGAGTGGATCTTTTAAGTGTAACAACACCATCCACCAAGAGTGTTCAGTACCAGTCAAGCAACCTGCTGCTGTTTTGCTCGTCTTTCTGCTTGTCAAGTGACTCCTGTGCTAGTAAGAACCATTCTGCTTACTGAGAAATTATGAGTTTTATGCCAGCATTGGGAAATCACAAATACTTTCCACTGATGTTACAACAGTGCTTTGGGCTCTAATTATTTCATTTCCTTGTGGGATACTCTTGATATTTTCTCTAAAAAACACACCCCACTAAAACAACCACTGAAATTTGCATATCATTACAATTACTTTTGAGAATGCTTCTGTTCTTATTTGCATTACCATACCTCTAGGAACCTCTAGCCCTGTCTTCACTGGACTAGCTGATGCATGAAGAATAGAAGGACAGTCCATTCCCCCTACAACGTGGTCGCTTCTTGCTCCAGCCTGGCTCCTAAACTGGTCACAGACTTAAGTACCAATGATTTGTGCTGCAGCAGGTAGTCAAGCCTACATCAGCACAGTTCAGAGACAATACTAACGAAACCCTCCACAGTTTGTTTTTGGGTGGTTTTTACACAGCTGAGCTTCAAAATCCATATCTCATCCTATGTACAAATATTTTATGTTAAGCAGCATGCCATGATTGACTGGATTTCCATTAAAAAAGCAACTATTATCTAAACTGATCAGATGTCCAGTTAAGTTCCAGGACAAAGAGAATGAATCTCTAGATGAAAGGAAGAGGAAATATCTTTTCAGTAGCCTTTCTATGCCCCAGATAGTATTTCAGCAGCATAACACAGTCTGAAACAGTACACAAGTCTTCTATTTAAATCTCCAGATTTCCCAGCTGGAAGTTAGAGATAAAAACAACTGAACTCGTAGCTATCAAGAATGGAGAGTAGTTCACAAGTAACAAAATTACAAATATTAAGGTGAATTACAGAAGATAATTGTTACCAGATTTTTAATGGAAAGGGTATAGGCTCTGTTATAGGTATTCCATATTGCCATGCAACTGTATAAAGGCTCTAAAACTTTCTCAATACTTTGGGGAAAAAAAAAAAATTCTGAGTAAATACTGAGCAGGAAGGCAAACCTTGTAAGCTGAAGAAGCTAAAATAGGGAAAAGAGCATGCCACAGAAATAATACATAAGATTTTCTTCTGCTGCTGTGAAGACAGGGTGAGCAAGGGTCCAAACCACAGAGCTTTGATGATTGCTCCGTAGCAAACTGTCAAAGATTTCTGTTTCAATCTCAAAGCGGAACACCGCCTCCTAAAACAGCCCAGATAACGTGGACATATTATTGTAGATGTGCCCTTACACACTGCAATGTTAAGGTCAGATACACAGAGACTTCTCCTCCCCCTATGCTATTATTCCATGGCACAAGTCCACAGCAGAACTGCTGGGCTCCCATGTACCTTGCACGATCCAACTGCAATAAATTCCCCCCTCTTGGGATTGCTGCAAACTTTCAGAAAAACTAATTCCATTGCCTCCGCTCGACAAGTAAATACATACCCTTAAATAGCCCTCCATTTCTTCATCTGGAAATTGAAAAATCACAATTTTGTTATACTAAACACAAATGTGACCAGTAGTTTGCTGTTTTGATTGCGGGGTCACTGCATGCCTGATCAATGCAAACATAGAAGACTCAGAAATACCTCCTGATAAAAGAGTTTTATTTTTTTAAGTGACGTGGCATGGGCACTTTTCCACATTTTTCTTGAGAGTGTAAAAAAATTGAAGCTGGACAGTGCTTTCATCTGTCAATTCTGAAAAAAGTGCAACGCATTTGGCTACATAAAATACAAATCTGTAATATAGCTGCCCACATAACTGATCTTTAGGAGAAGGTAAGAAGGAAGATTGGTTATTTAATAGCACGGAGAAGAAATAGTAAGAAGATGCACACATCTGAGTAACGCCAAACCTTGACTGCATCGGTTCTTGTTGAAGAATAACACAAAGGCAGAAGCAGCAGCAAAGTCACTCGGTTTCAAGATCAAAGGACATACCCAGCGACACACAGGCTTTATCTACACAAACCTTTCTGAGATAAAGGAAAATTGTTGCAGATTACAGATATATTTGGTCAAGCCCCATAGAAAAGATTCTACAATTAGACTACTTCAAGTGCCTAACTACACATCGTAACAGCCCATTCTCTGAAACTTTCACAGGCAACTCACCCCATCTGGTCTGCCATCCGAGGCGGTAACAATCAGAATATAGCGATCAGTGCTTTCTCTGTCCAGGGGCTTTCCTAAGGCTAGCAGTCCAGAACTAGTAATAAAACAAAAACATAAAATGATGTTATCACAACAGTTGGAAGCTCTCTACAAGCACTTTTGTTCCGCTACTTTGCGTTACACAAACGTTTCCCTTTAAGCAAGTTAATAAGCTTTAGGCTTTATTACAACTGAGAGCATGCTTTGTGTAGGTAAAGGCTAACAAAAACGGTGAGCCAATTTCTAATGCTTTCCGCTTCGATACATGTATAATTTAGGATTAAAATAACAACCTACTGATCTACAGGATTCTGCAACAGACAGACCTACACTGAACCCAAGACCCTAATTTGTTAGGAAGCTGCACTGCTATACTAAATGAGAAGAGAGAATCACAAGCAGTCTGTTAATCACAGAGGACTCTGGATACCCCTGACGGCATTGCAGCAGCAAACTCTGGGACTACAACACGCACGGTCCTAAGTATGAGTCTCCTCAGAGTTTTATAGGGAAAGGCCACTAACCTGCGTGTTGTGTAACTTCAGTAAAAGTGCTGCAATGAGCTAATGCCCTTTCAGTGCAAGCACAGATATACCATATTCCCTAATAATAAAATATTAATATAGGCATAAATGTTGTGGAAAATGTATCAGGATACTGTGATTCTTGATGTCTATTTTAAAAAGATGACAAATGAAAGGCTATTTGGAAGCCACATACACAAAAAATAAAACAATATTTTTACAAAAATGCCATTTGAAAGCGTTGCAAATTCCTGTAACTGCTGAAAAAATAAAACAGTTTGGATTTTTTTCTCTAGGATGATCTGATTTCCTCACGCAGAAGTCCAGAAGCCACCTGGAGGTGTGTTGTAGCAACACGGAGATGAGATCCCACCGTGGACTCATTACTTTTATATTAGGAAGCATCAGAAAAGTACCACTGAGTTAACAACCCTGTCTATGCAAGCTAAACTCTGCTTAACTGGAACTGGCACAAGTGGTACTTCCGTGACCAGCCCTAAAGCTCTGCACTTCATTTACAGGATTTCGGTGCCTACTGGAACCTGGCCAAGTACGTAACACATTGACACCTCTCTTAAATGCCACCCAATCCATAGGCTATTTCTCCTCTTGTTGCATGGCTGGAGGAGCAGCTCCTCCCATGAAACTCCACCAAACATGTCATGGTCAGCTTGTAATATTTTAGGAAAAGTATAACTTCATATGATTTTGCAGTGCAAAATCCACACGAGCTGGGATCTTGGGACGCTGTGACTTTCCATGTGTCATTCCATTTTCAATGGACATATCGGACCCAAGCATTTGTCAGGTACAGCTACAAATTTTACCAGTTGAACCTACGTTTTATGTTCATGATGTAGAACCTAAACAGCTACTTGTTCAGATAGAGGTATTAATTAGAAGAACAAAAAAAGCCAAAGCCAAACCAAACCAAACAGTCCCTCCAAACTATGAGGTCTCATTAGCTGTACGCCTCCAGAACGCTTGTATCATCTGTACCTAATCATGTTTTTTTCCCTAGATTATAAATTCCTACAGAGTTTCTGCTGTAACTTCTTACTCTCAGGGAAGACCTCAGCAAACTGGTTCCAGGCCAAGACTTTTTCCAACATTGCTTCCCACAGAAACAAATACCAACACTTACTGGCAAGCTGTTACTGCAAGCAGTTTCTTCAACTCAATACTACAGAAATAGGTGGAACCAGTGAGTGGGAGCATAATTCTCCCCTAGGATTCAAAGGTTGGTAGGTAAAAAATCATCCAAGCTCAGTAATCAAAGACAAGACTATTTCAGGAGATGCTCATTCAATCTGCCTCATTGCTACACAACTAAAACACAGGCACGTGTCATGTTTAGCTTCCTCCAGAAAGGAAAAGCTAGCAACTTCATTGTACCTAAAACACTTTTCTGGATGTTGGTAAAAACCAGTGAGACACAAGGATATTGTGTATAGCTTTGTGACCCAGGAAATATGGAGCTGACATGTCTTGTCCCAAGCCACAAGCATTGTGCCAAGCTACAACAGGGCCTCGGGACCTGTCATGCTTCTTTGCATGGACTTGCCTCAGCCTGCTCAGAGGTTGGTTTTAGCTTGCAACAGAAATTATCTAATGAGCAGGTACCTGATACCAATGTTGTTTTAGCTGTTGCTTACGTTTGCACAATGATGCCTGTTTTTATACATATATTTGTAACTAATAGGTAGCTTTAATGTGGTTATTGCGTGGAGACTGAACTACATACGAAACTGTACAGACATGGACTCCAGCGTAGTGAAAGTTCAGGCACAGGACGACCCCAGAGTCCCTAGGCTACAAACACCCCACCGGTGGCCTACTACTGATAAAGAAACACAACTGCTGCCCAAAACCAGTCTGGGGTCACAAAGAGAACAAGAAACAGGTATCCACATACGTAAAACACACCACATGCAGTAAGTTCAGATGTAACAGGACAAGGGGCAACGGGCACAAACTGAAACATGGGAAGTTCCATCTGAATATGAGGAAAAACTTCTTTACTTTGAGGGTGACAGAGCACTGGCACAGGCTGCCCAGGGAGGGTGGGGAGTCTCCTTCTCTGGGGATATTCAAACCCTGCCTGGACATGACTCTGTGCAACGTGCTCTGGGTGACCCTGCTCTGGCAGGGGGTTGGACTGGATGATCTCCAGAGGTCCCTTCCAACCCCAGCCATTCTGTGATCCTGTAGATAGACTTGCACACAGATGGGGGGAAAAAGCATGGTACAGAGTGTGTTAACAAACATAAAAGTGACTCAAAATGGATCCTAGAGTGAGGAGAATGAAACCACCAGTACCATACTCCTCCTCCCATGGCAGGACTTCAGATGCTGAAGACTCAGCACAGACCCCTGCTCCAGAGGGAATTATTGTCCTGAGGGCCCCAAAGGGAAAGCTGAAGGGTAAAGCGTAATGCCAGAGCAAGGGACAGACCTTAGAAAGTTTGTGTACATATTTATATACATTTTTTATATATGGCCATATATATAGTAATATAAGTAGCTATATATATATCTATAATCATATATAGCTATCTATGAGTATATATAGCTATATATCATTAAAATGCATGTGTATATATACATATATATGATTATAAATATATAAAAGTTAAAATTACAGATATACATAAGTTACATTATCTATATTTTATATTTATATATACACACACTAAAACATATGTATGTTTGCAATCTCAGCTATTTGCATTAGTGTCATAACTGGACTATTAATAATTTGAGTAGACTATTAAGATGTAAATTAGCCCAACAGTAAATTCTTAGCTTTGTGCACATCCACGGCCCACAAGAAGGCAGCGAGTGTAACAGCGGTGGGATTTCCAGCAACCTACCCTGTAATTTGTGTGTGACAAATTAACAACACTGCGCATCTCATTTTTGCTTCCAGTCTCATGTACTGTCTTCTGCTAGGGAATATTCAGCTGAGCTCAATTAATATTATTGTTATAGATAAAGACCATTTCGCTTTTAAACTAAACTTCTTCTAATTTATAAATATCAGACGCTGAAACAGTAGTGATGCTGCTGAGAAAGGCATTAACTTCCTTCGAGGGCTGTAGGAAAGTCAGATGTATTATTAACCGCCACGCAATGCTAAACCATGCTCTGTATTTTAACAATTCTCTCATTTCCAGGTGTTTCTGCAAATCAATTAGCTACCATAACAGATCATGTATATTTTTTAGCATTCATTCAAGACCGCAATAAAATATGAACAGAAGAATTTTTTAGTAAAGGAACATGTGAATAAAACATAAAACACTTATGTGGTAAAGTATTGATTCACAGAGAAAAAAAAAATCAAAGTGGAGCTAAGAATAAAATATTGACAAGCAATACTGCTTTACTAACACTGACCTTTAGCTGCATGTAGCTGCTTAAATTTCTCCAATATTTTTGCACTATCATATTGCCTTTTTATCTCCTCCTTCCTACCGCTCGCACAACTGCAATCTACCCTCTCCATTTCAATAAACACCATTCCAGAGACAGGCTAATTTATAAAAACTCCTGCGTTTTACTCAAGGATTCGGATGTACTCACGTTCATTTAACATCCCAGCTGTTAATCATCCCTTTCCCTGGGGAACATAAGGAGGTACCGAATTACTACAGATTGTGCTCAGGTTGTATTGCCAAAGAAGACACAATAAAGCCATCTTACAATCCTCAGACTGAGGATAAAAAGAGATCTAGTAGGTAGATTAAAACTGGTAATATTCAGCACTCGTGCCGCCAGTTAGGGAATTACACAAGGATTAACTGACATGCTCCAGGATGCACAAAAATAATCCAGATGAGAAAAGGAAGAGAGAGAATCATGTTCATGGTCTCTGCCCTGGCCTTAAAGTATCTAAAAATGTATTTCTGTGACACTGAGATAAATTCCTGTAGCCTCAATATGCCACTCAAGTTAACTTTATGCTTTGTTCAATATTAATCCTACTTTAATCTCCTATCAAGACATTTCAGCATCTAGAAAAAAACGTGCAAAAGGCTGGAGAAAACTTTGCACCGACAATTTCCAAGAAAACAGATGCAAGGAGAGCAGGAAGGAGACAACACTTCAAAGAGCTCTCCTTTTTACCAAGAGGCAACACATCAAAAAGACAAATGCACGCCTGAGTTTGTGCCGAAACCCTCAACGTGCCGGGATGCTCAGACACGCCTGGGGTGGATGTGAGGCTGGAAGGGTGTCAGGTTGCCCACAATGGGCCCCCGGAGGCTGGGTGGGATGGAGGAGGACTCCCAGCCACCTCTGACAGGCCCTGGGAGGTGATACCTGCAACTGGTGCAATCCTGCCCGTGGTCACACAGGGGTGTGCGGTGCCTGCAGCCTTCAGAGAGCACACCAGAGATTTCTTACTTGTTTTCAGACTGAATCCACACGCCACCTTTAACAGCTTGGCTTCTGGGTATCACCACGGTGCTTACATCCAAAGCTGGACAACACAGGAGCTGCATAGGATCCAACTTCGAGAACGCCTTCACGCCACGGGTTTGGCAGGCCAGGAGTTGGCCTGAATTTGCACACATTTTTTAAGTCTCTCTGGTATGGAGAACGCTCAGGATTTTTGCGGTGCGATGTGAACAGCTCTGTGATTAGCACAAAATATACAAAACAACTACTCCCTGAGTAACCCGCCTTTGGAGCATCTCTCATGTCGCCAGGCACACTCCTCATTATTCAAGTTCTAAAGGTCAGACCACGTTTCTCTACGTTAAGGGAAGGATTGCTAGCATTGCTCGTGCAGAAAACCCTAAAAATCTGCACTATGCTGGAGCTCCAACTTCCCTCTGAGCTGACAAACAAAGCACACCTTCCCTGACTTGCAGCCCAACATCATTTCCTGCTCTTGCCACCTCAATGAAACAGTCTCCTCTCTAAGCCATCCCTTTCCTTGCCTGACAAGTCTTTATTAGTAGAGGGCCCATCAATCTTGGTGGATTACAGCATCAGCATCTCTTGGGATCTTCAAGGCTTTTTTCCCATTGTTTCATAAGTGATTTGATTCTCCGTATATGGGAGATTTATCACAGCGAGTAACCTAGAGCTTACTCAGAATATACAGACCTGTTTCAGTACAATCTCTCCCTCTCACCACATTAGAACAATTTTTTGTAATTATACCCACACCATGAACAAATAAGCCCCAGGTTACTTCTGTCCCATCATCTACCATAGGAAGTCAGCTCACCACCTTTACACTTTGGAGTATAAACAATAGCTGCTTGGGTAAACTGAAGAAGGGAGTGGTGGGACAGGCACAGACCTACGTGGTGCTTTTAATTTCATAACATGCCCTCTCTTTCTAACTCGATTTAAGTTGGTATTCAATTTAAGGAAAAGAGATTTTAAAACAATGCTCAAAAGACTTTCCACTACAGACTAAAATGCTCGAAGGCAGGAAACTAAAGCAAAAATCGTCCCTGTCATTACTCAAGAGCTGACAAGTATAAAGTTTTTAATTAATTCCTGGTCACTCTTTTAAATAGAATGTTTCCACCTCAGTGAGTTTCACCTACTAAAGTATTTAAAATAAATAAACAGTCCCCTGTGAAAAATTCCACAGTGCAATATAATTTACAGAGCTCTCGTTAACATCTAAGAGCCAATCTAAGGAACAGCTCACTATGTCTGATCACAAGTCTTTTCTTCTGCTCCCAGCCCACATATTCACTTGACCCAAAAGTTACAAGTCTGTTTTCCAAGGGTTTTTCACTTACCTTTGAGAGAGATTAAAAACTTGTTGCGGATCTCCATTCTGAATGAGGTATCTTATAGGGTCACCCTCTCTATCAAAAGCCTTTAGGAAAAAAGAGGATAAAAGGAAGTCAATTACAAAGCTTTCTTTTCTTTCTTTCCTTCAATGTATAAACTGGAAAATTAATCCCTGAAGTTCTACTGAAGTCATCTACAGGAATGACGTTAACCTCTCTAAGGCCAATACAGGTAATTACAGATGGGCTACCTAAAATAAAGCTGTAGGCACATCAGAATTCTCATCCTACAGAGAAACATCAATATCCTGAACACACACTTTTGAATTACTGCTACACATAAGCACACAGTATCGCAAATATGAAATTCAGGCTTTATTCAATTACTTTTATTTTCATGCAGCTACAGACTGATCAGAATGAATGACTTGCTTGCTTTGTTTTTATTCTTTATTTCACGTCCTATCCAGATTCTTCTGTCCCTTTACAAGCATCCCAATCCTTTTGCTGATCCCCCATTGAGCAGTGTAGACATTGCAGCACTCACCCTCCACCATAATTTGCTTTGGGGGGGGATGAAGATCAGGAGGAGACCTTCAAGAAGGACTATTAACAGCACCAACACAAGTATATTCATTCCACCTACTAGATGACAAAACAGCTTTTCAGAAGAGGAGAAAACTACTTTTTAAGTTAACCTTTGGCTAACCTTTTTCCAAAAATGGCCATGTAATAGTTACTTTTTTTGTCAAGTGGACACACACCTTTTCCCCAAAAAGCCTCTCAGGTACTTTTCCGAGAAAATACCAAACTGTCTCGCAGTTACAACTATTTAGCATTCAAAATCTAAAGTGATTAAGCATGTTACCGCAGGAAAAACAACAAAAAAACACTGCTATGAGCATTGCAAGAAGGCCAACCACCAATTTAAAGAAGGGCAGATAGGATTTAATAGGAGACAGGTCAAAATTAAAATGAAGGTAAGGAGAGAGATTTTTGTGTGTCTCATCTTTCAACAACCATCCCTTTTCTTATCTGTTTTCCATAAGCATTTCCTGTAGACCACAGTCAAGAACTGTGTATCTTTGGGCTGACCATCTAAAAAGCAGTTCTTAAGACAAAAAAAGAAAAACCCAACACCCTCCTCCCACAACAGGAAGAACAGAAGCACAAACTGTTCCAGTGTGCAGGCAGAACAGGGAACCCAGTAAGAGACCAACTTGCCTTACCCAAAGGAAGCACACAGAAAATGGTGGCTAAATCAGACGAAGGGGACCAGTGCAAAGAAAAAGCAAGTACAACTACCTGGGGACAAAGGCAGAAAAAGTCGAGGCAAAACTGTAACAGAAACAGAAAAGAATACAAAGGATAACAAAGAAATGTTTAAATTAGAGGAAACTTGGGGAGCGTGGTACCTTGCCACAGAAAGGATGCTGCTGAGAAGGTCAAAGAGCAAACACTTGTGTTTCAGCTGCAATCAAGCAGCTCACAAAATTAACTGTGGCAACAAAGGGGTAAAATCTCAGATGAGAATAGGGAAAGAACAAGGCAGAGAATATGTACCTAAATGAAGCATCTTTAAATCATCTGCTGAAATTAAAGCCTGATGAAATTCATCCTGGTGTATAAAAACATGGGCTGAAGCAATCTCAAAGCCATTAGCAGTTTTCTTTGAGAACTCAGAGAGGACAAACGTGCTGAAGGGCAAACGCAAGGTACATCTTTCACAGAGGAATGAGCCAGGAAATCACAGACCAGACAGGTAGAGCTCAATTCCCAGAAAACCAGAAATAATCAAATTATTTGTAAGTACCTGCGATGACAATAGGGAGACGGATAACACAAAGCTACATTTCTCAAGAACAAAGTATGCCGAAGCAATCTAACCCTTTTTTTTACAACAGGTCTTGTAAATAGGGGAAAAGCTGTGGGTGTAATGATGCATCTCAGCCATAGCAAGGCTTCTCACACTGCCTTATGTGACATCTTCACAAACAAGCGTAGACAACGCGGTCTCCAAACAGAAGATGGGATTAAGCAAGACTAAAAACGATCGTAAAAATTAAGGCCAGACAGCAGTGGACAGCATTTACTATTGACTAAATTCTGCAAAGGTGTGGATATTTGTTCCAATACCAATCAATATTTTCATTAATAGCATTAGTGAATCAGAATAGAAAATTTGTTTATAAAATCCTAGATCACCAGAATCACATTGTTGCTTCCATCTTTAGTGGTCCTTTGTATTCTTTTTACCTCACCTGCAGGGGAGCCTGTCCTCACTTCACATTTAAGGGTATCTCAGAGGGTTTTTTATGGTCTACATTCATTCATAGCAAGCCAGGAGACTTTCAAAAAGACACAAAATAAAAGACTGGTTCTAGTTCATTTCATTTTCTCCTTATGTCCAAAGAAAATGTACCTTTCAATCAACATACTTAAAAAAAACAGGGGAGGGAAGTTTATAATTGTTTTTAAAAACTTCCTTTTTCTTTAAAACCAAAGAACAGAAAGTTATTATGTACATAAGAAAACCACTGCAGACTTGCACACGAGGAAAGAGCAACCTATACGTACTGTTTCTCAGATCAGTTGTATACAGTGACTTCATAAATTGTACACCATGATTTCATGTTGCTTTCTTGTTCAGCACATAACTGGACCATGATAACGGTCCTATTTGTTTTGCAGACTCCCAGAAAAATTACACTATTTGCATATTTTAATTAATAATGGCTGGCAGAACATGCAGCAATAAACGCCTCCCAGGCATGCAATAAACTCTGAGGTTTATTTACAAATTAATACTGTGGAGATCACTTAATATTGCATTACTTAATCTCAAATGTTGTTAATTAAAACACCAGTCACAATCAACTGGGTACATTATAAAATAAATAACAGTATAAGAAAAAATATAACCTTCCATCACCTGCATGAAAAATTTTAATGGGAAAGGAGAAAGTAAATTTTATTTTTAGAACATGTATTTTAAAGTCTAACAGGCAAATTGAGAACAGCTGCATTCGCATTGTTATTGCCACTAAAGTTCTGCAGATCTTCAGATATGCTAACTTGGGAATATTTCAAATCACGTGCTCACTCTCTCCCAGTTTTTGTAATCCTCATGCCGTATGCAACACTACCAAAATATTATTAAGATCATAAAAGCATAACCAAAACAGATCTTAAGTCCAAAACACTTAACATATCAGTAAGACTACTCATGAAAGAAAAAGTCAGTGTGAAGATTTACACATAAAACCACTTGTTAAATATTTGAGGTCTGGTAATATTCCATATTATCTATGGAACAGAGGCAATACCTTAAGCTATTGTTAAAATTTCACAAAAAAAAATGCAAGATGACTACTTAGTAACTTTCTGCTTGCCTGGAAAAGACAGCACAAGATTTCATAAGCTTAAATACTCAGTTTATGAATGTTTAAAATGTCCTGGCTGATTTTACCCAGGGAATAAAAAAAGATGAAGACAGAAATATACTCCACACACTAAAAGTCCTTTAATACAGATGGGCGTATTAATGCAGAATGAGGCAGTTGACCTTGCACTATAAAGAATATGAATCTGCATTTCAGGTCCAGGACCACCAGCCCTACAAGACAGAGTGTCTTGGACTAATCCCCAAGCGATGAAGCCAAACAGATTTGTGATTTAACAAGTATTTTTCACAAACAGAAATTGTGTAGCTGAATTCAAGTCATGCATAGCATTTTGGGAATATAAGGTAAATCTATACTGCAGTAACAATAAGCAGAAGACAACATTTTCTATGTGTTTCCAAAGCTCTTAAAACTAACTGATGCATTTCACTCTTCCACACAGTAACCCGTCATTTCTGGGGATCCTGGGCGTGTAGCAAGAGAACATCCACTGCTCTATCACCAAAACGCTCACCAGCATCCTGGCTAGGTAGCAGGAGAGCAGCTGGCATGGCCATTTGGCACCTCCCCAGCATACCTTACACCAAGGATCATTTGAAAAGGAAAACAGAATCTAGGTTAAATGCTTGGGGTTTAGTGAAATATTAAAGCAGGCAGACTATTCCAACAATGAGGTTCACTTTCTAACCACATTTAAATTGCGTAAAAATCCTTAAATACTAAAACCTGCTAATACTTTTTCTGCCTCCAAAGATGCCCCAGGCCTTCAGCCGTGTATTCCAGCACCTGTCAAGTAAACACAAACGTTTCTCTTTCTCAGCATGTTCCTGGCTCCCGTTACTCTTTGGGGTTTCCAAAACCAAGCGTCTCCCCACCAGTGAGGGGAAGGCTCCTGAACAGCACGGCTCTTCAATTCTGAACTCACTGCAGGCATCTTTAATGCCACAAGTTAATTTTCAGCACTGAGCTAAATGAGTCATCCTCCCTCAGCATCAGCCCAACCATCCGTAACAATCTTAATCTTCCATCAGCAAACGATTTTAATAGAAACTCACCCATTCACCTGCATCAGTGACTCCATTAGAGTTCCTTTATTTCACACACTTTGGTTTGGATTTTTTTTTTTTCCCCGTGCATTTACTGAATGTGCAAAACACACAGAGCCACACACTTCAGCTGATACAAACTGACCTAATTCCACTCAGTTCAACAGACTTTACAACAGAGCTACACCGACTTAAAGCAGATAAGGTTATTGCTCTGTGGCTTCTGTTTAGCTCAGGTATCTCCAGTCTGCTTCCTTTGAAGGGCTTTGTATGGTCTGAACAACGCTGTAACATTTACAGGAACCACACTCAGGAGAGCATGTACTGAGTTCATTGCTTCAGACTTGAGGCCATAATTACTTCATAATAATATTAAGTTCCTGATCCCCCCAAAAACATCAAAGGGGTGGTGATTTACCTACCTATATTGCACAGCTGGCTTTCAAGACATGGACAGAAGGCAATGCAGCACAAGCTTAGGGAACAGTAAATAAGCCAGGAAAAAGCTGATCTATTAACCATGCAGCAGCACCCCGAGAAGCAACCTGGGTCTGCAAACTACGTCAGTGCAGCATTATTTATAAGCAATACTGGACTCGTGCTTTCACTGCTTCCCCTTGCAGAGCTATGTTGGGTGGTGAGTTAGTACAGGGACCTCTGCTTTTTGTTAGCCTGCTAACAGCAGCTGTTATGTACACCAAGGGGAGTAAATATCTTCAGATAACTTTTCAAAAACAACAGGGTAAAGAAGGCTGAGTGCCAAAAGTCTTGCTGAAATTCCATGTGACTTAATTGTGGAAGGTCCTAAGCTACTCTGATTTCCTGGCAAACATATACATAGAGATTTTAACATAAGAAATCACAGGCTTTTCAAGTTTTGAGCCGTTCATGTCATTTTTTTCTCATATACTTCAGTCCCATATGCAGCCTACAGTACCTTTTAGCACAAAAAGAAGTTACAGAAATATCCAAGCAAGCACTTTTCCTATATGGTCCATGTAAAAGGGGCTATTTTTTACAATTAAATAATTTTCAATCCCTATAAACTGTCCTTTCCCCCTGTATGCAAGGACTGGGTTCTGCATGGCATGGGCACAAACAGAAGGAAGGTGGTCAAGGCTTACAGGGAAGCATCTGTACCTGCAGGTTTAACAAAACGGCTCCAATTCTCATGGCCTCGCTGACTTCCAGGCTGTACATGAGCTGGGGAAAGCGGGGAGGGCTCTGGTTGTTGGGTGGAAGGACCTCAATGTAAACAGTAGTAATAGAGCTCCTGCAATGCAAGGCAAAAAAAAAAAGGCAAAGCCAGTCAAAATCAATAAATCAACAAACACAAGGCAAGCAACAATGTCGATTTTACACACTGTGTTCTCTAGCTCTAACAACCTCCCTTTGCTCCTTTAACAGCTTCGGGACATATTTTTCATTCTGCATCAAAAATAAAGCAGGCTGCCACATTAACAGAAGAAAAGCTGAATAATTTCTTTAAAAGTAGCCCAAGCGTTCTTTGAAAAACAAAGCAGTAAGGTATCAGGGCACACTCCACGTACAAAACCAACTCATAATCCCCTGGTGATACTGTGTCCCCTACAAGAGCATGACAAATTCTGAGATGGGAACTGCTCCTGCCATGCACAACACCCACACCGGCGCACCCCTGCTGCCGGTTTGCTGCCTTTCTTTGGAAGAGAGGGAACAGAAAATGTTGATGGAGAGGATAATGCTGGGAGAACACTGATGTACACAGCTCTAAAAGGCTGCATCAATACTGTGGTTCACACAAATAAACCCAAGCCCGCTTCAGACTAGTGAGCTACGGCAATACAGGAGACTACAAAATCTGCAGAGGAAATCTGGCGAACCCTTCAACTGCGCTGGACCCCTAACCTGAACGTACCACAAACAGCATTCCCAGTTGCAAGTTGACGGCTCTTCTGGGAACACTTGACACTCACTGCAGACCCTGCTAAGACCATGCTGGAGACACACTTGCTATTCAGCTGCTCTGAATTGAGAAAGGGAGCCAAAAGTCTCCCTGAAGTTGAGAGAGAGATTTAAAATCTGGCTTAAAGGAACCTTTCTCTTGCACCTTTGCTCAGTTATCCCATCTGCCTTCTCTCCTGTATGTTAAAACTGTACCCCTGCCCCAGAACAAAATCCTGAGGAGAGCAAGTGTTATGCTGCAGGCGCAGATTTCCTCTGCATAAGCCCTTTGACAAAGCTGGTAAAATCTCAGGCTTTAGGGCTGCAGGAAAGAAACTGCTTCAGGACAAAGGGATTTGTCCCAAATTTGTTTGTGGTTTTTTTTTTTTTTTTTTTGGGGGGGGGGGGGGGCAGTGAGGGGGTGGCAGGGGAGAGAAAAGAAAAACATGAACACACAATGAGCTGCTTCTTGCAGGGCTAGCAAACTCGCAGCATTTTTACAGACTCCTACCAGAAATTACCAGACACCTTACAGCTGAAACAGCTTCTGTGTTACCTGATAGAGTTCATTAAATACCAAAATGACACGTCACTGATCGATATTTTTAATTAGCTGTACACAGTTCTGACCAAGCACTGTCACCGCTGTGTTACAGATGCTTCCCACCACCCTTTGCCAGCAGGTTTTATAACTCCGCGTCACTGACTGGAGCCGGGCAGACCATCGCTGCAACACCGTGACAGACGGCTACGTTTTAGGGGCTGTGTCACACAGATGACAAGCTATGGATGCCCCTGTCCAGAACGGCAAGTCCCACCTTTCGCAGCTCAGCCACACGCTTTGGTCAGGTCGGAGCACGCACCGAGAGCTGCTTCGCCGCTGCCTGGTTCAAACAGGAGACAGACGCTTCTCAGCTGTATTGAACAGGGTGCCCGTGCCCAGAGGCAGCAGCTGAGGCTGAGGGCTCTCTGTGAGGAGAGGCCGGGAACTGCCGGTTCCAGGCAGGCACAGCCCAGCCCCTCAGCGCCGCTGGTGGTGCCTCGGGGAACCGGGGCTGAGGGGAAAAGGTGGGAAAGGAGAGGAACGGCTCTGTGGGGGGAGAGGAGAGGAACGGCTCTGTGAGGGGAAAGGGGAGGGACGGCTCTGTGAGGGGAGAGGGGAGGAACGGCTCTGTGAGGGGAAAGGGGAGGAACGGCTCTGTGAGGGGAAAGGCGGGAACGGCTCTGTGAGGGGAAAGGCGGGAACGGCTCCGTGAGGGGAAAGGCGGGAGGAGGAGGAGCTCCAAGCACTGGAGCAGAGACTCCCCTGCGGCCTGTGGGGAGACCGTGGTGGGGCAGGGAAAGGTGTGGGGAGGAAGGAGCAGGAGAGAGGGGCTGTTATGGGCTGACCATAACCCCCATTCCCCATCCCCTGCGCTGCTCAGAGGCAGGGGAGTCAGGAGTAAAGGAGTGGGGTTGAGCCTGGGAAAAAGGGGGAGTTGGTGAAAGCTGTGTTCAAGTTTTTGTCTTTATTTCTCACCATCTAAACCCATTTTAATTGGCAATAAGTTAAATTAATTTTCCCCAAGTCAAGCCTGTTCTGCCTGTGATGATATCTGATAAGTCATCTCCATGTCTTTATCTCAACCCACAAGACTTCTCATCTTATTTGGGAGTGAGAGAATGGCTGGGTGGGTATCTAACACCTGGCCAAGGTCAACCCACCACCTAGTTATTAACAATATCATAGAGTTATAGGATGGATTGGGTTGGAAAGGACTTTAAAGATCATCTAGTTCCAACTCCCCTGCTACAAGCAGGGACACCTTCCACTAGACCAGGTTGCTCCAAGCCCCATCCAACATGGCCTTGAACACTGCCAGGGAGGGGGCAGCCACAGCTTCTCTGCGCAACCTGGGCCAGGGTCTCACCACCCTCACAGCAAAGAATTTCTTTCTCATTTCTCATCTCGATCTTCCCTCTTTCAGTTTAAAATCATTCCCCCTCATCCTATCACTGCATGCCCTTGTAAAAAGTCCCTCTCCAGCTTTCCTGTAGGCCCTTCAGGTACTGGAAAGTGCTAGAAGGTCTCCCTGGAGCCTTCTCTTCCCCAGGCTGAACAGCCCCAACTCTCTCAGCCTGTATACAAGTTGACTCTAATGAGCCTTCAACGTTAAACCGCCCACCGCTCGCCATGTCACGACAGGCTACAAATACCCATCAGTGCCCCAAAACCCTGGCTACCAGCTAGTCCAGGGCAATCCTGAGCTTCCGACAGACAGCGATGCTGTGAACACTGCCTACCCACAGCCATGTCTCTCTGGAGCAAGTGCCAGATTCACTTCCATCTACAAATACAGGAGATGAGGATCTTCCTGCTTTGAACATAATAGGCAGGTCCTTATTTGATTTCATCACCTTTTAAACAAGTTCATAACTTGCACTGAAATGCATCAGTGAATGATAGAGCCTTACCATCTATCATATCCTTGAGCATTTAAGCAGCTGAATTTACAGATCACTGACTCAACAGATATAAACAAAAGCAGCGTAATCAGGGGAAGATGGACAATTACAACTGAAGTCGATCATTCAGTGTAGATTACCTCCTTATAAACTACAGTCAGTTTCCTGTCTTCTTGTCTCTTAAAATACTCCCTCATATCCCACTGACCTTTCTGAATCGATGTTCTGCACTTACATCATTGGAGTGAAAAAAAACTCACCGTCACCGCATGCTCAACAACAGACATGGTGAATCAGCAGACAAAATATCACTTAGGCACTGGGGCTGCATATTTTCTTGCCGTCTGGGTATGATATACACATCCAAATATGAAGTTTAGTGTGCATTTTTCTTCCACTGCTGAATATTTAATAAAAATATATTGTTCTGTATCATTTTTTTCCTGATCCTGCTACATCTTAATAATACACAAGCTGATTTATTGTCTATCAAGCTCTAAAAAAAAATTGTTTCTCTTTACCACAACAGTAAGCAAATTTTCTTCAAATCTTTAAGATCAGATCACAGAAGTAAAGCACTGGTAGTCTGCGAACTAAAAGCACTACAATATTAAAAGACTACTTTTTTCCATTTTCCGTCCATTGTTGATGAGCACTTTGCAATTTTAACCCATTCGTTCTGTGTGTGCCCACTTAAGTGGCTGACAAACCTACTTTGCCATGGGAAAGGAAAGGAGTCAGAGCTGAGCCTTCCAACAACTGTAGCTGGTGTTCTAACGCCACAGGGACAGGTGAATACACTGCACATTATATGACATATAATGACAGCTTCATATGCATGTGGACCAATATATCTTTGGCCAAACAATCTCTGCATGTGCAAGTCGAAGAGAAACCGTACTTTTCCACCACGTGGAATAATAATCTCATGTATCAGATAGTTTTTAGACTGGACTTCATCTGGCAGATAGCTGTTACCACTGAGCGACACAGATTCCTGTACAGGAATCTGAGGTCAATGGTGAAAAGGCTTAGGTCTGAAATGAAATTGTTCGATTTTACAAATGTTCTCCTTTTTTTTCAATAATATAAACTGCTAATCACGATATGCTTAACTAAAACTTCGGTTATAAAAAGCTAAACTTCATCTTTAAACTTTAATACTTGGTATAAACTTAAGTACTTAAGCGTACTTACATATACCTCAATAATTTACATTAATGATGCTTGCTATAGATAGAAATTTTAATAATACTCAAAAAAAAATCTCTTGTTTTGTGCACAGTCAACTGTCAAGTATTTAATGTGTCATACTATGCCAAAAAGCTACACAGAATGCATTTCCTTTTAAATTTGTGCTCACAAAGGCTACAAAGCTACAGTTCCTGAGCCACATTTAGTAGTTTGGTCTTGCTTTGTGCATAAGGAAGGGGATAACTGAAACCCAGCGAGTTTACACATGACTACAATTAGCCTGGCATGTCCTGCAGCAGAATCCAGATTTGGGGAAAAAAAATGCTTAATATGTGAAGTGACATCAAAATCCTTTATTTGTTTATCTTACAGGGCACACACCTTCCTGCCTGCACAGATACGTAATGGCTGGCTAGACCTACCCCATTCCTAGAAGTCCCAAATAGCGGTTACTGCCTCCAGCAAGGCAACGTGAACCACCTAACACAACTGACAGCTTTGCATTAGAAGGAGCAAGAAGTTCATGCAACCCCAACCGCAATATCCTAACCACCTCACCACCAGGAGGAAGAACTAAGGAGATGCAAAAGGACAGTTTTAAAGACCTCAGAGCTGTAGCTCACATGAGCTCTCCCTGGCTTTTCTATGTGTAAAATGACAGGAGGCTGCTTCAAGCACCACCAGTTCATTTCTGGTTTTCCAGCCTTACGGAAAGAACATCAGGAAGGCAGTGAAATCTTTATATCCATATGTCCCTTACCAGACAGTAAGAGTTGTCCATGTTCTTTCTCCACAGCACCTCGCTGAAGCTCCAGTTACCCTCCCCCCTGATTTTTTAACCTTCACAGACACAGAAAAACCAGATCTGTGCTCCAAATACACCTCAGCTCAAAGCCAGGCTGGCCCCGGGGCTGGCCACCCACCCCAGCTACAGGAACACTGCCTAGATGGAGCGGTTTTTTGAACACACATTAAAAGCTACGAAGCAAATTACAGGCTGTAATTCCATAAAAGGGGAGACAAGCAGAACCGAGAAGAAAGGAGAGCGTTTCCACTTCTGAAGATTATTGCAATAAAGACCTTGTCAGAGGAGGAAGCACATGCTCCCAACACACATCATCAGAAGTACATATTTTTAGACAATAGAAAGATTTCTCAAACATAAAAGCAGCTGATAGCAATCAAAGCTGTATTGTGGGGGCTACTGTTGCTGGGGCCACATCGCTGGATTCTGAAGCAGCATTATTGATTTTTGTCCTCCACTTTAATACTACGCTAGTACTACACAACAGTAAGTGCATAATAGTCCCCAATCTTCTCCTCAGCATTACTAACAGCCTACTATCAGCTAGCCTAAGAGAGAGCTTATCAAGAAAGCAACTAAGAGGGAAATGACAAGAAAATTCAACCAGAAGATATTAGTTTTACGAACAATCTAACAATCTGAATACTTCACTGACTGGAAAACGTAATTATAAAACATGTGCACAACAGTATGAGCTGTTTTCTTGGAGACATGATAGAAGCAGCAGGTCCTGAAGAAAAGCCAATGAGTGAAATTCCACTTCTGTGTTATCTTTCTTTCTTACATTCTTCATTTAAGGAAAAGAGAAAAGGTTGTGGGAGATTTAAATGCTGGAAACTGCTGTTTCTCTCTGTCATCCTCTTTGGACAATGAGGTTGTCACATTTTCAATACAAGGCCCAGAACATGAGAGCCACTTTTACACACCCTCTCACACACCTTCATGAAACTACATTTGTGCACAATTGCCATATGCGGAACACAAACTCAAAAGAAGCAGGTAATGGGACTTGATACCTCTATTTTTTTTGAAGATGAGAGCATCCCATTCTATCCATACTGAATTTGCTGGCTGCTCTTCTTTATCAGCTGGTGGAAAATGGAAATAATTCTGCCAGTGAGAATTTACGTCTTAGTCGGGGCGCTGCTCACCGTTGGCAGCTTGTCATAAAATCATAGAATGGTTTGGGTTGGAAGGGACCTTAAAGATCATCTAGTTCCAACGCCCCCGCCATGGGCAGGGACACCTTCCAGTGGACAAGGTTGCTCCAAGCCCCATCCAACCTGGCCTTGAACACTGCCAGGGAGGGGGCAGCCACAGCTTCTCTGGGCAACCTGGGCCAGGGTCTCACCACCCTCACAGCAAAGAATTTCTTTCTCATTTCTCATCTCAGTCTCCCCTCTGTCAGTTTAAAACTGTTCCCCCTCGTCCTGTCACTCCATGCCCTTGTAAAAAGTCCCTCTCCAGCTTTCCTGTAGCCCCTTCAGGTACTGGAAGGTGCTAGAAGGTCTCCCCAGAGACTTCTCTTCTCCAGGCTGAACAGCCCCAGCTCTCTCAGCCTGTCTCCATAGCAGAGGTGCCCCAGCCCTCTGATCATCTCCATGGCCTCCTCTGGACTCGCTCCAACAGCTCCATGTCCTTCTTCTGTTGGGGGCCCCAAGAGCTGGACACAGCACTGCAGGGGGGGTCTCACGAGAGTGGAGTAGAGGGGGAGGACCACCTCGCTCGACCTGCTGGCCACGCTGCTGGGGATGCAGCCCAGGATAGGGCTGGCCTTCTGCCAAGTCAGGTATGTCCACAGCATGCCAAGAGCTGGATGACCTGAGAGAAGGGCTCCAGCTCAGCAACCAGACTATTTCTGATCCTTTCTGCATCACAGCAAGCTGCATGCTGAAGAAAAAAGCATCTCCCTTCTCACTTGCTTTCTTCCTTACATCTCTCCACTTAAATTTCTCTTAACAAATGGGCATGCACAATGACAGCACGACATGTGAACCTTTAAATAATACACCATTACAAGCAAACGAAACAATGAAAACCGTTTACTGTAAGGAAAACATAAATAAGGAACAAAAAGTAAAAGACTTCTAATATGACACTTTTCCAAAATGTGATCCTGACACCAAACAGAACACACTGAATTGTCTTCCACTGCGGAGTTACAGACACGAGGGTGTGCCACACTTCTCACACGCTGCTAAGCACTGATTAAAAAATGAGTTTCATTAGAAGATGAATTACCTTCTCTGCGCTGGAGGAGCACTATCAGATGCTTTGACAGTGAGAGCGTAGGATCGCCCCACTGACAGTACAACTCCTGGAGCAATGGTGATAAGGCCTGTTCGGTCATTGACGATGAAGTCTCCCTGATCCCCAGCCAAAATTTCATATACTATCTGTCCATTGGGTCCCTCGTCCGCATCTACAGCGGTGAGCTGCAATTCAAAACCACAATGTCAGCACGCACGTTCAGTGTTGTATTTTAATAGTTTTTTGTAAGGCAACTCGGTAGGGGTAGAGGAAGTAGAGGGGAAATGTGAACACCTGGAACACAGGCAGTAATTTCTAATTACTGTACAACAAGGATACAATTTAAATGAAGGATAATAGGTGTAAAAACATCATGAAGTGGAGAAAAAACGCTTCCCTAAGATTGCAAGCAAATTATTTTAAGATACGAATTAAGAAAACTAATTAAGAGCAAGTTTACTCTCTGTGGACTGGAATTTGTAACACTTCCTAAAAAGGGGGAGGAAGATACTTATTGTGTTGCAAATGTAACAAGAGGATTGTATTTAATTACTGAAAGCTCCTATCCCTCTGTGCACTCTTCAAAGCAACAGCCTTGTTACCGCCAGAAATTCTGATATCCAGGTCTTGCGTTACAAGCCCTCGTTCGTGGAACTGGAGAAGAACGTTTGTGTTACTCACACGTGCACGTACCGTAAAGGAAGCCGAGCGGAAGGGAAATGGCAGCTGTTCCCATGAGGATACACACGCAGGAAACACCACCAGGCACATCACAGCCGTGCAAGGCCCATTTCACACGGCAACATGAGACCACCCACCTGAAAGGCCATGCTTGTGGGGGCGATCCCTACTTCTGCACTTCACTGCCTCTATACCATCTGTCTACCGGGACTGTGATTACTCTTACATGTAGCGTTTCCTCGATTTAATTGTACATTTTTGATTCTGAGCATGAGAAAAACCTAAGGCTTAATAATTTAGACTCAAATTATAGTGAACACAATGAAATGAGGGGGGTCTTATATTGCCCCTGGGAAAGGCAACAGGGTTTATCCCCCTTCTGTAGCATACCATGCTAAATCAAACATTGACACACACAGAAAGTACAGCTCAATAATCATATTTGTTTGCTTTTAGCCAAGTGTCAAGTACCAATGACTCTGACTGCCATGCCATAAAGCAAAAAACTTGCAATATGAGATTTCAAATCCAACCCCTGCCATAAGACAGTCAGAAACACGCATCCACGCCTCAGTCACACCAGCTGACAGCCCGTGTCCTAGCGAAGCCCTTTCACCTCTCCTCTTCCTTTACACATATATAAAATAACACAAGTTATTCTACACACAACACATAATCACATAGCAAACTGCTCACAGTGCCTATCACTTGACTTGTATCACTACGATTAAAACTGCATCTTAATTATCACCGTACTCAGAAAGCAAAAAGGAGCATGGCATTCTGCTACATGTAGGGTTCACTCACCAAAGGACCACCAAACTACAGCAGCACCTCTGGACTTCTTAAGGTGAATTTTTTCTTCCCATAGGGGTTATTTTGCTGATACCTACAACTTTCAAACCACCTTTGCCCAAGGATAGCTAAAGAACTGGAAGAGCAGAAACCAAACCTCGCCACTAGAACAAGGGAGACGAAGAATAAAACCCAAAGCTGTAATATCCAAGTTAATCACATTTGCATACAACATTAAACACCAAGGGGAGGATGTGAAAAACTCAGGCATCTAGCTGCTTTATAGGATAATCTCGACTCGTGATGCACATCGGCTCAGTGAAATATGAAATTTCACGTAAAAAGTAAAAAACTTGCTCAAAACCAAAAACTAAGCCCACAATAGCTTAAACAGAATAAATTAACTGAAACTCTAAAAGATAAGTGATTAAGATGTATTAACAAAAGTGGGGTTTACCTACTTTGTTAGGAGTACCTATTACTGCTGTTAGGGACTGAGCTACTTTATGGAGGAGCAACTGTTTTTAACATGGAATAGGTCACACACGGTATTCAGCAGCTGAAAAGCGTATTTTTTAAGTTACTTTTCTCCTGAAGTGATCATTGTTCTGCTTCTTTCACACACAGCAAGTATGGGTGCAAGCTGGAGCACAGGAGGTTCCACTTAAATTTGAGGAAAAACTTCTTTACTGTAAGGGTGACTGAACACTGGCACAGGCTGCCCAGAGAGGGTGTGGAGTCTCCTTCTCTGGAGACATTCAAAACCCGCCTGGACGCGTTCCTGTGTGATATGGTCTAGGCAATCCTGCCCCGGCAGGGGGATTGGACTGGATGATCTTTCGAGGTCCCTTCCAATCCCCAACATTCTGTGATTCTGTGATTCTGTGACAGCACAGTGCTGCAAAGCAAATTTCCAACGCAGAAGTATTTAACTTCATCTAAACTGATTTTATTGGAATTTCTTTGTCACAGATGCTTATTTCTTTAATCACTCGTTTTATGGTTTCTATACACAACTGGATGCGTTCATTAACCTTGCAAAGAGTAACTATCAAGCTGACACAGTTATGAAAAGTGCTGTAATAACCTTCTCTACTGAACTTCAAAAGTAACACACACAAAAAGGTAAATAAAGGCTTTATGCAAACTACAAGCTCCTAAGTATTTACTGACAGGATTTGGAACAAGGCCAGTTTTTACTGTGACAACATGAAAAAGAAAATTAATTGACTACATAATAACATAGATTAATAAGGTTAATTAATACTGAATGCTTGAAAAGATAAGTGATTTGAATAACGTTTTGGGGACAAAAACAAGAATCAAACCCAGAATTAAATAGAATTAAAGTTTAAGAGCTGCCAGAATATATGATTCTATAAATTCCGTCTCCAGCTGTCCCAGACCGATAGAGCTTCATGGTTAAGATTTGAGAAACACGGTGTAAAATAGACAGAAAGAATTATAAAACAAGATTTATTTTACTTTCCTAAGAAACTTCTTGCATCCAGCACTATCAATTTTAACATTTAACGTATTGAAAGTTTCGCAACACAGGCGCATATTCTGCTGCAGCAAGAAGTGGTTTTCTTGGAAGGAGAAGGAGACTTACAATGATGGCATCACAGCTTACAAAGACACGTTCTCTGTTACACTTTATACTTGGAGGGAACTGGGCTTCAACAGTGGACCCGCAACCTTTCCGCGAGACTTCTAGTGACCTTGCCCTTAACAGATAAAGTGTTTACCAGCCTTTCCAGCAGCCCGAACATTTTTCAACAAATTAAATGTTCAGCACAGTTGGTCTGACTCGTACTGACCTAAAGCAAATCCTGCAGAGACCGCGAGTCACGCCGGTTGCCCTCCCAATGTCTGCCCTTGAAACGAGTGTTCCAGTCAAGCGAGTGCAAGGCTCCGGAGCCGCACTGACTACACATTTATGTTGTGTAACAGTGTCAAGGAAACAGTACAGTCGCTCTCCAGAGCACCACACCAGTGAAAAATGCTGGGCTGCCAGGACTTTGATGGCAACCCTCCTCATCCTTCGAGGGCTCAGCAGTACAACTCAGGCATTGGTTGCACTAGGAAAAGCAGTAATGAGTTTCTACATCTCAGGGGCGAACAAGATTGTGATGGAGATATTCCTGAACCTGAGCCAACAAAATGTAAGCCTAACAGAGTAGGTCAAAATACATTTTCAATATCACAGAATCACAGAATGTCAGGGATTGGAAGGGACCTCGAAAGATCATCTAGTCCAATCCCCCTGCCGGAGCAGGATTGCCTAGACCATATCACACAGGAACGCGTCCAGGCGGGTTTTGAATGTCTCCAGAGAAGGAGACTCCACAACCTCTCTGGGCAGCCTGTGCCAGTGTTCGGTCACCCTCACCGTAAAGAAGTTTTTCCTCATATTTATGTGGAACCTCCTGTGTTCCAGCTTGCACCCATTGCCCCTTGTCCTGTCAAGGGATGTCACTGAGAAGAGCCTGGCTCCATCCTCATGACACTTGCCCTTTACATATTTATAAACATTAATGAGGTCACCCCTCAGTCTCCTCTTCTCCAAGCTAAAGAGACCCAGCTCCTTCAGCCTCTGACCCTCCTCAGAAGGGAGATGTTCCACCCCCTTAATCATCTTCATGGCTCTGCGCTGGACTCTCTCTAGCAGTTCCCTGTCCTTCTTGAACTGAGGGGCCCAGAACTGGACACAATATTCCAGATGCGGCCTCACCAGGGCAGAGTAGAGGGGGAGGAGAACCTCTCTCGACCTGCTAGAGAGGTTCTCCTCCCCCTTCTTCTTCAGACATTTCGTTAAGTCTCTATCCATTATTTTTACTTGAGTACATAGGTACGTTTACTGAGAAATGCAAACATAACCCAGTTTTGTTCTCTGTTTCTGCTAATAATGTTTACTTGGTAGATGGAAATTAATATGCTGATGGACTGGAGGCAAAGGGTTGCAAACAACCACATAAATAAAACATTAAGTGTGGTTTGGAGATGACTTTTACAAAGATTTCCTCTAAATTGGTCTGTGGCTTTATAGCAAGATGCGAGTTTAAGAGCTGTAAACCCTGATTTTGCCAAGCTGCAAATACCCAAACGTGTCTCTAGTACATAATTTAGTATGTGTCTGTATGCAAGGATGGCTGGAGTCACAGATGTGTATGCGCAGGGAATGAAAAGAAACTGTTTAAAGGAGACAAAGTGATCCAGCACTGAGAAGCTGCATTTGAGGTAACAGCAAAACAGTCCCAGAGGAGGTATTTATTTGATGGCTTTAAATAAAATTTGTCCCCGTGTACAACTGGAAGTACCGTGACAATTCTACTGTGAGCAAGAGATAAGGGATAGAAACTTTACCACCTGCAGTTTTACCATGTTCTATCTTTTTGCTTCCATTTCTGACCTCCAGCACGATGGCTGTTTATGCCACAATGCATGAAGTTCAGTGCTCTGCGTAACCAAGACATGGGGCAGGACCTCCAAAATAACCTGCACTGGTGCTCTTGGGCAGAATTGCTTCAGCTCAGACAAGGTGAACAGGCAATGCACTAATCCACTGCATACCTTACTTCCCATTTTCAATCATGGAGTCATTTAACTGTTCTTATAAGAGAGCCCTCAAACACGGGTCACACCTCTGCCACAGGAGATTAGGTAGAAATTAAGATACACAGATAAATTAAAATAGGTTATTTTGGTTTCATAACGTTAAAGCAGAGTAAGAACAGCACACACTCCTTAAGGCCAGTTCAGGAGTTTTTCTGTAAAGGCAACATACACAAAATGTCTTCATGGGCCAAGGAAATCTTTGACCTTCAGGCAAATTTATGCAAAGGTTTACATGGATAATGGTTTTTGCCATCCTCTGTCCCTTCTCTTGCTCAATATTCTCTGTGCCCTGCATAGTTTACGCTGGATATAGACATGAGAGATGTCTAAAGAAACAGAGTGGATTTAAATGACTTGTGTGAAATATTATCGCATTACTGCTGCCTACTCCAACCATCAATGTGTAACTAGTTTAAATTCGATGATCTTAAAGGTCCTTTCCAACCAAAACGGTTCTACGATTCTATGAAATATCTGAATCACAGGAAGAAAGTACTAATAGAAAAGTGGAAAACAGCACAGCAAAATTATAACAACATAAAAAAGATGGAATTAAGTACTTTAATAGTTTTAATATTAATCAGTCTTTCTAGTGATCATTATTATTTACCACACATTTAACTGTTTGACATGACAGATTTCGCATTCAGCTATTGTGTCTCTCAGGGAGCACAATAAAATACCTATAAAAGCAGAAGGAAAAAATCAGATAAGAAATTCTCAAGCTGAAAGGACAGAATCTACAGACATTTAAACTTAACTGAGAAAATACTCTGCTCAACCAAGGCCTCAAACAATCTCACAAGTACTCAGAGCAGACAACTGAAGTAAAAACTTCCCAAACCAATTCTGTTTTCCACACCCCAATGGTACTGCCGTAGCCCCTGCCCAAGAAGTCAGGGAGCAGAGATTTCGTGCTCCGCTCTGGGTCCTCTGGGAGTGGAGGGAGGTCACTCCTCTAAAGGGGACAAGCTCCTCTGTCATGATCCCCTCCAACTTTCTGAAAAAACGCACAAGCAGCCTTGACAAGCTGCAGTGAACACGTACAGCTGGAAGGCAAAGATGGATTACCCACCACCACCAGGCTCCCTGATGAAACCAGTGCAACTCAGTAGCACACAAATTTGTTTCCACAGTTTTGCTCCCTTCTCTTAAAGGCAACAGGGGAAGGAGGGAAATGTCTTGCTCTAGCCACCCGGGGCAAGGGGGTCAGCAAAAATTGAGGGAAAAAAAAATTGAATATCACTTGTAATGAATTTTTTTTCCTGCTATTTGTGGTTATTTTCAAGCAGAGCCTAATTTACCTTTTTTAAAGAGTGTATCAAACAGCACACACCATCTAAACTATTAACTAATATGTTTGGTTTTTTTTTTCAGGAGTAAATTTAAAATAATTTCCCACAAAATGGGACAACAAGCATGTACTAACTGGGGTTATCTGTACATTTGCACACAAGTGCACTCAGCAAAAAAATTAAAAAAAATCTTAATCCCTTATTACCCTCAGGATAATAAAAGCCAAGTGGCAACTACATGAGAGCACTTACGCTGCTATACCAGAAATCCACATTTTTGTAGAAAGATGACATGCTTCATAAAATAAATACTTTCTTGATCATCTCTGAAAATAAGTCTGAGTAGAGAGTTAAGCGCAAGGCAGCACTTACGTGTAAATGATTATGAGCTTGTACAGATTGACTGAGGTCAGTGCTCTTTTTCTAACCTTCTTTCTCTGATTAGAGAAAGTGGTTTTGACAGACTAATCATACCTGACCTGGGTCATTTTCCTCTGGAAACTATCACAGCTGATCGTCATCCCACAGTAGAGAATCTCAAATGATTCTTGAACCGATGATGAGACAGGGTTAACAAGATGAGTGTGTTCCACATACAGAGAACAAGCCAAGTATATCATCAAAATCATTGTATTAGCAGTTTAAAAGAAAATAAAAATTATGTTTTCTATTCCAGAAGATTTTTATACAGCAGAAGCCAACACTGATTAGGCAACACATCCACCTTCCTGGCCTAAGGAAACCCATGGGCATTCTTGGCACCACAGACCTGGTGGCTGCTCATAACTCCCCAAGACAAATCCCTTCTCTCGCACTCCTGTGACACGGAATGAAAGACTCAGTGCCTGCAGCATGGGCAAAATCACAAGGTGAGCAACTGCCCAAATACCCTACCAGCCTGGAATCGTTATTACTGCCATCATCCCCGTACGCAGAAACCTTAAGATGACTCTTTGCTTTTTTTAACAGTTTGTTTATAAACTCAGATCATCTGGCAATGGAAGATTAGTTGAAAAACAACCCCCCTCCCAAACCAGCCAGGATTATCTGCCCTCCATCTCTGACCACATTGTAAACTCACACAGTTGAAAAGTACCCATGTGTTGACCTTGCAGACAGAAGTGGGGAGGAGAGGAGAAAAACTCACTCTCAGAACTCTTACATTTTCCAAAATAATTTTAGTTTTCAGCAAAGGCAAGTTTAAAGCCTGACTTTCCCACTGCTCATTTCCAGCTTCACAATGTCATTCTAGATGGGACCAATCCCAGAGCTACTCCAGGCATTAGCTAAGTTCAAACACTACACAATATTTACATCTAAACTTTTCTTCTCACCATTTCTGCCCTTACGCTTTTTTTGCCCTTGCAGTGTTTCTAATCTGCATTATTTCATTGATCTGATCGATGCTCTTTATACAGGCGGTTACACAGAGTCAGCGTGGGAAGGCAAAAGGTAACTGCTGCGATGGGCAGCAGAAGAGTAGGAACATAAGAGTCTCCCAGACTGAACCTGCACTCAAAGTAGTAATTTGCGTCTCTGCTAAGCTGATCCTGGTGGCAGAGGCTAATGCAGATGGCCTTGCAGAACTCTCTTCGTGCTTTCTCCCAGAAGGAACAATTTACTAAGGAATTTGTACTCCTGCACTTTGCACACCTCCAGGGTCTGAAAATATTTGCAGCTGAAATACCAGAAAGCATAAACCCTCAGAACAGCACATTCCCTTTGACCACACAAGCGCTTCAGCACTGCAGCTGTTTTAGAAAAACACAGGGGCTGCTCTACTCCATCCCGTGTGTGTAACCCAAACTAAGGCAGCTCAGATCATCCTTAGGGCCAACTCCAGGCACTGAAACCATTCGTCTCACACATGCTGCAATCTCATTTAGCAACACCTTCTGCCTCGTGTTTCCTGGCACATGCACCTTGAAGAGGAAAAACCATTTAGATACTCTGATACTTTACAGAATCACAGAATCAATCAGATTGGAAGAGCCCTCTGGGATCATCGAGTCCAACCATTGCCCTGACACCACCATGGCAACTAGACCATGGCACTAAGTGCCATGTCCAGTCTTTTCTTAAACCCCTCCAGAGATGGTGACTCCACCACCTCCCTGGGCAGCCCCTTCCAATGGCTAATGACCCTTTCTGAAGGGTTTTAAATCCATAGCACACTACTTTGCCTGATGCCCTGCACAACAAAGGCCATGTGATAACCCTGATGATTTCTTTTTGGACTGGAGTGCTTATGCTTTAGGAAAAAAACCTTGATTTAAATTTTTTCAGCAGTATATGTGTCTCTGTACCTTAAATACCAAGTGAATGTATTGCAATCACAAAATTCTCATTTATACATGGAGCCAGGAGTTTATGAGGTATTGCACATACAGCTCCTGATGTCAAACCCTACACACAACTCCTGAGCTCTACCTGCCTTTTGCTCATTCAGGACAACAGCATTTGGTCTCCTTTTTTTCCCCCCCCACAGCCTTGTGCAAAGCTTGAAGGAACGAGTTATGTTTAAAACTTCTCTCTTTCCCTCAGTTCTTGCTGAAAATGCCCCACGGCTTTCACTGATGCTTTTAAGCACTTGTAGCCCAGACTGATGAGAACACAAGAATAACTTTAATGAAGCTCCAAAGACAGCAAATGCAGCAAGTCAATACAGCTCAAGTAGGGCATATGCCAAAACAGACACTGAACTCGCTCCTAATATTGCTACATCACTGCTGCCTTCAAATGCTTCGTTGCTGATTATATTTCAGAAAATGGTATTTTATTGCTTTTTTTTCCCCCCAATACTCCTACTGCCTTTATCATCCTTGAATGCCGACCTCGACTAACAGCATCTTGTCTTCTCATCCATCTAGACTGGAAGCCCTCACAGGCATGGCTAAGATCTTCAAAGAATTACCACCCAAAAAAGCCTTTTTCCATTAACTTCAGTGCAACCAGGATTTACCTCCCGTCTGCACTGAAATGTGAATCACTGCTTGTAAACTTTAATTAAAACTGTTTCTCTTCTCTCTGTGTTCAACACATTTTTCACTGCTCATTTGCTCTACAAATGACTTAGGCTTCTGTAAAAAACAAAAGGTTTTATGACATGGTAAAACACTTCTAGTTACGTTCTACAGAACTGTTTACCTGTTCTCTCAAAATGTTTGATTTCAATATCCCGCTAGTACAGGAGAATATTTTTTTCTTTTGAGATTTTTCAGACGAAAAGGTTTTGTAAAGCTTCAGATGAAACGGCTGAACTGCAGCTATACATCTAAGACAGGCCTATCATTTAGTATTAACAACTTTTTAATAGCTATATAACTAACGAAGTGGATAGAGATACACCAGCTTCATCTCTAGCTGTTTTCAGTGCATCTCCAGTTTGTATTAACAAGACCATCTACTGCTAACAAAGAGTTAACAAAACTAATAAAAAGACCTGAAATTACCTTTATAACACCTTCCCCGGGCTTCATATCTGTATAAATCTTGACATTGTATGATATATTGGAGAAGGTCGGGGAATTATCATTTGCATCGATCACCAGGACATTGACTGTCACTGGGGCACTCTCCTGTACACCATCCGAAGCTGTCATCTTCAGGGTAAAAATAAAAAGCAGAAGAGGAACATATTTTAATGGTGTGTTCTCAATACAATTCCAACTATGACGTAATACTGTATGACAACTAAAAATCAGCATTTCATTTTTGTCTGTACTTAACAATTACAGGAGGCTTTAGCTCAGCTTGAGCCTGCAGTGTGCAAGAGTCAGGGCAAAAGCAAAATGAAACAAGGCCTTTGAAACCTACTGTGTCAGATTAGCAGGAGAAATGAGAGGGAATAACCGCTTCTCAGGGCTGGGGCCAGGATCTGAGCTGCTCTCCATGGCTGGAAGGGCAGAACCTGTCCCCTACCTGCGCTGAACACCCTCAAAGAGCAGGGCCTGGCCACAACAGCTCACAAACCAGTCTGAGTCTCACCTGGGCAGGGCCACACGCAGGAGCTGCTATACATATGTTAAACCTCACAGACAGCATTTTAAGGTGGAACTTCAAGAGCTAGAGGCCTTCTTACTCCATAGAGGAAATCTGAGCTCTCCTTCCAAATGCTAAACAGACAGAAAATATGGAGGCATCGATTGGGAACCCCTGCAGAGGAACAGGGGTTCCCTACAGCACATTTGCAAATTGCTTTAGGGCTTTGAAGATGTTTGAAGAGTCAATCTGTGTCACGGGAGGGTGGCGAGGAGCAGGATACAAGCCTGGGACCATGGAGATGATGCTCGTAGGGGGATCTAAAGTGTTGCTATCAAACCAACACACACACATTTTGGAAGACCACACTACCCAATTATCAACTCCTCCCCCTGGCACATGTGGCTGCTGCTCGTCCTTAATGTTTTTCTTCTTCTGTGCCATTTTAATGATCTACAACGACATTATAACTAATGATTTTTCAACACTTGCTCTCAACGATGCCTGATGTGCCTTCAAGTGCACTGAGCTTACCGAAAAGGTGTAAAGCTGCTGGACTTCTCTGTCAACAGGCTGCAGCAGGGTGAGGTAGCGGGTGATGCCACTCTGAGTCACAGTGAAAAACGTATTGTAATCGTTCAGAAAGAGATGGAGCTGGGGATCCTTGGTCTTTGAACAAGATTAAAAAAAGAGCATTTCGTTATAAATTCATACATACCATTAAGTTTCCAATTACTCAATGCAAGTGCTTGTTTTACTTGAAATCTAAATAAGCAGAAGGTAGAAATATTGTGACTAACTGAATCTACAAAACTGTAAAAAACCCAAAACACATAAAAAGTAACACTGCTGATCTAAAAATCTAATCTTCTGGATGAAAAATGTATTAAAAATACACTTTAACCTATAGAGTAAGTAAACTCAATGGTAAATAAATGCCTGTATCTGCTAGTTTTAAATGACTTTTTTTTCATTAAAACAATAGTTTTTAAGCCAAATATAACAAACCACATTCAAGCATTTGTCTTCAACCATTAAAAACGAAATAAAACTTATTTTGATTAACGGAGCAATAAAACAGTTGGGTTGATACAATGAAAAAAAGGTAATGTGTTGAAGCACAGCACTAAATAGATGCTGTTTAGAGATTCTCTTTATGTCTCGAAAAGAATCAAAATATATCGATGTAGAATTACCACTCTCTCAGTTGATCGGGTGAAAACCATAGTAAAGCAACTGCAGTATAATTTTCAATAGGAAGCAATATTTTAAGGTAAAGATTAAAAAAGAAAGCAAGTCAAGGCACTGTAAATTAGTCGCTCATGACCTCCTAGGTAGACCAGACCCTCAAGTGAGTTCCTTCCAGTGTGAGCTTACGAGATGGATATAAAGGTGTAAAATGGAGTTCCCACCCTTAGTCCCTACCCTGCAGTCTGCTGGTTGCCAGCACGGAGCAGGCAAAAGGGTGTTTGAGCTTCCTATGCCCTGGTGGTTCCGAAAAGCCCCCCAAATTAAGGTACTTTTCTGGGATGTCTGTGTTGTTGAAATGACAAAAACTTGAATCATGACCAGGATGAAATATCTCAACGTCTTCTCCCATCACTTTAAAGATACTATTGAGTTATTAAAGTGATTAGACTGCAAGGGTCACTCTATATTACAGTTAAATTTTAAAACAAATGACATTATCTTTTATTGCCCACAGTATTCCAACAAACATTTCTGTGTCCCTGTATGTAATCTGGTTAATTTAACCTGACTTAATGTGCTACTCTGGGTCATTAGTTATTTCATTTATTTCTGTTATATGAGGCGAGGTTACAAAAGAAGAATGCAGATGTGATCGGGCAAAACACAAAAGGCTGGGAGATGCGTCCTATAAAAACTATTTTGAACTACCCCAAACAACGTGGGGATGAGGAACCAGAGGACTAGTGCTATGAATAAAACATAACAGGAAATCCATAGAATAACAGAATCATTTTGGTTGGAAAGGACCTTTAAGATCGAGTCCAACTATTAACCCAACACTACCAAGTCCACCACTAAAGAAAGTGTAACTTGAAGTTATTTTTACCGTCCTCTTTCCTCTTTAGCCTGGAGAAGAGGAGGCTCAGAGGTGACCTTAGTGCAGTCTACAACTACCTGAAGGGAGGTTGTAGCGGAGTGGGAGTTGGCCTCTTCTCCCGGGCAACTAGCGATAGGATAAGAGGACACAGCCTCAAGCTGCGCCAGGGGAGGTTCAGGTTGGACATTAGGAAGCATTTCTTCTCAGCAAGGGTCATTAGCCATTGGAAGGGGCTGCCCAGGGACGTGGTGGAGTCACCATCTCTGGAAGGGTTTAAGAAAAGACTGGACATGGCACTTAGTGCCCTGGTCTAGTTGCCATGGTGGTGTCAGGGCAATGGTTGGACTCGATGATCCCAGAGGGCTCTTCCAACCTGGTTGATTCTGTGATTCTGTGACATAATTCTACAGAACCTGCCCCATCCAGAGTGGGACACACAACAGTCAGAAATAGCTGAATTCAATAAATTATCCACAAAGCAGCCTGATGTTCTTCCTCCCTGCACATTTTCTCAACCTGAATCCAAAATGCTTCTCCAAGGTTCACTCCTGCCCTGCCATTATTGTCATTCCTCGGTAATTAAAAAAGGAAACAGACCACCGGAACGTTCCCCAACCCCTCCAGCAGCGCAGGCACAAACACTCGAGCTAACTCTAACATGCACTAAGTGTCATAAAGAACAGCTACGAGGACAGATTAGTACCACAGAAGGAGAAAGAGAAACTTATTTTAGCAATCCAAAAACTCCTCTAAAGCACACGTTTTGGAAGGTTAAGATTATACTATTTAAATGAGAAACCATTTCAGTTGCTGAAAGCTACGTGAAAGAAATATCAAAGTATTCCAAATGAGCGGTTTCCTACTGCCTAAAGCTTTGCTGCGACTACGCCAGCTTTCAGTAAAATTAAAATTCACTTTACGGCTAGCAATGCAAACGGCAATCTCTTTTTTCCATGAAAAATTACAAAAGGTAATTGCCAATAATGGCTCACTTTGTAGACACTACAAAGTCAGTCAAAAATTTAATTTACAAACCCCCTGGTTAGTTGTTACAGTTCTTGCCTGTTATGCCATTTTGAACACTAATAAACTACTTTTTTCCTAATTTGTTCTTGAGAAAAACCAGCGATGGAGATCCCACACACTCCAAAGTCATCTATCCCATTCCGTAGCTATTCTTGTAGTAGAAATTTTATCGCAATGTGTAGTTAAATCGCCTTTACTGCAATCAGTGCCTATTTCTACTACCTTCCATGCACGTTGGACACACAAAGCAGTTTATTTCCTTAATCTTGGCATTGTTATGCTTTTAAATTTTTATTGTATTTTATGCTGAAAGTCTGCTCGACTTAACTGTGGCAGATACTGGGAGAGAATACAATTGTGGGAAACAATCCATCTATGTTGCCAACACTGTTTCCAACACTTTAATTTTTTAAACTATTATTTTATTTTGGGGCCTGGACTTAAGCATTGTGATTTCTGACTACATTACTGGGTCATGCAGCTTATCTCCAACAAATTGTTTAGCATATAATTTTAAGTAGAAAACTATCCGAATTCACACAAAAGAGTACCCATACAACCTGCAAGGGCCATTTCAAGCACGCAGTTCAAACCTGATATGGTTTGCATACTTCAAACTGACTAGTAGGTACTTTTTAAATTGAAAACATTTTTGTAATGCTTAAGATTTCTATAAAAACATTTAATGAACATAAAGCAATCACAACATAACCGCAGTACAACTTTATGGCGTAATGAATTTGGTCCGGTGTGTTTAAAGGGCTCTTTGCAGGCTTCACAAACCAAGTGACAGTCCCAGGCTGACAGAAACACCGACAAGGCAGAGAAAAATGAAAAAGGAAAATGGGAAATAAATCAATCAATCAATCACACAATTCAAACAAAAAGTAATTTTGCAAACATAATACCCAATACCTACGGGAATGCCACCTGGTGCAAGCTACAAAGAAAAACATGTGATATAAAATGAATACAAGTAAAGAAACACAAACCTGATACTGATGGACATCATAAAAGCAGGACATTTGGGGAAAAAATGATTACAGACAGAAATGCAATTAAACGAGACGCAGAAAGTGCTTCAATGCACTCAATAAACAAAGCCTGGGTTTGAATTTGTTCTGCTTGAAAATCTCTGGAGAAGTTCCTGAAAGTTTGAAAGCCTGTGTGGATGTTAACGTTACATCTCTGCTGCACTTGTCCTCCCACAGGGGCTTACAGCTCTTCCTAAAGCAGTTTCCTACAATTTACTAAGATTACACCAAAATTACATTATATTGTCAAGAATGAGCAGACAATTATACATATTCTGTACGTGTTTCAACATCCCCAAAGACTTTTTAGAGGGAATATATTTGGCTGTTACATTCTCCAGGGTAGCCAGACCAAGCTCCAAGAGCATCAGAACTGCTTAGGCTTCCCGACTGCTAGCACAGGCTTGTCTCCAAAAAGCTGCAGCAATAACAAAGATAATTTAATGACACATCTTGGTTTTCCAACATTCTTCGTGTGGAGGACAATCAGCACTGAAACGCCCACGGAAGAGAGTTGTTTTGTTGAAGAGATGTTTTCAGCATTTGTCCTCCTCATTTCTGGGTGAAAGTAGAAAATCTTCTCCAATCATGTCTTTCATTGAAAAAAAAAATCTGAGATTCACAGTCTTGCAGAGGAAAAGCAAGGGAGATTCTCAGTCCCACTGACAAGGGCTTTGCAATCAGGCTGTGTTGGCACTGACCTCGTTGCTCTTCTCTAACGTGTGTGAGATGAGTTCTCCAGGTCCTGATGAGATGGTCCTCCAGGTTCACAACAGCTTGGATGGAATAGTCAAGGTAGACACAGCATCTGGAGTGAATTTCCTGCCTCTTTAAAGTTACCATTAGATATCAGAAAAACAACCTGAAGTACAGCATCCTGAGAAGTCTTCGTGATGGCTTTAGTTGTAAAACCGCTTAGACCACAGAACGCAAGGAGGAGAACAAATCAAGCCTCAATTCTGAGCAACTGAAGAATGGAGGAGTAAACCAGGCCGAGAAGACTTTGCCAAGGGCATCCTATGAGTATTTTTTTCCTCCTTAAACATTTTTTTCTTTAAAGTGAGTTAATTTAAATAATATTGAATTGCACAAATTATAATAATAATAAAAAAGCCCTTCACCATTTACGTCATCTCCACTTTGGAGGAAAAGATGTCAGAAGTCTAATGAGAGAAGCAGGATGGATGCTGAGCAGTGCTTTAATTCTGAATTCTTTCCCTCACCACCAAAACCCCTCCAGACCCTGCCCAAAGCAAGGGCTGAGGCACAAGCACCACTATAAAGTCAGGCACTAAGAAGCACTGCAACACTTTTTAGACTTTGTCAAGTCGAGGTGCAAAGGGCCATGTCCCTCCCTGAACGAAAAGGTGGCAGAAAAGTTTTGAAAAAATCATCTTTGGTTCCTCATACAAAGGAGCCACTCCTGGGAGGGGGCAAGAAACAAATGTCAGCGTCTTCAGCACTTCCACTAACGAGCAATAGCATTTGTTTAAAACAGGGCAGATATCCAGACAAATTCCTTGAGGGCTCCGAGGATCTCCAAGAGAGAAAAAATAGCTTCAGAAGGCAGAAAACAGATATGCATCCTACCCAAACAAAGGCAGAAATACAATGCTACGGCAGCGATTCCATGGTAAGATTTTTATTTTTCCCTCTTAAGCGTCAAGATTCAGAAAAGATAAAAACCTATCTTTATAAATCCTAAAGAAAGCGAAGCAGCCTTTTTGCTTTGCCTTTCCCTTCTGTTTGTTTTAATCATTGTATTAACAGGCTGTTACATTTGGGAAGAATATTTCCTGAATTATTATTTTGTAATGTGACTATTAGTGTCACAGAAGTGCTATACAGGGATAGCAGTAGTACGAGGACTCTTCTCTCAAGAGAATACCGGCTGCAAAACAAGTTTAAACAATAACGGTGAAAGATATGAGCAATCAGGCAAATATTAGAGAAAAATGCTTCAGTATTTAAAATGCTTCAGTACTCCTGGATTAAAAAAAAAAAATAAAAATCCATTCTTTTTCCTTATCTGGATATATCATTGAAAATCCATAACCTGCATTTGTAGTTACATTGAGAAGTTATTTTATCCATTATTTGCTCTGGCCTCTCGGGTTGGTACTGAGACACCTTTATATAAAATAATCCTTCTTAGACCACTTAGTGCCATGGTCTAGTTGACAGGGTGGTGTAGGGGCAGCGGTTGGACTCGATGATCCCTGAGGTCTCTTCCAACCTGGTTGATTCTGTGTGATTCTGTGTGTGTGATTCTTTAAAATTTCCCCCAAGTTCTCTGGAAACACAGATGTTGAGAAAACCATTAGTTTGACTTCAACTTCATAGACAACGGAAGCATAAACCAAGAAACTGGTCTGGTAGAAGAAGATCTGGAGAGGAACCTATGGTCATAACTGACCTGCATCATATTCCACTGCCCAGGGATGCCGCACTGGGCTGCAGGGATTCACATGAGCGTCCGGGTTACCGCACAGGTCCTTTTCTGAATGCGTGCTGGGATACGTCAAATGCTTTTGTACACGTGCTGGCACACCTTAAACATGGCATCAATTTTGTGTTCTAACGAGCAATGCACAAATTACCTCACACACCGAGTTTATTCATCAAGACACTGCACGTGGTATCGGTAAACACCTTGGTCGTTGAGTAGCATGACATGGATACAAATGCTGAGTAGCTGCTTTCAACTTGGAAGTGAAATCCTGGGGTTTATTGTGTGCTCTTTTTTTAAGAGGCATTCAACAAGATTGAGCATACAAGGCAGTGAGGTGGTTACCGTGGAGCCTTTTCACCACCCCTGACCACCAGAGCAGAAGAAATTAGTACTCTATGTAAGCAAAGGAGTAAGGAAGCAAGTAGCTCGGGAAAGTCTTATGTAAACAAGCAATCAGATCCTACTGTTTAAATTCCTCATCTTGGGTTTGGTTTACTCAGGTCTTAAGGTACTCCTGGGGCTTAACTTAATTTATGCCATTTAAACAGACCACTTAATTATATCGGCACTTGGCAGTGCTGCTCTAGGTTAGACGTCTGCTTGCAACGTCACATCTATAAATTAATTTTTAGAAGGTTTATAGCAGGACTCTATTATAATTCCCACAGGGTTTAAATTTAGAACATGTTTTGGTTTTTTCTTAAGATACACAGCTAAGATGACCACTTTCTTCATGCATTTTTCTGAGGACAGGGAGTTATTTTAATATGATATAATGTCAACTGATTTGTCAGAAGACTGAATACTTTATGTAAGTTCAGGTCTATTCTTACTGAGACACAGCAATATTAATATTATTATTAATAATAATAATCAGCTGCCTAATACAGCCTGTGTTCAAGAATGACAAACTTCCTTTTCATCACCTTTGGATACAGATTATTCCAAGTTGTGTCAGTGGTCCCAACTGAAATACTTGCTGCAGATTAGACAGATTTGTGTATTATTAGTGATGCAATTTAAACCACAAATATTTGGGCCACACCTATGTTGAAATTTCTAGTGCAGGCAAACACAAGTATATTAATGAACCACCCTATTCAATATCCAAATATTGAGAGAACTTCACGGGAACACGCTGAGGTACTACAGAGAAGGCACAACACTAAAATGGGGAGCCCTATGGTCAAATTACTCTTCCATGCAGAAGTTCTTGAAATTAAATAGTTGCAGTTTGAGAGTGTACCAATGTCATGTGCTATACTAACCACCTGGTATTACACGATTCATTCCATGAGTCAGCCCAAATTCAGGATTTAGCAGTTCAAAGTAATCTTAATTATCACTCTCGTAGATGACCTAATATGTAGTTACATCAAAGAACCTTGTGTTATCAAATCCGCCTTTGACATCTTGTGGTTAGAGCTGTGCAACTGCCAGGGAAAGGTTAATCAGAGCACTATTAACTACAACCTGAAAAATCTCCAGAGGTTAATGAAGTCCAAAGCCTTTCTGTCATTCCTTTAGTGTAACGATATCATCTACTAGGAAATAGGAGAGGCCCCCAAAAACCACCCACATGGAAAACTACCACAAAAATTCAAGTGTTTAAACTAGGAAACTGAACCTGTCTTTAATTAAAACAGTTGTTTTGAATTATTTCAAGCACAACTGACTCAGCCCCTCCCTCACCAGCCATACTGCAGGACTTCTTTTACCACTCTGGGCTTTGTCTCCAGCTGGCCAGAAACCCTATTCCGAGCTTCAGACCATACCTCTCTAACGTGCAAGTCTATCGGTCTCACAGACAGACTTGCTTGGTTTCAGTCTTCCACTCTGCAGGTGATTAATAGCCTCCCTTTCCATTTTTACAAAGTTCATATGCAGTCACATGTGTTATAAGATGTGCACAAATAGCGTCCCAAAAATCCAGATTTCTGTAACAAACAGACATGCACCAAGGCATGTTGGAACCAAGGGGTTTTACTAGTACTTTCATGAAGGTGTGGCTAAAACAAAATAGACAGCAACTTGCTTAGGCTAAAAACATCTAAAAATACCCCCATATTTTTTTGTTCAATACACACAAGGATCACAGAACTAAAAGCAGCCTTCCAAGGAAATCTCTCAAATGAGTAGCCTAAAAAGGCCTTCGAACTGTGGACACCAACTCATATGATTTGCTTTCTGTTGTGTTCGGGCACACACCTCACAAACACATTTCATACAACACAATCAGACAACGTATTGTAAATATAAACACATACCTGATGCCTGCACACCTTTCTTACTCCTCTATTTAGCAACCCACAAGACCTCATTAATTTGATCAAACAAGAAAACTGCTTTGCTCTTAACAAAAGAATATTTCACAAGTCACACAGACCATCAGCGATGCCTGCTGATGACTGCCACGTGCACTTATTCCATACCTTTCATCCAGCCAGACCCAACAGCCATGGGTTGGGTCTCCAACTTGCTTTCCAACCCATGTTTATGAATGCCCATAAATTGACTGAGATATTTTAATGGATAAGCAGACGTTCTACATGAGTTTGGGCTTTAAAATAGCTTCTTAGGACAACAAGTCACTGTAACGCAGACAGTGACGTAGGAAGCATCTTTCAGTGACAACGGCCTCTTGTGTTTTTCTCAAAAATAATGAATTTGCCTATGTCAAAAGTGAAACTTTCAAAAATAGAAGATTGTTTTCAGACTATCAGATTAAGAACTTCATTAAATACTATTGGCATATACTATAAATATTACTACAAAACCGATGCCTACAACTTAGCTTTCCTTCTGCATCTGAAGAGAACAGAAACAAAAAAGAATAAAGGGGACAACTGGAGAGACAACAGTAATGAGAGGAAAAAGAAACATCACCAAAAAACACATAACAGCAACAGCCTTCGTGAGAACAGAAGAAACATTAGCCCTAGAGGCATGGTATTGTTACTACTCGGTTACTATTCTTTTGAAGATGTCCAATTTTTACTGAGAGTAACGTCAGTACCAAAATCTGGGCAGAGCAAAGAATGGATTGGACTTTTAGTCTCCTGCCCTCCTATTCCTCTTCTTCCTGGTTTGTTCAAACTACTACTTCCACTTTGAGCTTCGCTCTCCCATTTCCCCACACTGTCTGGCAGATTCATCCTTCTCACAAAATGCTTTTTTTTTTTCCTCTTTGCACTAACCATTCATCATCTCTAAAAGAACAGAATCTTAAGGAGAGCTGAGTAAAACACAGGTTAGTTTTTCAGTTCAGACACACTTTCAAGTCTATTTGAACTCAGAATGAAAACAAAAAAAACTGTAACAATGATATTTTTTTTAATTTATTGATCAAAATGGTTTTATCTCAATAAAAAAAATATGAAAAAAAAAAGAAAAACTTCTGAAAATAATAGAAATGTACACACTGGTATGACACTATAAAAGAATGAGAGACATACCTCCTCCACATCGTTGTCCAACACCACGATTTGTAGTGGAGAAGTCAGATTCTGGTTATCAGAGATGGTCGTTCCCACCGGGGAGGATTCCAGGATGAAGCCCTCATACGTAGGTCTAGTGAAGTAAGGCTTCTGATTGTTCTCATCAAGGACTTCAATATGCAGATTGGCAAAGGCAGGAAGAGGATGGCCGTTGTCTTGCTCAGCCTACAAAAACCACCTCATTTGTCAAAGGCTCTCAGCCAAGTCAGACTACGAACAGTTACTAACTGGTGTTGGCTTATATTTAAGAATCACAATCCTGTTATAAAAATTAATAACATTGTATAGATCACTCTATTATGAAACTTAGCATCGGGGAAAAATGAAATACCAAACAAAAATTAGCTAGGGTAGAAAAACAAGAAGACTTTCCATCACAGTAACCTTTTAAATAGTCACAATGAAACTCAAAAGCTATACAGCACACATGCAAAAATCACTCCTTAAACTACCAGTACTGAGTTTTGGAAAATCTTCGAAGGATGAAAAGAAACTGGGAAACTGCTGATTGTACAACAGAACCTCAACCTACACCACCAGCAAGAGAGTTAAAACCAAAAGACGACGGCAGCACACACAGACATATGGTACTTGCTACAGATTACTGGAAGAGCGTCTTCCCCTGGAGATGACACTTTCTCCCACTTCCCCAAAATCCATTTATCTAGTGTTAGATGAGTGGGATTTAATTCTGGTTTTGTCTGGTTTTGAACATCAAGCAAAATTCTTTACTTCAACCCCCACTACTCAATGGCAACGCCTCACCTACCAAGATTTACTCACTGATACAATTTCACCCGCTTTATTATCTTCAAACTTCCTAAACACAAAAGCACTAATTGCCCATTCCGGTGTTTTAATCCAGTCTAAAAGTATGATGTTGCCCTCTTCTGTTTTAATTTACTACCTATGACTAATTAAAGTAAATGAAAATAGGACATAGAAGACAACAAGTAATTTGTTCTTTATAAATTAAAGAGCAAACCAGTTTTAATCACAGTCCTGCACATGTCCCTGTAGCAAGGCAATAGTAGAGTACTGTAAGGCAGTCTCCTTCTCCTGCTCCTACAGCTTCATTTCCAAAATCTGGAAGCACGCAGACCCTGGGACTGTGAGAGTAGCACACTATTTATGTAGATGGGAAGGGAATTATGCAATAAACTTCTCAGGTGTAAAAATATTTCAGAAGAGAGAGAACAATACCTAAATTATTGTTGTTAACAGTACTTTTCGTTTGCAGAGATTTTCTTTTCATTCTGGTATCTCCCCCATTTCAAAACAGTTAATTCCTCATTTTTCAAATCCATCATCCGAGGAGACGCCTTCTGGAAACATACCATTTTGATTTCATCAACTAGTTATTTTTTCTTTCTATTTTAGATGCTTGGGGTTGTTCGTTTGTCTGGGTTTCTTTGTCTGCAAAATGTTAATTCTGTATAAAGCTTTGCTTTGTTTACCACACAACAATAGTATACTGTTGATAAAAACTTCCATTTCAAGTAAAAAGAAGTATAAACATAAAAATTGTTATTTTGTTCGAAGTAGGTGATGACACCTTTAGTAATTCATAAGAAGCTCACTGAAAACACTCAGTTCTTAAGGAAAAATGTCTTTTCCTCTCTAAAATACATCAGGATTACTCTTGACCAAGAGATGGGCAACAGCGATACTGGTGCAGATTTAAAAGCAGCCACCAACCGATCTGCTGGTACGTGGCTGTTCTCCGAGTCCCCAGGATAAGGTCAGATCTGGCAAGTGGATTTACATAAGCAGGCGCTTCTATCTGAAATTAATAAGGCTTTTCCTAGGAGACTGAATTTTGTTAATGAGACAAAACTCTCTTGAAAGAATTGGGAGTTCTGCTAGCTAATTCACTGGCACATTCAGATTTTGGTAATCAGGGTGCAGGAAGCAACTTATTTATCCACTGCTGTTCTTACACGCTTCTAGGATACAGGATACTTACCAGCGATCAAACCCGTAGTTGTCTCAAATAATTACTACCATATTAAGTATGAATATCTTTTTTTTTCAACCAGCTTCAATTATTTCTATTCAAATAAAACACATAACAGGAAAATAGTACACCAGGGCTCTGGTCCACCCAAGGAGACTGATGCTTCTGGGGGATCTCAACCAATTCTAAAGAGATTTGCATTAGCTGAGAAAGTCTGCCTTCACACAAGAGAATCACATATATCGGTTATATTAGCATTTAAAAACCTTCCAATTGCACGGAATTTCATTCTCCAGAGCAGCACTCAAACATCCTTAGGGAAATCCTGGTCCTGCTGAAGTTAACAGCAATGTTAAATTCAAATATAGTAGTAGCTGGCGATAGCAGTGGAGACTGGGTAAGGGAGTCCCAAATGCTGAACGTGATTTACAGAAGTGAGATTTCTTTTGGAGTTGATGCTCCACTGAATGAAAATAAACTTCACATGTAAAGACTAACATCACCAGCATTACTTGGAAGTACTCTGGCTACTGACCCAGTAGGATGAAACTTCAAAAATGTCCTGATATGGAGAGTGTTTGGCTAAATTAATATACTGAAAGCATGAAAAAAAAAAAATCACAGAAAAAAGTCTGCTCTATGAGCAACAGATATGGATTCAACTCTATTTTATAAGCAGATTTATGGCTGAGCATCGTTAAATATTCTGTTTCATTTCAAGAAAAATAGGCCTCTTGACAGTAAAAAGTTCAGCAACTGCTACAAGTTCCTTCATAACAGACCTGGATGTTCCTTGCAACTGCTACGGAGAGAAGCTAAAAAAAGGGAAATGCAAAGAACAGAGGGTCCCAATGTTCCTAACAGCTGGAACTGCTGCAAGAAGGCTTTGCTTTAGTGAGCACAGACCCCATCCCGGGTTAAAAGAGGAAATATTCATCCATGCAGGGTGTTTACACCATCACCACAGCACTGCGGTGTCTTTCCGACGGCAAAGACAGTGCTCTAAATTACACATGGTCAAATACAAAGAAGGATTTGTGCTCCTAAGACTGGACTCTCAAATGTTAGGCCCTGAAGACCACAATTACAATGAAAAGGATTCCTTCCTCAGCAGGCACTTCAACTCCAAAGCACTTTGGTTTTGCAGGTGCTTTCCTTTTTGTTCACCAGGTTGGGTACACAGGTCAAAATCATTAACTTTGGCCTCCCCATGTACACAGTTAAATGTTAAAAAAAACCCCAAACAACCAGTCCTAATATTCCTAAGAGCAGAAAGACAAAGAGAAGCTCTTCCTCTCTTTGAAAAGATTTAGCTGAAAGCTGGATGGGAGAACAAATTGGTCATTTCCTTACAAGGCCTCTTCCAAACTCGTTCTGTTTTAAGCCACTGGAAAATACAAATAATTGTTCTTTTCCTAAAGGCCTGTTGGCCTTTACACATACTGATGGGTCCAACAAAGCACATGAAAAACTAGAGAAGAAATTACTAAGATGCTACTTAAATATCCACTTTCAAACAACATTTTTTTTAAGAAAACATTTTCTCTAACAGTCACTTCTTTTTTTCTTTTGTTTGATACAAAGAATTTCATACAAAAGATGAGAAATTGATGTGTTCTCATATGTGACATAAACATATTCCCAGAAGCAATGTTTGGCTAGGAGCAGTTCTCATACCTTTGATGCATAACCCTTCATAACTCTCCAAAAATATACAATACCTGTAATATTGCCAATTTTTTGCTGCATTCCCCTATTCCTTAATTTTTTCTTGTTTTTTTTTTTTTTTTTTGAGTGGTGTTTTTGGTTGGTTGCTTGCTTGCTTTTTTTAAAGAGATGAATTTATCTTTAACATAAGTCCTTCCAGACATCCAGTGTCATTAGTGAAAAGAGCTTGCTGGCCACAGGTTAAGCATCTTTGCTTCCTAACACATATATTGAAGCACAAAGAATAGATAATTTACTTTTTTTTCAGAAAGAAAGCCACTGATATTTAAGACACAAAGCATTCTGGTTCTAGTCCCCAAAAGAACATGTTTTGCTGTCAAAACGATGAGTGACCTTTCAAATAATCCCAAGGATATCATATGAACTTAAATGGATGTCACAGTTCTTGAGGGAAAAGAGCAGTCTGAAGTGAGGCCGGCTAGATTGTTCAGATTGAAGATATACCTACGTAAGGAGGCACTAAAAGAGCAAAAACCAACCCGTGTGCAATGAAGCCTTCATCACAGCGACGTACATGGTGATGAAGATGTTAGACTTCCATGTTGTTATGAATACTACCTCTGGGAGAACAGCAGGTACCTTCACACTACCCTCAAGATGCACAAAGAAAGCAGCACAGATTTATACTCTGGCAGCTACTGCTTTAGGTGAGTAGCTGAATGCACCTAAGGAAAAAAAAAGGACAAAATAATGTGGAATGTGTTAAATAATTCTCAAATCAAAGATGTTTAGCTACATTATTATGTCATCTGCTGCTTGAGCAGTTTAAGCGCAGCGTTGAATATTTACATGCAGTTTGCAGAATGCTTATAATTGTGGTGGCCAACACACCATTTTATCCTTATGGAAGGTGACTGGTGATGACGCGAAACCAGTGACACCAGAGGCATTGTACAAGGAGTGAAGAGCAACTGACTGGGTTACAACTTGAAGACGTAAGGAAGTTGTTTCTCCTTCAGGAGACAGGCTACATGTACACACAGCACGGGAGAGTAGAAGTGAGACCTGCAAACTGGTCTACAAGAATGTCTGAGACTCAAGGAAAGCAAAGGTAGGTGGACATTTCCTCCAGAGGCAGCAGATTCGCAGGCTTGGACAAGAGCATGGTGCTGATGAATGGTGCTGCAGGCGCTGCCCAGCGTGAACCACCCCTGGTAAATGGCAGGAGGGCTCTGAGTGAAGGGGCTCACGCTGGAAGGGTCTGGAGGGTCTGACCTACGAGGAATGGCTGAGGGAGCTGGGGTTGTTTAGCCTGGAGAAGAGGAGGCTCAGAGGTGACCTTAGTGCAGTCTACAACTACCTGAAGGGAGGTTGTAGCGCAGTGGGAGTCGGCCTCTTCTCCCAGGCAACTAGTGATAGGACAAGAGGACACAGCCTCAAGCTTCGCCAGGGGAGGGTCAGGTTGGACATTAGGAAGCATTTCTTCTCAGCAAGGGTCATTAGCCATTGGAAGGGGCTGCCCAGGGAGGTGGTGGAGTCACCATCTCTGGAGGGGTTTAAGAAAAGACTGGACATGGCACTTAGTGCCATGGTCTAGTTGACAGGGTGATGTCAGGGCAATGGTTGGACTCGATGATCCCAGAGGGCTCTTCCAACCTGGTTGATTCTGTGATTCTTTCTTAGGTATTTAACAACATCATTTCATGTAGTCTGCAAACTGCAGCGGCAACTAACCCGAGAAGCAACTGCAGAGACCTTTTAAGTATTTCAACAGCACCCATGATGAAGATGAATTATTTCAGCATTTGCTCACCCCTCCTTCAAAAGTTCTCACCTGGTCAATACAAGAAGATAACATCTGCCCATCACCTAGCACTTGGACAGAACTGACAGTGCTCAGAAGGGACAAGATTTCTGTAGGGTGGAGGGGAAGAGTGAATGAATTTTACTAGAAAACCTGTTGGAATGAAAGTTTGGATAGGTTACCTTGAAATATAGGTTTCCTACAGACCATTATAGAGCAGACTGACTTATAAAGGCTTGCATTTCATTTAGCCTTCTGGCTGAAGCGATGTCTACATTAAACAGCTATTTGAGAAAATACAGAAACGCTCCTGGGAGCAGACTGGGATCTCATCTTTGCTGCTTTAAATATTTCCTCACAAGAATCATTCCTTTCTTGGTGTAAAACTCAAGCTTCAAGAAACTCAGGTTCAGAAACCTTTCTTCTTCCTTTTGCATACAACTTTTATCAGGCTAAAATTCCCTCCTGAAAATGCCCACTCTACACGTGTCTTTAGATCCACGGGGAAAAGGGAATACGAGCATATTCTAAGCAGCACTACTAATTATTCCCATATTCCTTTGTTCTGTGTTTTTTCTTGATTTACTGGGAAATCTGGCACACGCAACCACCCACGTAACAGTATGTTTCTGATCATTTTTTTAATTCATACATTGCCTTTCTCACTCAGTTAAAATAGACATGCTGTGCTTGCCAAAATGATGAAAACGCTGGAAATAGTGTCTAAAATAACAATACAACTTATCACAGACCTCCTGACCCCAAAAATGAAGGTTATCACCATCTAATAAATAACTGGGCCAATAATGTCTAAAATCTAAAAAAAAAAGTGCAAAACTAAAAGAAGAAATACTAGTGGTGAAAACAGTCTAGTTTACACCAGTATCAGCCCTAAGAATTTTTCGTGGAACCCATGCAACCAACCAGTCCATTAAAATGAACTTTTTCAGGCACTACTTGACCAAAGGGTTTGCTGAAATTAGTGCCACCAGTCTGCTCCTCTTCACAGCCGAAGCTTTTTGATCCCAGTTAGGTCCTAAAGTCATTTGCTCTGTGCTATCACAATCCTCTTAATTCCCTGAGCAACTTAATACTTCCCTTCAACAAAATGGATTTGAGACATTTTTCTCCTTGTGCTTCTGTAGCCTGAGCCTGTTATACCTACACCAATGAGTTTAAATTCTGGATATTGTTTCTTTAAAAATGGGATCAAACCATTGTGTTTTCTCTGCAGGACACAGAATGCGAAATGCAGAAGTCACAACAATGTACTTAAACTTACTTTCGTTATCACACATGAAATATCCAGAAGTAGATGAAAAATTTCTTTGACGGATAAATATAACTTTAAATTTTTATTCCATGGCTAGACTGATTTTTAATAACATTCAAAAATCACGGCTTACTTGACATAATTGTATAAAATAATGCTACAACTTTTATTTCTTCCAATTCAACGACACCTATACCCCAACGCAGAACTGTTTAGCTTAAGGTTGAGATAAAGCTTGCAAAATCTCTGCACCATCACGCGTACAATCCCACGCAAAAAAAAAACCTGCCACCGCATCTTAGGTACTTAAATGTTCACGTGAAGCAAACAAAAACCCAGAATGCTATTCGAAGAAGATTCACAATATACCTAAAAACTGACCTTTGGCTTTTCTGAAAGGTAAATGAGCATGTGCTTTTGCTACTGGAAGTTAATGTGGGGTTTAGAACTGATGCATCCATTTAAGCATGCTGTAAAAAGAATTACACTAGGCTTTACTGCCAGAAAATACCAACCTGAATGAGACAGAGAGAACCTCTAGCAGGCTACTAGAGCCTCTCATAAAGACCAAAGAGACTGCCACTCTGTATCCTGTAAGTTACATCATTTTTTCGGTCCAGTTACCTTTTCACAAGCATCCCAGCAAGAACCATAAATTCAGTTGCCATAATTGCATCCAGTCTTGCACTCATCTCCTTCCCAAAGACCATCACAATCCTCTGTGCTGCCCCTGCCATCGGTTATACCCTAGCATTTCAAGAGGTGCAGTAAAAGAAGGAAGGAAAAGCCTCTGGCAAACACATTTGATAGCTCACTAAAGGAGATGGAGTACTGGAGAACTGCAGGCAGGTCACTTCAGATCTTCTGTTAATACAAGAACAAGGAAAGAGCCCAGAAACTTCAGACACTCAAAACTTGACTTCAAGCTGTGAAGAAGATGGAAACATCATATAGTATTTAAACCAATGTAATTAAAAAAAGGAGCAGTCAGCACAGCTAGAGAAGGAAGGTCAAGTCTGACAAAGATGCTTCTTTTAAGTGTATTACTGAACTGGGAGATAAAGGTGAAAGTAGGGACATAATTTATCTAGATTTAGGGTAAGCTTTAGGATTGTACATCACAGACTGGATTAATTTACAAGGTCAGAAAGTACAGCATAAGGAAAGAACTACTGAAATGGATTAAAAATTGGCTTAAGGACAAGCAGTACAGAGTCTCTTTAGAACACAGAAGAAATTTGACTTTACCATCAGTGAAGCTTGTGATATGGCAGTGAAATGAAATCGGCACGTAATGTGTCTAGACACTAGGCTTAAAAAAAAACAAAACACACATTTTTTCTTCATGTATCAAGGGTGACTTCAGTATCTGCAAGGCTTATGACGCTGTAGTGCAGTGAACAGTAACACTTACAGCTGCCCATCTTTCCAAATCATGAAACTCTTTCTTCTTCCCTTCAGTTAAAGAAAATGCCAACTATGAAGTTATTATACCAAGTATTAAGTGATAGGTGTTTTTTCCTCCACCCTTTTTTTCCTCTCCTTATTCACAAAAACAAACCTGCCTCTGCACTCAGATTTTCAATGCTGCATCAACTCTCAATTACACACAAGACAGAAAAAAAGGCCACCTCAAAGAGAACAGAAGTTTCCAGACTATTTGGACTAGATACGCTTTTGTGACAGTGATAAACCAAGTGAAGTAATTGAATACTGAGTTCACATAACGGATGAACATTTGAAAAGCCAATTTAAAAAGCAGTTATGGTACTTAATACCTACAGGAGATGCACAGCAGTTCAACCAAACTAATGATTTTGAAGATTTCATCACTGTCAGGAAGTGGATTGAGCATCTATTTAATGAAAACACGTTTCTTCCATTCTTTTTCTAATCTGTCACGATGAGTACAAACCCACTCTTATTTGTTCAGTTCATGTTCTATTTTGAGGCAGAGCAATCACCCTGTTTCCCATTATAGCTGATACAAGCTACTGTTGTGCAAGAACATCAGAGGAGACTATCTCCAGCTGCATTTCAAGAGAGAGGGACAAAAACAAAGCAGTTCCAAAACAAGGGCAAAGTATTTTTGGAAAACCATACTTGTCATGGGGTCTGTATTTTATTTTCCACTATACTCAGAGAAATTTGAGAGAAAACACCAATATTTAGGAAGATAAGCTTTTTATAACATATAGGTTACTTCCTAGAGGCCTATCTAACAACAATCACTGTCAAGTTTTCTCAAAGTTCTCAACTGCCGCAGCCCAGACATACTTCAAACTAATAAGTCTTTATCATGTTGATTAAACCAAATAAATGGGACATTACTCTTCATCCTGAAATCCCTATTTGCATCATTTTAAAATTTAGATGAGCAAAGAATAAGCACAAATCCTCTTAAATGCAAGAAAATATATATAGATACACTGGAAGAGGGGAAAATTAGAGCTACCCTAAACAGAGATAACAAATAAAGGTCAACAGATGCATGGAGCCAAGAGATCAAAACAGGATGAGAAGAGATGGAGGCTGACATTATTACAAAAACCTACCAAACACTGCAAATATGAAGTTTCTGAAATGGTGGAAAAAAGTTAGATAATTCAGGACTAAGTCTCAAAAAGACATGGACTTTGGACCATTTCTGTAACAGCAGTGCAGGAATTTCCAGTCTAGCGAGCCTCAGTTGATGTATATCTTCTCATTGCCTGCTAGCATTGTGTTTTCTGTTGGTGTTTTCTGAAATTCATAATAAAAGAGCAGCATAAGATGAATTGTACTAGTTCAGACCAATAATCCATCCAGTGCAAAACCACAGTTGCAGCTGCAGCCAAAGACAGAACCCTAGAGAAGAACGTAAGCAGCTCAGATTTCCCTGGATTTTTCTTTATATCAATAGATTTTTCTTCCACGAGCCAGCCCTGCCTCCCCTTGAGCCCATGCCAACTTTCAGCCCCACATCGCTGCCTGCCAAAGCAGACAGACCATATTAGATGAAGAACAACCTTATTTTATCTGTTTTAAACTTGTCACCTGCTTGTTTCATTTGATAACTCCTAGCTCCTGCATAGCAGGAGACGGTGAACTATTGACTCCTCTTCACTCTCAGAACTGTGACACTATATTTTACGGGTGTCTAACATATCTTCTTCCTTCCCCACCTGATATGAACCTGCTTCAGCTCTGCTCTGTCCTTTTTGGGATAGAGACCCGAGCTGTGCACTGTGGTCAAGACACACGTACCGCCTGGGTCTCTACAGTACCACAGTGACTTTTCCTCTCTTCTGTTCTCTGTGTTTCATAATGATTTCTAACACTCAATTTGCCTTGCAGCAAACCTGGGCTGCATTAGGAAAAGCATTGCCAGCAGGTTGAGTGCAACTTAGCACCAGTGAGACACATTTGGAGTGCTGGGACCAGTTCTGGGTGAAAAAAAAAAAAAAAAAAAAAAGGAAATACAAGTTACTGTATTTAAACGTAAGAAGAAACTCTTTTAACCTGAGAATAGCAAAACACTGGACTAGGTTTCCCAGAGAGGCTGTGCAGATGGCACATATACACTTTGCTTTCTGCCTTCAAAGGGCACATTTATCCACAGCTTGGTCCTGAGACCGTTGCTGAAGCTATGCTTTCTTGTCATGCAATGCATTAAGCTTTGAACAGTTTTGAGAGCAATGGCCAGGAGAGATCAATGAAGTTCCCAACAGGAACAGAGAAACCAATTAACCTCCAGTGCGAGTAGTAGGAGAGCATCAGTTTCTGCCACTTCTGCTGAGATCCATATCAGGGAAAATCATGCACACTGCAAAGGGCTTAACTACACTGGAACGGCCGATACATGTACTGGGAGCATCTCTCTGATCCAAAGTACCTCCACCAGAAAGGAAAAGTGGCCTTTCCAGCTCCCAGGAGGTTTCTTGGGATGGGCAGGAGAGCAGGCACGCAAATTCATGCCATGCCAGTATCACAACAGTAATCAAACGTGTGCACCAGTGGATGGTACTTTGTATTTGTAGCCCAGCTTCACGCACGATCTTCCTTCACTAATATGGAATTTGGTCTGGCTGATACTCAGTCTCTACATGCACACTCAAAGCAAGTACAACTGACTTACTCAAACCTCCTGTGCCTAGTCACAGCCTATATGAACAACACAGCCAATTCGGCAGAGGGAAGCCGCCTAATAATTGGAAATCACAGAATCACAGAATCAACCAGGTTGGAAGAGACTTCAAGGATCACTGAGTCCAACCGTTGCCGTGACACCACCATGGCAACTAGACCAGGGCACTAAGTGCCACGTCCAGGCTTTTCTTAAACCCCTCCAGGGATGGTGACTCCACCACCTCCCTGGGCAGCCCCTTCCAATGGCTAATGACCCTTGCTGAGAAGAAATGCTTCCTAATGTCCAACCTGAACCTCCCCTGGCGAAGCTTCACGCTGTGTCCTCTTGTCCTAGCGCTAGTTGCCTGGGAGAAGAGGCCGACTCCCACTTCACTACAACCTCCCTTCAGGTAGTTGTAGACTGCACTAAGGTCACCTCGGAGCCTCCTCTTCTCCAGGCTAAACACCCCCAGCTCCCTCAGCCGTTCCTCGCAGGTCAGACCCTCCAGACTCTTCACCAGCTTGGTCGCCCTCCTCTGGACTCGCTCCAACACCTCAACATCTTTCTTGAAGTGCGGGGCCCAGAACTGGACACAGTATCACACTCCATGCAAAGATCCAAGCTGGGAGAGTAGACAGAGTAGATATTACTGCTGGGAAGTTCAACATCACTTCTTGCAGAACGGGACCCCAAACCAGTCTTCTTGTAAGACTGGAATTTCAAATAGTCCATTCAACTCTGACACATGGCGTTGACCTGTTACCACCTAAACAACACGGAAATGCAATCCCACTAGAGCATTGTTTCTATGGCAGTATCTGTCACGAGGTTAATGCCAGTCTGACTGAAACACTATCTGGGGGTAACAGATTTTTGAGACAGGTACATAAGGTACGGAAAATACTCTGGAAGGATATTCTTCAAAATGTTCTGCCCAGCTGCAGCACGGTGTTGAAGTACACTTCTGTTACCAACACTGTTGGGAAGGCACCAAAAAACCCAAGCATCTGTGACACAAAGCAATTCTTTTTCTAAGAGTCTATTCCCCAAGAGCCATAAAACTCTCAGACGCAAGGAGAAATCTTATTAAAAAGTCAGGCTACAAATGTTATTTGAAGTTGGGAAACTTATTCCTCCCCTGCCTTTTTTCTTTTTAAATCTAATTGGAGTTTTTAATCGAGATGACCAATTTACATGAATTCTTCACGATTTCCCAACAGCACAAATACAATCAAGTATAACAGACAGAGGTTTAAGAATTATCCATACAGGTTGGATGAAAACCTACTCTAAAACTACATTATAAATTTAATTTCCCCAGTACACAGGTGTCCACATGAGATTAACAAAACATTCCTCTATTTTTCCACCTCATGGTATAATATTCAAAGTGTTTTTAGTCA